>NC_072384.2:64862952-65191880 GCF_028885625.2 Pongo pygmaeus | reverse complement strand
CACCTAATTCTGAGCCAATGATAGTAAGCCTGAAAATACACTAATAGTTCCGTCTCCATTAGTGATGCCAGGTATACAATTAATCTGTTTCCTCATCTCAGGGCATACTCACACCCACTGGGTAGTAGTGTTTCCACCAAATCTCTATATAAAGACCCAGACAATTTAAGATGTAGCCTCATTCTTGCTTTTGGATTCACATTCCATTTCCTTGGCAGAACTCAAGCTTTCCTAGTGACAGGCCTAGTCTTGTTAAGGTCTTTCCTTCTGTTCAGGACATTGACTTTTTCCTTTAATTTCAAGGTATTTTATGAGTTCTTGCTGTAGCCTTGTTGAATCAACCTAGAATCATAGTTCTGTGACTCACCTGTTGCCTTGATCCAGCAATACCTTCTGCCATACTTTGTGCTATTCTATCAGAAATTTTAGCTAAAAACAAAAACAAAACAACAAAACAAGCCAACCAACCTATCTTGGATCAGAACTGAGTATGCCATGACACCTGGGATATTGTGAATAGGAATGCTGGTCAACCCTACTGCCCAGTGACTGCCCTCATTGCCAAGCTACCAGTCATAAACCATATCTATGTGTTTTGCTCTAGCATTGTTAAAAAAAATTAGTAAATGAACTAATTAATGCTTAATACTCTAATTATTTAAAAAATAATAAAATTGTAGTAGCATTAGCATGATGAAATTTTAGAATGGATGGAAACAATAATCATATTTTTGTTAGAATTAAGTTTTGCTACAATTAAAATATGCATGACTTACATATACAAATATTACATATGTATGTTTTTATAGTTACACAACTACTTATGTTAAGTATATGAGATTAATTTGTTCATTTATTTCTAGTGAAGCCAAAGTTAGACATGGCAATAATGATTACTTGTCCTGTCTTGAATGTTGATGCTATGGGTTATGAGAACTTAATGGGAGAGGATGGATCAGAAAAACACAAATATATCAATATTACTGGGAAAATATCTCAAGACACGTGTCTTATTGATGGAGTTAGTTCAGTTATCCTCATCTACAGGCCTCTGAAAATATACAGATCATCTTCCTATGTTATTCACTCAAAGAGAATCTTACCTATAAACTCTTAAATTATCCATTCATTCATCCAGTTATGCACACATGCATTCATATTTATTTATTCACTGAATAAATATATATTAAGCACCTAAAATCCAGGCAATTTCTAAGTAGCTTCTGTGTAAGTTACCAATCTGCTTACATATGAATGTGTCACTGGCCATAGCTAATAAGAGCAAGAAAGGTCATTTGAGCCAATGGAAGAGATCGTTTCTCTTAACACTAATAGGAATACTATTAAAACAGTAGCATTCATTTACATAAGTTTAAGAAACTGGGTTATAGCAATAAACAAGTTTCTTTACCCTTGGGTGTATTTCTTACTCCCCATGGTATGTTTGGATATGTGAGCTTTGAAGCAGAAGCTGGTGGGGAGGTGAAGGGCTCTGCATCATGGTGGGAGGTGACTCTACAATTCTCCAGAGGAACAATTGAGGAGGGAAAGAGATAATGGGTATGGAGCAAGGAAGGATAGAACCAAAGAGATGGAGGGAAATTTGCGTGTTTGTCATGCACTGACTACCTGCACTCTCAAATGGATGTTTAATCCTATAGAATTGTGTAGTTCTGGCCTGCAACCCTGGTGAGCTGTACTGGCCTATGACTAAAACATCTACAAGCTTACCGTCACTTTAACACAAAGACTAAACAAGTCTAGACTGGTTTTACCATCAGGTAAGATACTGCCTTTAGACAAGGCAATATTATATCATACGAAAACAATATAATAAATAAAATAGGGTATCGACATTTCTATTTGTCCTGTGTGCATAAACATCCTATGATACCATGTTCTTACTTGAACACAAATAATCCTGTTTCTGTCTCATTTGCCCTCTCCAAATGCTAACTTCTTTATTAAAGCACCTGATTAGCCCGGAGACTGTAGTCTCAAACGTACCTCTGGGAATGAGGGTAAGGGTTTCCAATGACTTTGGAATTTAAAGTTTTCCTTTAAAGCTCCTTCTTTTCCCAGGAGTAAAATAGAGGCAGGCTTTTGTCATCAAAAGGAATCGAATTGTCCTATGTGGTGTTGAGGTACATTTTTTATAAATATACAGAGAAAAGAATGAGTTTTGTCTAGGTTCTCCCCACTTGTCTCCACTATGATCTCAGTCAGCTTTTCAAACAGAAAATAAGAGGATGCCCTCACAGGCACCCCAGGGGCCCAGCCTGGCTGCACACTTTGGCAGCTCTCCCACTCATCAGATCCGCTGCTGCAGGGCTTCTCAGTGTGTACAGCAATTCACAGAGGGAGAGCAATCAGCTCCCTCAGCTGAGAACACCAAGCCAGGAGCTCCAGGTTGGCTCCTCCCCAGCTGCACTGTAAGTCTGGGAACACTCTCCTCAGGACTGCACTGGCTGGATTCAATAGCCTGCTGGGCCTAGAATGCATCAGGGACTGTTAGCACTCTGGGGAAATACCAAAGTGAACAACACATGCCACTTACTGGACGAGATAACAATAAAGTAAGGCACACAGATGCACATCAAATAGCAAGGCAACCATACCAGTGTGAGAATGACTTTCCTCTGCAGGATGTACTGGAGTACTTTCTAGACACTAGAGTGTAATTGTTGTCACCTCCAGGTAGGTTTCTTCACCAGGTTGTGAGCAAGGGACATGCTTCACTGATCTTTAAATTTTTAGCACCTAGCACAGGGCCTGGGTACTTCCTAACGTAATCTAGGTTGCTATTCATATCCCTTTCTCTGAGATCCTTTCCTTAACTTCTGTAAGCTATTTACTCATCCATCCTCTTTACTTCCTTTCTCTGTTTTATTTTTCTGGAGTCTGTGTCACTACTTGATGTTATGCATATCTGTTTCTTATCCATCTTGACCACCAGAATGTAACCTTTGTAAGAACAGGGCCCTCCGCCGGTCTTATTTACAACTGTATGCTGCGTTCCTAGAACATTTCCTGGCAGACAGAAGAGGTGCTCAATATGTGTTTTTTCGTATGTTTTTCAAATAATGTTTTTCTGTGTGTGATTTTTTTTTTTTGGACAGGATCTCATTCCCATTGCCCAGGCTGGAGTGCAGTGGTGCGATCTCAGCTCACTGCAGCCTTGACTTCCCAGGTTCAGATGATTCTCCCATCTCAGCCTCCTGAGTACCTGGGATTACAGGCACACACCATCATGCCTGGCTAATTTTTTGTATTTTTAGTAGAGATGGGGTTTTGCCATGTTACTCAGGCTGTTCTTGAACTCCTGGGCTCAAGAGATCCGCCTGCCTCGGCCTCCCAGAGTGTTGGGATTACAGGTGTGCACCACGGGGCCAGACCTCAAATAATGTTTTACAAAGATAGTCCATGAATAAATATTTGTAGAATAAATGAATTGGTTTAATAGCGTAACAGCCATAAGGAGTGTTATGAAAACCCAATGAAGAAATTGATTTTGGAGACTGAAAGATCATGAGAGGCTTTGTGCAGCAGGGCCTTGGAAGTGTGGACAGGATTTCAACAGTTCAGGAAAGTACCCAGAGGTTGTAAGGGGAAGAACACAATCAGGGAGCCACAAATAGTGAATGACTGCAGAGGAGTTGTCTATACTTTAGTAACTAGTTATATTTAACAGATATTTATGGAGCAACTACTATGTGCCAGCCATTTTTCTCGGCAAGGAGGAAATGAGCAAAGCAGTAAGATGCAGCCCTAGTATTCGACATGTAATAGCTGAATAGGCTAGCATGGTTTCAAGCTTAAATCTTAGGATTAGGAGACTGGATTTTGTTCTGTGCTCAGTGGGGAGCCTTGGAAAGCTTGTGAGCTGGGAGATTGAAGTTCTTATGTGGAAAACAAAGAAAGGCATTAGAATGCTGAACAAAGCAAGACGAAAGAAGCTGCGATTTTCAGAAGAAATTGCTTTCGTTTTGTAATTAAAACATACCTAAATATTTTCCACACAGGTTCATAAGAAATCCTAGAAAAATAACAAAATCAAAATATTATCGATGCCAGAATTCGAGGCTTCACAATAGGCCATTACTTTCTTTCTTAAAGACAGAGACTATAAATCCGCTTATTCTAGGACTTTAGTGATCCTTATGCCAACATAGTTGTAGGTGATTTAAGTGATAGAAATAAACAATAAAAGACAATCTTGGCTGCCTTCCTTTTAGCAATAACATTACATTATTAAGTCCTTTGGAATAGGGCATCACTAGACTTAAATCTCTTAAATCGGTATTTTCAGGTAACAACTGAGATGAATGTTTTAAGAGATATTAAACAAGCTTAACTGCACAATCAGTGTATGGTTCACTTAGGTGGTTTTTTTGCTAAGCTTAACGTGACAGAAATACTGTATTTGCATAAAGTATGACATAAGAAAATGTTCAAATATTACAGAATGTATCAAAAAGAAGGTAAGGAAGATAATATTTTTCACATGTCTACCACAGTGCTAAGTGTTTTTTAGGCTTTATTCACTTCTGGAATAGCCTTAGAAATGATATAACGGATTTCTATTTTGCAGATAGGAAATGAAAATTGATAGCTTGTGAGTCATGTAGCCCATGTTGTTTCAACTCAACTTGATAATGCAAACTTCTGATAAAACAGTAATGAAATAAAGATATGGGTAAATCATGGGGCATGCCATAATTATTTAAATGTCTCATAAAGAAATACTTATTTAAGTTCCTTTTTATGAATCAAAATAAAGTATTCTTATGGAGACTCTATTTAAACATAAGATGGTTAGATTTGTTGATTTCTAGGTTTAGCTTTTAAAAATGTATCTGTAAAGCTGTAAAGTCCCATTGCAGGGATAGAACATTCATGGGGAGAGAGAATAACATTCGGTTTCCTTATTTTTGTTTTTTTTTTTTAAAGAGACAGGGTCTTGCTCTCTCACTCTGACTGGAGTGCAATGCTGTGATTATAGCTCACTGCAACTTCAAACTCCTGGGCTCAAGCAATTCTCCCGTCTCAGCCTCTCAAGTAGATGGGACCAGAGACACATGCCAATTTTTAAATTTTCTGTGAAGACAGTGTCTTGCTCTGTTGCCCAGGCTGGTCTTGAACTCCTGGCCTCAAGCAATCCTCCTGCCTCAGCCTCCCAAAGTAGTAGGATTACAGGTGTGAGCTACCATGCCTGGCACTTCACTTTATTTTCCTAATACAATGACAGTCTTGTGATATTGATAAAAGATTAAAAGGAACATGTTCACACTAAATTCAGAATTAATACCTATGCTATATTCTAAGCACTCATAAAATGTTTAATAATTTTCTATTAACTTCAGTGTGATGATAGTCATATTTTGTTATCATTTCTAGGCCTGGCCATGCAACACAGAAATTGTAAAAATTCTGCAAACAAGTCTTGAGTTAGGTTGATGCTCTAAATATTAATAGTATTTAAACCCATCCCTTTGAAACACGTTCACACATATTTGATTGCCAGATATTAATCTTTTCTTTAGAGGGCCAGATATTAACCATTTGGTTTTGTGAGCCATTCAGTCTCTTGAAATTAGTTGACTCTGCCATTATAGTGCAAAAGCAGCCACAGACAATAGGTAGATGAATGAGAGTAGTTGTTTTCCAATAAAACTTTATTTATAACAACTGGTGAAAGAGTGGGTTTGGGCTGCAAGGCTGTAGTTTGCTAACTTCTGGTTTATAGAACAGGTATGGCTATAAAAATATAATTTAAGCATAGTGACATGTTCTGATTGTTTACTTACTGATCTGTGTAACTTATCTGTTTCCACTTCTGCCTCTTCTAATAGACTGAGGTCTTTTAAGGCATGGAGAAAATCATGCTTTTTCTTAATATCCACAGTACATTAAAGGCAGGAGAGCTGGCCATTGGCTGCTATAAGGGCATCCATAAGAGCTTACAGAATGTCAATGGAATAAATAAAATATATGTGTCAGTAAAATTAGATTTCCACAGAAGACAGGCAACTTGTATATTGTTCTTGTTCCCACCAAAGTAAACAGCTCCCTAGAGTGAGAATATAAAAACGCCTTCATTGGCACCACTCATCTCTGTTGAGGACACTCATGGCCTGCACATTAAGCTACCCCTTGTAATTTACAGGCAGAGCCAATTTCCTGCACCCACACACACACACACACATTGTCTTTAGCCCCTAGTCAATTGCCTGAAGTCATAGTCACAGGGAGCCGAAATTCTGAATGTGTATAATGTATGGCATAACTGCTGTTTACCAAGAACCAGTGATTTATGTTAACATTGAAATTTAAAACCCTCTAATATACCTCCTCGAAAGTTATCTGGTTCAGAATATTGCAATAATAAGGCAATTATGATTAAGTTATAATGTTATATAATGTTTAGTGTGGGTAATAAATCTCTTATTTTGAACATAATGAAAAAGCTATACAAATAATTAGAAACCTTGGCCCTAATAAGAAACGTTAACAAATAATTAGCCTCCCTGGGGTATTCATTCACATGTCTCTGTATGTCTCTTAGTAGGCTTTTAATAAATGTTTGTTAAATAAATGAAGGCAATAGACTTTTGCTCCACTAACTCTGAATAATCAAAGAACTAACTTTGAACACGTCAAATATCATCAATTTTATTACATGAGAAATACAATAATTTCTGATAAAATTCCCACTAAAGGGTGGCTGTACGAGGACAGTGTTTCCTAAAATGGTGCTGAAATTCACTGTAAGCGATATAACCATGTATGGAGTAAATGTAAAATGATTACTTTGTCTTTCATTTGATAACTGGGAAAGAAAGAGATACTGAAAGCAGTTCTGGAGAGGTTCCTGGAGAACCAGGCTGGAGAAGTTGTTACCATCTTGCTGAAGGAACAAAGATCCATGGCAGCTGTCATGGCAGCTGTCATGGGTCCCGACAAGGAGTCCCCCACTCACTGCAGTTAATGCCATGGGGAAGTCGGGAGATAGCAAACAGGAAAGCATATGGTGGATTTCAAAGTGATCAAAGAGAAGGCATTATAAATGGGTAACACCACAGGAAAAGAGGGAAAGGCAATAAATCAGAGGGACTAAACAAAATCTTGAAGGAAAACGAGGAGTCAGTCTTAGGTATACAAGAAATAAAAATGGCAATTCTAAATGCTGTCTTAGTAGAAAACGAAAGGACTAATTCAAAATACACACACACACTTTTAGGATTAATGCATTGTTTCCTAAGAACACTAGAATTTAATTTTTCAGGCAGAAAAGGAGACAAAAAAGGAGCTTTTTTACGTCTTCAAAAATCAAAGAATAGACAGCCTTGGATGATGCACCCTAGGTCTTATTTTAGTCTACGTACAGATAGGATGATTAAGCTTTTGTACAGTCTGTTGAGAGTCTTTGAAAGAAAGCTTGTTTTAAACAATCAAATTCACCTGAGTACAAAAGAAAATGCTGCAACCTTTCTTTTAAGTGGTTAGAAGTGAACCACAGGAAATCAGCTTGGGGTCCTCTAGATCTGAGAGAAGGAATGGCTTGCTGAATGCAGCAGGCAGGGCAGCCAGAAATAAAAGGGGAATCAATGAAAGGTAGAGTGCAAAATGAAGATAAATAAAGATGAAAACTTTTAAAGGGAAAAAAAAGTCAGGGAGATCAAATAGGATTAATGTTAGGCCACCACTTCGGATTTTCACAGTTTACTGATGGTTCTGGGGTTTAACATTTACTAATTTGATTTCTGAATCAAACATATTGAGATATCTTCATTTCTCACTTGGTAGAATATTTCGTGAATGATCCTGGAGGGAAAACATTTCACTCTGCCTCGGATTTAGGTCTCTCTGATGGTCCAACAAGTAAGCAAATGACCTGGGACAAGTTGCATACCTGTGATGCCTCAGCTGCCTCACAGAAAACAAAACAAAACAAAACAAAACAAAAAAAGTCATCATAACTGTACTCCTGGATTCATAGCATCTTGGAGAAAAACCATGGGAGCTTTACCTCCGTGAATGAGATGCACAAACTGGAGCATAAGAAAGCAAAGCTACTGCGAGTGACATGGTTATAGGAGAGTTCCAGGGCTGCAGAATCTGATGTTGTTGAATATTATATAATGAGGCAGAAAGAGGCAAACAGGATGCATTCTTGTCTTCAATCTGTACCCAGAACCTGGAGCAGGAAAGAGGGAGTAATGTCAGGAGAACAACTTGGTGGGAGCCTGTGGAAGTGGAGCACAGACTATTTCCCTTGAGCAGAGTGAGTTTCAGAGATTATCTGTGAAAATGTTCTCAAACTTTGTATCAGAATTGCCGGCAGCAGTCATATGCCGGAAAATGTTTAACACATGGCTCTTACCCTCTTTTGTAGTGTTTGTCAATTTCCATAGTGTAAATATTCCCACTGTAACCAATTTTTCTTCCACAGATTTAGGGAGGAGATAAAGAGCCTGTACTACCTGGTTCCAAAATTCTACCACCTGAAGGACTTGTTTAAAAGCACAGATTTTTAGGCCCCATCCTTAGGGTTTCTTTTTCTTTCTTTGAATTTTTTTTTTAATAGAGATGGGATCTCACTGTGTTGCCCAGGCTGGTCTGAAACTCCTGGGCTCAAGCAATCCTCCCGCCTTGGCCTCCCAAAAGCTGGGATTACAGGCGCAAGCCACTGTGCCCAGCCCCCTCATCCCTAGTGTTTCTGATTTGATGGTTCCCACAGGATACTGATTTTTTTTTTTTTTTGGAGACGGAGTTTTGCTCTCATTGCCCAGGCTGGAGTGTGATGGCATGATCTTGGCTCACTGCAACCTCTGCCTCCCAGGTTCAAGTGATTCTCCTGCCTCAGCCTGCGGAGTAGCTGGGATTACAGGTGCCCACCACCACGCCAAGCTAATTTTTGTATTTTTAGTAGAGATGGAGTTTCACCACATTGGCCAGGCTGGTCTTGAACTCCTGACCTCAGGTAATCTGCCCCCCTCGGCCTCCCAAAGTGCTGGGATTACAGGTGTGAACCACTGTGCCCAGCCAATACTGATGTTTTTATTTCAGGTCTATACTTTGAGAACCACTAGTCTATGAGGAGAAATGTTGGAGATAATAAGTACAGAAAGCAACTGAAAACCTATGATACATTGGTCTGCAAAAGAAGACGCAAGAAGTAGAAAAGGGGGAAAAAGGCACAAAATGGTGTATCAAGAAAGAGTAGATCTAAAAGAAGAGTATGTTTGTAGTAGGGGTTGGGGAATCTCTGGGGCCTATCCCTCAGGGCTCATTTGTAATAAGAACATACTAAACAAGAGTAAGCAATGAAATATAAGGTTTGGATATGATTTGGCATAAAATCATGCCAGAGTAGGGCTGGTAGGATAATTCTCTGGTAATTCCGCTGGACAGGGTGGGGCTAAAAACCCCATTTTCTTCAGGAAAAACCATTTTCTTCAGGAATTCAACTACGGCTTCAAGGGAATTTTTTGCTTGTTTTAGCAAACATTTTGAAGCGTTAACAGCTCCAGTACAATTTGCTGGGATATACATAGCAGGGCACTGGAGAGAAAACGAGTCTACTGAAGAATGGGGTCAAGAGGTAGCTCTCCATTTATTGACTGTGTACTGTGGGAGGAACATGTGTAACATCTCTGAGCATAGTTCCTCATTCATGAATGAGAAAAATGCATGCCCTGACCATGTCTCTGGGTGGTGAAGAACAAATAAGGACATCTTTTAAACCATAGTTACTAATGGTGGGGGGAGTCAATTGTGGAAGTAAGGTCATGTGACAAGAGGAAGAAGTGTGATTCAGTGGACAGAGAGTTTTGTTTAGGTAGAAGTGAGTTATATCTAGTAGTGGAAGGCACCAGAAACATGGTTTGCATATGACTCATGCAATCAGTGCAATGTGAGGGGAGAAGAGTGGATTCAATGACGAGAGAGTATCAGTGTGTTCTTTTAAAGAGGCAGAAAAGGCTATTTCTAGCAGACTGCCACAAATTATTTCCCAGTAAAAGTAAGCTATGCCTACTTCAAGGGCCCAGAACGAAAGAGAAAAGAACTCAGAAAAGCTGCCTGTGGCTATAATAGAAAGAGCAGTCAGTGCAAAAGAGCTTCCAGGGGAAATAGCAAAGGATTTCAGGTAATGGAAAGAAGAACAAGGCAAAGAAAAACAAACTACCCGGCAGAGACAATAGAGAAATCAAGAAAATGGCAGGAAAATTACTGTACCTGCTATAAAGAGGAAATGAGTAGGCATGCTTCAGAGGTAAAAGTTTTCTCAGGCCAGAGGGAGAAGAATATTGAGCGGAGACAACAAGCTTAGTTGTGCAGCTCCCCACAAGGTTTCCATAGTAGTCAAATATTGAGTGAGAAAAGGGGATGCATTAATAGAAAATCTAAGATAACCAGCAGGGACCAAAGAGAACAATCAAATGGAGAGTGAAGGAGTTCAAAGGCAGCCATGAAGAACTAACCTTCTCTAAAGTAAATAAAGAACAAAGCTGGAATAAGCAACATGTATCCCATGAGAAAGGAGGCCAGCAACAAGGCTACAGGATGGTGAAGGAAGTTCAACTACAGAAAGGAAAAAGGATCTGTTCACTGTGTTCTTGAGAAAATGAGATGTAATTGAGGGTACAGAAAACCATAGGTAGGCATGTGGATATTTCTTGGTTTGGGAAGAATATAAGTAATTTTATCCTTACATTTAAAAGTATGGAAGAGTCAAGAGCTTTCACCTATGAGAAAGGCTGGTCCACACTGGGGTGAAGTCACTTGGCCACTGGGTACCAAGAGGAGAGGGCAGCAGCCATGAAAGGTGGCAGAACACGAGGTAGCAGCAACAGGCAGTCTGTACTGACCTGCTTGGAGAGTGGCAAAAGAAACTGCATGTTATAGCAATGAAGCAAAACAGTAAGCTTTTAGAAATGCTCTGCTCTCAAATATTTATCTCATGCTTTGGACAAGGAAATACGGAATGTTAGCAATACTTTGAAGGGGGAAATAAGGTGTTTATGTACCTGCAGTACACCAATCCATATACACTGTAAGGATTAACTTATTACAAGCTGTTGAGCTAATTATTAAATCCAGCCTTTGGACCTTTGTATTTGTATTTGCCCTTTTGCCTGGAATATTCTTACTTTAGATGTCCATCTCGCTCCTTCCCTTACTTCATTTGAGTCTCTGCTTAAGTCCTTACTGGCAAAGCCTTTTCTTACCCTCATTTCTTTCACTATCTCCTCTTCTCTTCTCTTTTTTTTTTTTTTTTTTTTTTCTTTTTTGGAGAAGGAGTTTCACTCTTTTGCCCAGGCTGGAGTGAAGTGGCATGATCTCGGCTCACTGCAACCTCTGCCCCCTGAGTTCAAGCGATTCTCCTGCCTCAGCCTCCCAAGTAGCTGGGATTATAGGCACCCACCACCATGCTGGGCTAATTTTTGTATTTTTAGGAGAGACAGGGTTTCACCAAGTTGGCCAGGCTGGTCTCGAACTCCTGACCTCAGGCGATCCACCCACCTCAGCCTCCCAAAGTGCTAGGATTACAGGTGTGAGCCACTGTGCCCAGTCATTTTTTTCTTTTCTTTCTTTCTTTTTTTTTTTTTTGAGATGCAGTGGCGTGATCTCAGCTCACTGCAACCTCTGCCTCCTGAGTTCAAGTGATTCTCCTGCCTCAGCCTGCCGAGTAGCTGGGATTATAGGTGCCCGCCACTGCACCAGGCTAATTTTTGTATTTTTAGTAGAGACAGGGCTTCACCATGTTGGCCAGGATGGTCTCGAACTCCTGACCTCAGCCTCCGAAAGTGCTAGGATTGCCTAGAACTTTGAGGTCACCACTAGTGAGCCACCATGCCTGGCTTCATATTTTTCTTTTCTTTTTTCTTTTTTTTTGACAGAATCTTGCTCTGTTGCTAAGGTGGGAGTGCAGTGGCATGATCTCAGCTCACTGCAACCTCTGCCTCCTAGGTTCAAGCAATTCTCCTGTCTCAGCTTCCCAAGTAGCTGGGATTACAAGCCCCTGCCACCACGCTCAGCTAACTTTTCCATTTTTTTTTTTTTTTTATTAGAGACAGGGTTTTGCCATGTTGCCAGGCTGGTCTCAAACTCCCGACCTCAGATGATCCACCCACCTTGGCCTCCCAAAGTGCTCGGATTACAGGCATGAGCCACCATGCCTGGCACTTTTTTTTAAAAGAGCACTTACAACTACATGATATGTATATTTGTTACCTGTCTCCTTACCCAAATGTTGGTTCTCTGAGAACCAGGTAGTGTTTGTCTCACTCCCTGCCATATCCAATACCTAGAAGTATGCCAGGCACATAGGAAGTGCTCAGTAAATACTTACTGAATGAAAGAAAGGCTCACTGGTCCCATTTTGCAGATGAGGAAATGAACTCATTTAGTAACCTGCCTAGGACACAACCAAAATGATGGGAGTCACGATTTGAAATGAGATCTCTTGGACTGTCACATTGTTTCAGTTGTTCTGCACGACTTCTCTAAAAACCGAATGTGGCACATATATCTGAGGGGCAGTGTGATGCAGTTGCTGGGCTTCACTGTCAGACTGGGACTCCAATCCTGGCTAGGCTATTATTTAGTTTCCCACTTTCCTCGGGCTTCTTACCCTCTCTCTGCCTGTTTCCTCTTTGTAAAATGAGAAAACCCACCTTACTGGTTGTAGAGATGAATAATGCAATGTGTGGCACCTAACAGACTCCTCATGCATGCCAGCTGAGACTGCTGAAGTAAAAGAATAAATAAAGGAAAGAGGTGAGGGGAAGGAGGAGGAAATAGGGAGAAGCAAGGGAAGTAAGGGTGAGAACCTCAGTGTGCTTTGCTTTCTTCGTGGGCTATAGGATGAAAAGAAGGCTTCTTAGTTAAGAGAAGAAAACCCAGGCAGCTTTTGTGTAGAAGAGGGACCTCTCAGGGGAAATTTATGAGGCACCAGTATAACAATGGATGAGAGCAGCTGGCCAGCAAGGGACTGTGTAGGTACCAGGGTACCTCAAAATGGATAAACCCACAGGATATTTGTAGTAATTTAAATCCCCGAAAGTGAGGAAATTGTGAGCTTACATCAAAGAAAAATAAAAAGAGTGACTTAAGAGAATGTTTCAGGAAGAAAAAAGGACTGGCCTGACGGAAGCCCTCTTTGGCGATTCTATAGAGCAGGCATGAAGCCTTTATCCATTCCCTTCAGGAGGCCACATGTAACCAGGGTGGGGTGCATATATTCAGAATCTAAAGTCTGAGTCTATTTTACCTTTAGCTTCAGAATGCACGCAAGAAAGCTTAAAATAAATAAAAATATTAAATAACATTCTTTTATTAAAAAGTCCAAATTATATAAAATAAAAACTATTTTTCCTTCCTTCCCTTCAAAATTCTAGAATGCTCTCCCTGAACCTGCTTTACGGATGAGGATGAAAGAAGAAACAAGGTAATTAAGCAAGAGACAGTTCAAGGTGGCTAGGACTCTTTTGTTGTTGGTTGTAGGGGTGGGAGCGATAAGAGAAAACTTCAAAGATGAATGGAAAAATAAGGCTAATAGACTCCATGTGCTGCTATGACAAGAAAAGCCAGACAAGGAGATACTTCCTTTTGTGGAGAGAAGGTAGGCAACAGTTGCCTCCCTTGCGGCTGCTCTAAAAGGGAAAGGAAGATAGTTAGAAAAAGTAACAGTAGGAGACAAAAAGCCTAGACAGCAGCTACCTATAAGTAGAATCCAAGTTTCAGAAGTAGGAATTCAGGAAGGAGGGAGAGTCCTCAGTGACTGTACACTGTCAAAATATCTTATGGCTGTAGATGTTGCTGCCTAGGGGTATTAAAAAGTCAGTATGTAAATATAGCACAAAAGCATGATTACAGTGTTCCCTTAGTATCCATGGGGGATTCGTTCTAGGATCCCCACTGTTACCAAAATCCATGAATGCTCAAGTTCCTGATATAAAACGGTGTAGTATTTGCATTGAACTTATGCACGTCCTTCCATATATTTTGTATTAGTGGTCCCCAACCTTTTTGGCACCAGGGACTGGTTTTGTGCAAGACAATTTTTCCACGGACTGGGGAGGGATGGTTTCGGGATGATTCAAGTGCATTACATTTATCATTAGATTATCATAAGGAGCACGCAACCTAGATCCTGTGCATGAGCGGTTCACAATAGGATCTGTGCTCCTACGAGAATCTAATGCCCCCGCTGATCTGACAGGAGGTATAGCTCAGGCGGTAATGCTTGCTCGCCTGCCTCTCATCTCTTGCTGTGCAGCCCAGTTCCTAACAGGCCATAGACAGGTACCAGTCCATGGCCCAGTGGTTGGGCACCCCTGCTTTAAATCATCTCTAGATTACTTATAATACCTAATACAATATAAATACCGTGTAAATAGTTGTTATACTGTATCCTTTTAAAAATTGTTATGTTGTTTTTTTTTTTTTTTTAAATATTTTCAACCCAAGGCTGGTCGAATCTGGGGCTGCAGAACCTGCAGATACAGGGAGCCTAGTGCATACCAAAAAGCCTAGGTATGGAGACGCCTCATACAGGTACAGTACAAATTCCTAAAAACATAGTGTCTGGGTTGGAGGAGAAGAAAGTGTTATGAGTGAGTACAGACTGTAATAGAGACTAGTAGCTCTTTCTCCAACATCTTTATTTCTTCTCTAGTAATATAATTTTAAGCTAGTGAATTTCAAGCTAGTGATCCAGACTTCTTGCAGTTAAGTAGGATCCTGTGACTTACTTCTGACTGATGAGCATGAGTAAGAACAGTATATGGCAACTTTGGTTTTGTTTTTAAAAGACTATCTTTTCTACCATTTCTTTCTTATCTCCTTCCCACTGGAGAAATGGGAACATGGTGGCAGGATCTGAGGTAGCCAACTTCAAACACAAGATAGAAACAGTGTTAAATATGGTGGATCAAGAAGACAGAAGAATCATGAGTTCTCAAATCCATTGAGCTTTCATAGCAGCAGTAGACTACTTATGATTAGAGTTTTATGTGGAGAGAAACAAACTTCTATTTTGTTTAAGCTACATAATATGCTTAAACATGAACTATACAATGTAACTAAAGCTATTATTATTTTGTTGCAGCAGGTAAACTAATACATAGATATCAAAAAAGGTATTTAAGTGTAGGCTTCTTTAGTACATTATTTTTAGAAACACGAATATTTTGATGCCTACAAAAATGTGTATATCAAGAACTAACCAATCAAAAGATTTATAAAGCCAAACGAAGATTAGAGAGAATTGGCTGCCTAATAGCATGATGAACGATACATTTATGAAAGAAGGGAAATAGGCTGCTAGAATTAAACATATTTACCTATAAAGAAAAATAACTTAAAAAATTCAAATTCAGAGGTACTTTTTTCCAAATGCCATGGTAATCTCAGAAGTTATTTTTTTTAATGTGAAATATATGGCAGAATAGAGTAAGATGCCTTTTAGAAAGGAGATGTTTCAAAATAGAATAAAGAGACCAGCTCAAAGAAGAAAGCTCTGCCTGCCATTTGTGAGAGTAGGGAAATGTGTTAAATGATCTGAAGAAAATTCTCTAAGTGGTAAAGCTGAATACTCTAAAGAACAAAATAAACATTCTCATCTGTAGAAACATTTAATAGCACACATAGGTAGAAATATCAAGTGGAAAATCAAAATAATAAGAGGTAAGGACTAAATAAGACCAAAGCAGTAGAGAAAGGGAGATAAAGCATGTTTGTAAACTGTGTGTTGCAGGTATCAAGACTAAAATGTAACAAAAGCATTTAAAATAAACCATTTTTTTCCTCCAGTGGTACAAACTCTATCAAGAACAACAACAACAAATAGAAAGAGATAATGATAACTTGAACTAAATTCTCTTTAATAAAACTATATTATTTTCTACAAAAACAAAACAAAACAAAACAGCTAAACATCCTCTTCTCTGTAAGAGATTCCTGGTCCACACTCCTTTCAAAAAGTAATATTCTGCTTCTGTGCTACTTCACATACTTTTTCTTGCTTCTGCTGACTCATTCTATGCTCCACTGGAAATCATGTCTCCTTTTCTCATCGGTAAAACTAGGAGTTCCTTGAGGGCCAGGCCATATTTTATGTCTTTGTTCTTTATCTCCCATTCTTAGCATATCAAATAGAAGAATACTTGAGGAAAATTGTGTCCACTGGGAGGAAAGTGAGATGAAAAGCCAGAATTGGCATCAACGGTATTTCAAAGAAAAAAAAAGGACTGAAGGAGGCAAGCAGAACAAATAATAATATTTTGGTAGGACGCCTGCAGAAAAAGCTGCCAAGAACATCTGTGGTCAGACAGGACTCAATACAATGCCCGGGACTACGATGACCCACGACTGCTAACCAGGAACTGTGATTTGTTTAGTTTGGATTCTGACTTTGAGCTTAAGATAAATCTTAATGTGATCACATATTTATGTTCTTTTACAATCAGGAAAGAAATTAAAATAAGATAAGAGAGGCCAGGTTACCTATATGGTGGCTATTCCTCTCTTAAAGTGTAATTTTGAAGAAAAGCAGACTAGAAAAAGGTCAGTTAGATAATTAGTTTTATATATAAAACTAAAGGATAAAACATAATGATAATATTATAATATATTAGGATAAAAATGTAATTCAGGGATGGAAAGGAAAACTTGAGGCCTCTTAATCCATAGGCAACATTGACATTTTGGTTGTAGTAAAGGAATTATAATATAATATCCTACAGATAAACTGCTTCTATGAAAATATATGTGGATTCACTAAATTAGGAGGCACCTTACAAATACCACATGTAAGGTACCAGCCACTGCATTTATGGGCAACCAGTACTAATATGACCTACTATTGGTTTACATTATAGAATATAATGGAAAATCAGCCACAAAATGAACATTTTTGTACTGTTGATTTTAACAAAGCAAGGTATTTGTAAATGACAGAGACATCTGTGAGATGCTAATAAATGCTGAACGGTCTACCTTTCCAGCCCCATTAGACATTTCCTTATTTCTAAGTAAATCACATTTTAGCATCTGGTGGCAATGGTTTTTTAATATTTTCAAGACTGAGGTTCCTTTTTAATATCAAAATTATTCCTCACATCATCTTTTAATTGGAAAAATACATGGAAAAAAGCCACTTTGGACCTGTAATTAAGTGGATATGTTTTATTTCGTTATAAAATCAGTCGCATAGATTTTAAAAATATATACACTTAAACATATTATTTATTCACTTTCCAGGCAATGTTTGATTCTTTCTTCCTTTTTCTTTGCACAGCAGATTATTAGATTTCTTGGACAATTTTTGGAAGGTTTATATGGCCATAAGCTCTGACTATATCACATTGATCACAAAGAAAAACTGTAAAAATTTATCATGCTTATATGCTTTGTCTTGCAACAATTATGGAAAACCACGTAGTAATTTTAACTAGAAAACTGACTTTATTTCTACTTTTTAAAAATTTTGCAAGTAAGTATTTTTGCTTCTGTGATATATCAGTTCCCTAAGAATAAGAGGAGAAATGCATTTTCTTTGGGTGTCCACTTCAGATTTAGACCCTTCGTCTCAGAATTTTCCTTTTGTTTCCAAGTCTTGCTCTTACTAAGAATATGTACCCCAACCTGAGTAGCAAGTTTAACTTAATTAACTAGATGAATGGCTGCCCTAATAAATTTGAAAACTTTTAACTTTTTATACTTGGAATTTCAAGTTTAGAAATCTTAAAGATAAAAAGTCCTCTGACTTAGGTGGTTATGTATTTAATTCATTATCTTTGTCAGACTGCCTACTAGGGAAATATACCAGGTTAAAAACCTCCTCATATTAGGATATTTGTCAGTGGATAAATGCTAGGATATCAGGCAAGAATTTGAGCCTCTAATTCTTCATCTTTTGATAGTGTCTTCCATTTTGTGTGAGTGTGTGTGTGTTTGTGTGTATGTGTGTGTAGAACTTTATAATTGATTTTGTAAATGACATATTCTCTCTAGAGATTTCTGCCACTTTCTTGACTTTGCCAGTAGCTATGAGGTACGATAGGGCATGAAAAAATTCATAGGTGGCCCCCAACAAACTAACCCCTGAGAAACACTGTTTGTTCCTTAGCCTCACCACTAATAAAATACTTTCTGGTAGCAAAAAGAGTCAATATGACGCCATAGTTGTAGTTTTCGGATTGTATGAATTTGAATCAGAAGGAGTTTAGGTAGGAAGATAAATATCCTGTAATTTTTAAGTGTTACAAGTCAATAAATGAAAAATTAGGACATAGAAGAAGAGATTTTCCTTTACTAAATCCCTATTTACTCTGTCATCTTCTAGGAACAATCATAGGTAAGAGTATTTACCTAAGAAATTTAGCTTTAGTTTACCTGTTGGTTGCTCTTTTTCTCTATTTTACTTTAGTTCTCCTATAATAAGATACCCACAACACTGGGACCCTCATGTAACTTCTTTTAGAGACAAAGGCACTCACACTAACTAACTCATGACTGACAGTTTTATGACTTTAAAGTGGTATCAACTATTTAACCATCACTGAAGAAAGAATAGGAAGGGTATGTCTAAATGAAAAGAAGTGTATTCCTAGCATGTTACTGAATGTTTGAACAGCTTTTCAAATTCACACCACATAATTAAAACATTCATAAGGATAATCTAGCATAATACTGGTATATACTACTTTCTCCAACCTGTAGTATATTACTGAGTCATCCTTTAAGACCAACTCAAAATATTTTCTCCTAATATAGTCTTCATATTTCACCTTAGAGCATTTCTCATCCCCATGAAGGCTATTATTTCTAGCGCTCTATAATCCTTCCACATATATGATTTGCTCTGTGTGGGCTCTGGACAAGAGGAAGAGGTGAATGGATAGCAAATATTTCCTAATGCTGGCTACATAGTTCTATGAAATGGGGTAATATGTGTAAATGTTCAATTTGTTTAGCTTTTGGTTCATATGATCTTTCTGTTGCTATTGCTCCTCAATAGCAAGGGTGCCCAACTTTATGAAATGCATAGAGCCCAATTAAATGACAGTACTATTTGGGTAGTCTGTATTAGCAACTATTGATGACAATGACAGCTATGTTAATAAGATAACATGCTTCACAGAGAAGAACCAAAATTGTTTGTAGCTAACATGTCAAATACAGTGTCTAAGGGAGAACACTGGAATTCAGCAGGGAAGTGACAGGGACCCTCTGAAACACAGAAACTTGAGATGGCAGCACAGAGAGGGAAGCAAAGCAGCCAGCCAGGACTGGCTCAAAGCCAGGATGGAGTTCCCACTGCAGGAAAAATGTGAGTGAGAGATCCTCAGTAAACCATATTCCCATCACAGATACCTGCAATCCTAGCTACAAAAGAGCCTCTTGCTTCTCACAGGCCCTAGCCAAGTACAGGGCGCTGCATGTAGTTCACATTACTACATTGTTCTAGAGAGGAAATTCATGCTTGGTCCTATCCACTCCCCAGGACTCAAGCCGCTGCAGCATGACACCATTTTAAAAGCAGAGCCAACATTCAGACTACACCCTGCCCTGGGGTCCAATAACCACTGCATGTTGACATCCTTGGGGTCCTGCCAACATCTCTCCACATCCACTCAGAGTGCTACGGCATTGTGACACCAGCTGGACCCAGGGCTTCAGCTGCATCTTCAGCACCCAAGCCCATGCAGTGCCCTACACCCCTAGGAACAATTGGTCAAGCACATTATGTGGGCCACACACAGGACATAGGGAGCTGAAGAATGGGCTAACAGAGCCTGAAAGCCACACGTCTGGGACTACCATGGCTATGACTATCCCCTCCAGTTGTGGGACCACCACATACCTGCGTATACATATCATCTAGGGGTAGGAAACACAGCCCTTCTGGGTTGCTATAACCACTGCTAGTGCCTGCATGCACCAACCAGGGATCCAAGGACCAGCCTGCCCAGCCCATCATCACCACAGCCAGTGTCCACACATGTGCCACCTAGGGACCTGAGGATTGTCCTGTCTGGCACCACAGTCTCCAACAAAGCCTCACCACAGCCTCCACAAACAACTGCTGCCTAAGCCACTGAGGAATGTAGACATTACTGATACTGACTACAGCCAAGGAAATCATATGGACACTATGCTACAATGCCCACCCAAAACCAAAACCGAAGTACCCTATCCAATTTACACTATAGATACATCTACAAGAAAAATTCTTTCCATATGAAAGCTGCCTCCATAAAACTGAAAGAAGCAATTATTATGCCAGATGTGCAGCTATCATGTAATAATACAGAAACATGAAAAAGCATGGAAACATGACACTTCCAAACGAAAACCATAATTCTCCAGCAACAGACCTCACAGAAAAGGAAACCCATGAGATGCCTGATAAGTAATTCAGAATAATGGTCTTAAAGAAACTCAGTGAGATACAAGAGAACACAGATAGATATTTAAAAAAATTGGAAAATCATTCATGATCTGAATGGGAAATTCAAGAGAATTAGATATAAAAAGGAACGAAACTGATCCTTGAACTGAAGAATTCAATGAATAAAATAAGAAATACAATTGAGAGCTTCAACAATAGGCTAGCTCAAGCAGAAGTAAGAATTTCTAAACTTGAAGACAGGTCTTTTGAAATAACCCAGTCAGACCAAAAAAAAAAACCAAAAAACAAAAAAGCAAATTTAAAGAATGGAAAAATGTGGGAAACCATCAAATGACCAAATATTGGAAGAGATATTAGACATCCAAACACAGGAAGCTCAAACAATCCAACATATATTTAATTCAAAAAGACTCTCTCCAAGAGACATTATAGTCAAGCCATCAAAAGTCAAAGATAGATAATTTTTAAAACAGTAACAGAAAAGCATTAATTCATATATAAGGGAATCTCTCTCACATTAACAGCAGATTTCTGAGCAGAAATCTACAGGTCAGGAGAGAAGAGGATAATATATTCAAAGTGTTTTTTAAAAAAGTTAGTTAAAAATAACTCAGCAAAGCTATGCTTCAAAATGAAAGAGAAATAAATTATTTGCCAGAGAGGTGAACCTGAGTGAATTAATTGCCATTAGTCTGGTCCTACGGGAAATGCTTCAGGAAGTCTAACATCTGGAAGTAAAAAATGATATCTACCATCATAAAAATACATAAAAGTATAAAATGTACTGGTAGAGCAGATAAACAAATGAGAAAGAAACAAATGAGAAACAAATTAAATGTTATCATTACAGGAAAACCACCAAAAACCAAATATGTACAATAAGAAAGTAAGAAAGGAACCAAGTATACACAAAACAATCAAAAACTAATTTACAAAATGATAGGAGTAAGTCCTCACCTATAAATAACAACCTTAAATGTAAATAGTTTAAATTTTTCAGTTAAAAAATATAGACTGGATGAATGGATAAAAACACAAAACCCAATTATATGTTGCCCACAAGAAACTCACTTCATCTATAAAGATCCACAAAGAATAACAGTGAAGGGATGGAAGCTGGGCATGATGGCTCATGCCTGTAATCCCAGTGACTCAGGAGGCTGAGGCAGGAGGATCACTTGAGCCCAGGAGTTCAAGACCAGGCTGGGCAACAGAGTGAGACCCAATCTGTGAAAAAAAAACAAAAACAAAAAAACAAAAAAATTAGCCAGATATAGTGGTATGTGCCCATAGTGCCAGATTCTCAGGAGCCCAGGAGGTCGATGCTGCAGTGAGCTGTGACTGCACCAGTGCACTTTAGCCTGGGTGACAGAGAGAGACCCTGTCTCAAAAAAAATAAATAAATAAAAGTGAAGGGATGAAAAAAAAGATATTCCATGTAAACAGAAAACAAAAGCATGCAGAAATAGCTATAATTACATCAGACAAAATAGATTTTAAGTTAAAAAATGAAAAGAGACAAAAACATTATATATAATAATTAAGGGATTGATTGAGCAAGAGGATATAACAATTCTTTCATAATTCTTTTTTTTTTTTTTTAGATGGAGTCTTACTCTGTCGCCCAGGCTGGAGTGCAGTGGCACAATCTTGGCTCACTGCAAGCTCCACCTCCCGGGTTCACACCATTCTCCTGCCTCAACCTCCCAAGTATCTGGGACTACAAGCACCCACCACCACACCCAGCTAATTTTTTGTATTTTTAGTACAGATGGGGTTTCACCGTGTTAGCCAGGATGGTCTTGATCTCCTGGTCTCATGATCTGCCTGACTCGGCCTCCCAAAGTGCTGGGATTACAGGGGTGAGCCATCACACCAGGCCGAGAATATAACTAATCTAAGTATATATAGCAACTAACACTGGAGCATTCAGATATATAAAGCAAATATTATTAAAGAGAGACACAAAAGCAATAATAGGACTTCACCACCACATTTCAGCATTGGAGAGATGATTTAGACAAAAGTCAACAAAGAAACATAGAACTTAACTTCACTATAGACCAAATGACTTTAACAGACATTTACAGATCATTAAATCCAATGGCTGAAGAATACACTTTCTTTTCATCAGCACATGGAACATTCTCCAGGATAGACCATACTTTAGGTCATGAAACAAATCTTACCAAATGGAAAAATATCAAAGTCATGTAAAGTGTCTTCTCAGTCCACAATAAAATGAAACTAGAAATCAATAATAAGAACTTTAGAAAGTATAAAAATACATGAACATTAAATAACATGCTCCTAACCATTTATTAGGTCAGTGAAGAAATAAAGATGGAAGTTTAAAAAATTTTATTGAAATGAATGAAAATGTAAACACATCAACACACACAAATCAATACATGTGTTACAACTCATCAACAAAATAAAGGCCAAAACCATGTTATTATCTTAATAGATGTAGAAAAAGCATTTGATAAAATCTTACAATCCTTCATGATTAAAAACTGTCAAGAAATTAGATATAGAAAGAACATAGATCAACACAATAAAGGCCATATATGACAAACCCACAGCTAACATCACACTGAATAGGGAAAAGCTGAAAGCCTTTACTCTAAAAACTGGAACAAGACAAGGATGCCCACTTCCACCACTCTTATTCAACATAGTTCTAGAAGTCTTGATCATAGCAACTGGGCAAGAGAAATAAATAAAGCGCATCCAAATTGGAAGAGTAAGTCAAATTGTCCTTCTTTGGAGATGACATGATTTTATATGTAGAAAAACCTGAAGAGTCCACCAAAAAGATGTTAGAACTGATAAATAAATTAACAGTAAAGTCGCAGGATACATAATCAACATACAAATATCAGTAGTGTTTCTATACTTTGATAATGAACTACTTGAAAAAGAAATAAATCAATCAATTTAAAACAGCTACAATTAAAAAAAAACCTGTGAATAAATCTAACACATTGTAAGAAAGATCTTACAATGAACATTACAAACCTTAGCGAGGCATAGTGGTGTGATGAAAAGACATTGAAGAAATGTCTGATGAAAGACATTGAAGAGGACACAAAAAATAGTAAGACATTCATGCTCACGGATTGGAAGAATTCATATTGTTAAAACGACCATACTACACAAAGCAATCTACAAATCTACACAATCTCTATCAAACACCAATGACATTCTTCACAGAAAAAAAAAAAAGACTCTAAAAGTCATATGGAACTACAAAAGACCCTGAATAGCCAAAGCAATTCTGAGCAAAAAGAACAAAGCTGGAGGCATCACACTACCTGACTTCAAAATCCACTACAAAGCTGTAGTAGCCAAAATAGTGTGGTACTGGCATCAAAACACACACATAGACCACTGGAACAGAACAGAAGACCCAAATAGAAATCCATGCATTTACAGCCAACCTGTTTTCAACAAAGGTGCCAAGAACATACAATGGGGGAAGGATAGTCTTTTCAATAAGTGGTTTGGTGAGAACTGAATATCTACATGCAGAAAAAGTAAACCAGACTCCTATCTCTCACTGTATACAAAAATCAGTTCCAAATGAATTAAAGACTTAAACATAAGGCTCAAAACTATAAAACTCCCAGAAGAAAACACAGGGGAAATTCTTCAGCTCATTGGTCTAAGGAAAGAGTTCATGGGTAAGACTTCAACAGCATAGGCAACAGAAACAAAAATAGATACATGGGACTATATCAGGATAAAAAGCTTGTGCACAACAAAGGAAACAATCAACGGAGTGAAGAAAATATTTTCAAACTATTCATCTGACAAGAGACTAATATCCAGAATATATGAGGAATTCAAACAACTCAAGAACAAAAAACCAATCCAATTAAAAAAGGTCAGAGGACCTGAATAGATATTTTTCTAAAGAAGACATATAAACAGCCAATAAGTATTATAAAAAAAATGCTCAGCATCACTAATCATCAGAGAAATGCAAATCAAAACCACAATCAGACATCATGTCACTCCAACTAGAATGGCTGTCATCAAAAAGACAAAAAAATAACAAGTGCACAAAAAATGTGGAGAAAAGGTGACACAAATACGCTGTTGGTAAGAATGTAAATTAGTACAGCCGTTATGGAATACAGTATGGAGGTATCTTTAAAAAAAACTACAAATATAACTACCACATGATCCAGCAATCCCACTAATGGATATTTATCCAAAAGAAAGGAAATCAGTATATTGGAGAGATACCAACTTTACCACAGCACTATTCACAATAGCCAATATATAGAATCAACCTGATTGTCCATCAACAGATGAATGGATAAAGAAAATGTGGTCTATATATACACAATAGAATACTTTTCACCCATGCAATAATAAAATCCTGTAATTCATGGCCACATGAATGAGCCTGGAGGACATTATGTTAAATAAAATAAGTCAGGCACAGGAAGACAAATACCACACATGTTCTTATTTATATGTCAGAGCTAAAAAAAATTTGGGCTAATAAAAGTAGAGAGTAGAACTGTGATTATTAGAGGCTGGGAATTGTAGGCGAAGGGGGAGAACAGGAAGACATTGACGAATAGATAAAAAGTTATAGCTAGATGGGAGGAATAAATTCTAGTGTTCTGTGGCCCTGTAGGGTGAAAATGGCTAACAATAATTTAGTGTATATTTTCAGAAAGCTACAAGAGAGGATTTTGAATGTTTACAACACAAAGAAATGCTCATTTCTAGTTCATTACTGAAGTATAGACACACTACTGATATTTGTATGTTGATTTAGGTGGTTATAACTGATACTTTTCCCCAAATGTTAGTAAAATTAATGCAGGTCATATAGTACTCTTTTGCACACTGCTTTACACACGCATAGTTTATTATTCAGAAATTATAAGGTAATCAATTTTGTTACTATAGACATAATACAATTTTGAAAATTAGAGAATTAATTGACTACCAAGAATAGCAACAAAAATAATGTTTCAAAGATTATTTGTATATACAAACAAAAAAAAGTTTGTATATAACAAAAAGCATTTAGTACTTTGGCAAGCATCTTGTGGTTTTGTAAATATTACCTAGACAATGTAAAGGTAACTTTTACAGAAAAAAAGATAAAGGCAAGAGCAAATGTGTTACATTATAAATATTTTTACTTTTGGGGCACTATAAATAAAGCTATACGATAAAGACTTTAAGTAAATTACAAAGATTTTATTTTGTACTTGGAAAATTAAACTACACCCATGGAGAATTCTGCATATGTTAAAATCAAGTTAGATTAAGAATTATATATCATTAAGTAGAAACTTTGAAGCGTCTACAGACAGGCATTATATTAAGAGTTCAAACACTGAACTGAGACTGGTCTAGATTTGAATCTGGCTTCACAACTTTACTAACAGTAAGATCCTTTGGAAAGTTATTGAACTTCTTGACATTCCAGTTTCATCATCTGTAAAATTAAGATCAAAAATAGAACCTATTTCACAGAATTGCAGTGAGAACTAAAATATGTTAATTTATGTAAAGTATAAGAGTAAGCATCATTTTTAAAGCTCACATTTTTTTTTACCACTGGAAAGGAAACCCACCCTTATCATGAGGTTGAAATGAAAAGTAACTAGAAACTAAGAGGTGATATCTGGTACAGTAGAAATTGGTTTTATAATTTTTATTCTTTTATTTTTTTAATTTGACAGACAACACTGTATGTATTTATCAGGTACAACATAATGTTTCAAAGTGTATACATATATATGTATATACTTTCACGATATATGTATATGTGTATACACACACACACACACACATATATAGTGAAATGGTTAAATCTAGCTAATTAACAATTGTGTTGCCTCACATAGTTATCATCTTCGGTGTTCTCATTTATCCCCCACTTGCTTGCTGTCTACATGCCTGAGCCAACCACAAATCTCCATTCTGCAATACTTCCCCTTGCTTACTACACATTTTCTTTTCCTAATCCCATATTCTGAGCATGTAAATATGCATTTTCAATCTAGTCAAATGCATTATCTCTTCCTTCCCTCCTACCTCCCTCCCTCTTCAACTTTTAAGCATCAGGTTACTATCCATTTCTTCTAGCAAATTGTCCTTGAGAAATGTTCCAGAAAAATTTCCAGAAATACCAACGCCAATACTTATTTATCTGCCTTGGTCTTTACTCAAAATTCACGCTTTATTGATGTTCTGATAGTGCCTAGAGTTCAGAGGAATGACTCCAACAGACTTCAAGCAAACACTTGTTGCGACTATTTCCCATAAATCATATCTTGGAGTGCACTCATAAAAGCTCTCACATGTTTCCATTAAGATAGTCTTCAAGAGAGTTCTGCAAAGGGTTGATGCTAATGAATCCATTGATATTTTTAAAGCCTGATGCGGTCAATCAAGGGGGTGGCAGCTGCCAAATCACTCCCATCTCCGCAGCTCTGAAGCACTTCCTGTAAGGAAGCAGCCCTGGCTGAGAGGTGCCACAATGCCCAATCTTACCCCTTCAGTCATGACAGTGTCAGCAACTCTTCTTCCTTTCTCCTTTTACACAAAGGAAATGAAAATACCACTCAAATAAATAAATACAAATGAAGACTGAGGTGGTTCAGTTTCAGAAAAACCCAAGAGGCCAAAGTTCTGACTATTAGCCATGGCATCAGAAGAGAAAGATGCATGATGCCAGTACAAAAAGTTTTATGCATAAAAGAATTAGTAAGCAAATACAGGGTGTTTGAACCCAGACTGTCTAATATTTGTAAAGCTTCTCTCATTTAAAATGGAGTCTATGTGCTGTTTTATTAATTAGCAGTACACCTTACTATATTTTCTGAGTTGGATGCAAAATGTTATGTTTTCAGAAATTTGGAAAGAGATGCTAGATTAAGAAAGATTGATTATGCCATTTTCAACACTCATTGTGGGAAACAATACAATATAATGATATTAAAGCACAAGACCCAGAGTCAGACTAACGTAGAATCAAATGCTCACCTGACTACTTACTGGCTTTGTAAAAAGGCAGCTACTTAAAATCTTTCCAAGCTTCAGATGCCTCATAGATTGTGCTAAGTAAGAAAGATAATGCACATAAAATGTCAGTGCAGTCCCTCCCATTGAATGTTTAATGAAAGTTCAATAAATGCCAATTATTACTGCTGTGATTATTATTCTCAACTCATGATATTTTAGGACTAATGCCAGCAAGAATAGAAAGAATAAATACTGGGAACTCTTACTTCCATAGCGGCTGTGATTCATCCCTCTTGTCAAACACCTGGCTGCTTCTCATAGTTACATGATCTGGCTGCATCTAAAGATATTAATATTTGCATCTCTCATCTCTATCTTTTCCAGGCTTCTCTCCCACTCTTCCAAAAGCATAACTGTCACATGTCTCTTTTGTCTGGAGACCTACTCCCTGTTTAGTTAGAATTTCTGAATAACTATTAATAAAATGTATGATGCCCCTCCTTGAAAATATCAATATCATCATCATCATGATTGTCATCATAGTTAACATTTTCCGGGTGCTTAGTAAATGTAAAGTAAAATGTAAAGCATTTTGCCTGTATTCACTCATTTTAGCTTATAAGGCAGACAGTATACATTTTTTTTTAATCAGTATTTACAGATAAGAGAACCAAAGGTGGGGGTTATTACATTACTTGCCTCTTTTTTTTTTTTTTTTTTTTTTTTTTTTTTTTTTTTTTTTGAGACGGAGTCTCACTCTGTCGCCCAGGCTGGAGTGCAGTGGCACCATCTCGGCCCACTGCCAGCTCTGCCTCCCGGGTTCACGCCATTCTCCTGCCTCAGCCTCCCGAGTAGCTGGGACTACAGGCGCCCGCCAGCGCACCCGGCTAATTTTTTGTATTTTTTTAGTAGAGACGGGGTTTCATCGTGTTAGCCAGGATGGTCTCGATCTCCTGACCTCGTGATCCGCCTGCCTCGGCCTCCCAAAGTGCTGGGATTACAGGCATGAGCCACTGCGCCCGACCTCTAAGTAGAACATCTTTTATGAGAATTTAGGTAATCTGACTCCAGACACTACTTTTTTTTTTTTTTTTGGGACGGAGTCTTGCTCTGTCACCCAGGCTGGAGTGCAATGGCGTGATCTCGGCTCACTGTAAGCTCCGCCTCCCAGGTTCACGCCATTCTCCTGCCTTAGCCTCCTAAGTAGCTGGGACTACAGGCGCCCGCCACCACGCCCGGCTAATTTTTTTTTTTTTTTTTTGTATTTTTAGTAGAGACGGCGTTTCACTGTGTTAGCCAGGATGGTCTCGATCTCCTGACCTCGTGATCTGCCCGCCTCGGCCTCCCAAAGTGCTGGGATTACAGGCGTGAGCCACCGCACCTGGCCAGGCACTTTTTAAACTTTTTTTTAAACTTTTTTTACATTTTTAACTACCAGACTGCTATCTATATGGGGATTTTAATAGTCATCACAAAGGAACCATCCCAAAGGGATCACATTAATGGTGGGAATTTCAGTCATATGGTAGAAGATATTTTAAGACAGGTAAAGCCTTTTAAAATATACTGTCTATATGCCTGCATATTCTGTTGACGAGTAGGGTTAAGCTCACCACAATTAGCACATACATGAGACAAATGTAGATATTAAGGTTTATAAATAACATTTCATGATATCAGATGACTATCTGTTTTTAAAAATGTTTCAGGTAAATCATTCCTTCCAGCTTTTAATTCTTTTGTTACTTTCTTTTAAAAATTCCAGTTAGAATATTCCTCTGTGTTCATGAACCGTTCCAAAGTTAACATTGACTTATGCCAGTGAAAGGCAGCTTTGAAGATAGTTGTTAAAAATCATTAAGTACATAAATTTTTTTTCATTGTCAGTGGAACAACATACACATACAACTAACTCCCTTTTCCAACCATCATTTCCTATTTTTACTAAGATCTAGTTTTTAAACTGTCTTTTCCACAGTTCTAATGTAGTATACTTTGAGTGCATTATCTGTTTAATTAAGCCAGCCCCCAAACAAAATCCAATAAAATAATTCACGATGTTCATTTTTGTGGGATCTACAAGCTATAAAAAATATTCTATTAAACTTATATATATATAAAATATATATATGTGGGTAAATAATAGTACACAAGCATAAACTTTGAAAACACAAAGATGTCATCAAATATAACACTATAAATAACTCAAGCAAAAGGGACTATTGGAGGCATACTATATTTGGAGGGAAGAGGGATTACTAGAATCTCATGCAAATTATAATACTTTGAAGAACAATCTATTCTCACATTTTGTGAAAGAAGAAACAGGTTAAATGATTTAACCAAAGTCAGAGTAAACTGTAACAGAACTAAACCTAGAGTGAGAATATTCTGGCTTCTTGGCTGTGGCTTTTTCAGTTACAACAAACGGAATGAGTTTGCAGTGAAGTCCATTCTCACAAGTTCAACTGATGCACTAGGGAAAGAAACATCAGAGCAAACCTACATATTTTTCTTTCACAATGGTTCCCAAACACAAGACAACTACTTTACTGATGATCAACTAAAGAAATAATATTCTGTTTTAATACCTCAGGGGAAAAATGTTATGTGGAACATATAACTGTATATACAGTGTGACAGTGATAGTATATTTATAGCACAGAAGCAATTTCCGTGGGTGATTTTTCTAAATGTCACTGTGGGAACTGGAGCTGAACACCTGGGGAAGATAAGGGTCCCTACTTTTAAGACTTGGTAATAAATATGCATGGAAGGATCTCAAGAAAATATGTGACAGTGTCACTTGGTTATCACTGTGAACAAGATGAATGCTCTGAATGGATTTGTTAAAATTTAGTTCTAATTGATGGCCAAGTTTGGCCTGGAAGTTTCTAATATGGTGCTACAAGGTTCTTCTGCCCTTTCCTAATAGGAATACAAAATAAGACACATACACAAAAGAAAACCAGTATACTGTAAAATAGTTGCAAATTGTGATATGTCCTATGAAGGAAAAAAAGGGCGGGAGTTACTGAAAGAGAAAATAATGGCGCGAAGAGGTGGTAAGGTAATCTATGGACTTTCACCCCAATTGAAAGGTGTATATATAAAAAACATTTTAAAACTATAAACTATTTCAAGCTTCTAGAAAATAACACGTGCTTAATACTCATATTTATTGACACTAATATTTTGCTATGTTCATTTTAGATTGGTTTTCTTAATATATAAAAAAAAGTTAAGAGAGTATAGCTAAGGCACTCCCATGCATTCTACTCTTCATCCCTAGAGGTTCTAAGCCTCACATTTTTGTGTATTATCCCTTCCTATGTTATATTTTTACTTCCATAAAAAAGGGTGCCGCTCTCTGTGTGTGTTTTAATTACGTAAATACTATCATACTGTAGAGTTTTGCAACTTATATATTTCACTTAACTGCATATACATGTATATCTGGCTATTCAATTCAACTTATTTTCCAATTTATCATAATATGAACCAACTGCACCTTATGCAATCCTATTCAAATGGACAATTATTCCACGTTTTCACTTTTCACTACTGGGTTTCCTTAGTAATTTAATCACCTGACACTCATGCCAGTGTTAGGAGAGTTCCTCCTTCAGCACATGCTTGTCAATACATGGTATTTTCAAACCCGTAAAATTTTGCTAATCTGATGATATGACATACGTGAAATGATGTCTTCTTTCAATTTTAATTTCCCTGGTTCCTAATAGAGTTACACAGCTGTTTATAATTGTGTTAGCCTTTTTTCTGTGTATTATTTGCTCAGGTTCTATGTCTACTTTTTTTTTTTTTTTTGCTGCATTAGCTCTTCCTTATTTTTGCAGTTCTTTTATATTCAAATACTAATTCCTTGTCAGTTAATGATTTACAAATATCTCCTTTTAGTCTGTAGCTTGTCTTTTCACTTTCTTGGTGGGGTATTTGGTTATATATTCAGTTTTATTTTAATGTACCCAAATATATAATAATTTTTACAGTTCATGCTACAGTATGTTACTCTGACATACATATATTTTCCTATATTTTTTCTGTATATTTTAAAATTTTAAAAAATATTTAGATTTTTAGTTCATTGGGAATTTATTTTCATATATGGCATGAGGTAGGGACCTAATTTTATCTTTTTTGTTAAAAAGCCATTTACTGGAACAGACTCTTCCTTCTCAACTCATTTGCAATGTCTCCTCTGTCACATACCGTGTTGCCATTTAAATGTGGTTCTGATTCTATGCTCCCTATTTGTTCCATGCGCAGACTCTTGAGCTAATTCCATGGGTTTTAAACTATTTCAGCTAAAGTTAGGCTAAGCATACTCCTCACCTCTTCCTTATTCTTTTTCAGAAGAATAATTTTGAATGTACTTGGCCATATAATATATACTATAATATACTTGGCCATATTCCCTGGCTCTTTCAGAAAATTTTAGGATATGTTGGACCTACAAATTTTTTTAATTTTTATTTTTTTAGAGACATATTCTCATTGTCATCCAGGCTGTAGTACAGTGGCAATCATATGCTTCTATATTTTTAAAATGTATTGTGGAAAACTTTAATTATATATGAATGTAAACAGTAGAATAGTAAGCCCCAAGCTTCAATATTTTTTCAGTCTCATTTCATCTATGTCTCTATTTTTCTGGGTTATTTGAAAGCAGCTTCAATATATCTATCATTTTTTTTCTGTCAAAACTTTCATGTATTTCTCTAAGAGATGAGGACTTTGGGCCTACATACTTTAGATGGAGGTGACCAGGGATGGCTACACTAAAGAAATGGTATTTAAGCTGAAACCTGAAATATGAGGAGTCGGTCATGGGAACGTTGTTCCAAGCAGAATTTTAGGGTAAGGAAATTTGTCATGTTCAAAGAACTGAGTAAAGATCAATGTGGCTGGAGTTTGGAGATGGAGAGAAGGCAGGAGAGTGAAGGCTCAAGCATAGGAAGGGAGTACAGGATTCTGGAAGCCATAGTAATAAGTTCAATAGAAAGTGATTGATGAATTGAAAATGATTGAAAGATGTCAGCATAGAGAAGAGGCTGAGGCTTAAAGAAGAGAGGAAGCAGAGAGGGTGTCTGGAAGACTGTTTCCTGCAGCAGTCCAGGAGAAAGAGGATGGTGATATGGCACAAAACAAATGGAGGTAAGTAGACAGATTTCAGATATATTTATATAAGACATGACTGTGGGAGAAAAAGCAAATATATAAGAAGACAGAAATAATTTTAAAAAATCTCAGTAGGCTGAAATAAAGAGCTAAATCAAATGTTACTATTTTTAAGGCTAAATGTGAGGTCCTGATCCTGAATTTAAAACAAATCAAACAAGAACTAAATGAACTGTATTTATATGATGTTAGTGATCTGACTTAGTAATGCCTTTTTTTCCTAGCCGATTCAAAGGATGGTGAAGGTGAGAACAACTCAGACTCCCTCAAGTGTGTTATACAGCTCCTGCATAAATAGCTGCACAGCATCCAATTAAACAGTGATGTTTCTGCCTGGTAAAGCTATATATAAGCAAATGAAACCAGAAAGGTACATGTTAAGAATGCATAATTATAGTGAGACCCTATTTAAAACACAGTTCATCATTACATGTATTCAGATATGATAAGTAATAAATCAGGATCCTGATGTATCACAATGACACTCATCAAAATTATAAATTATAGTTAGCTTGTAAATTGGTATTTATTTCCACGAATGTTTGTGCCATTGTGAAGTCTTCTAATAAATGCATCTCTTTTTTTTTTTTTTTACTTTATAAGGCTTAGTTGTACTAAAGAAGACAAGTCTTTACAAAGCTAAATGTTATTAAGCATTTAACAGTAATTGAACCAGCACCAGGTAGCAAGAAGTATACACAGTTAAGTTCTATAAATCCCGAGAAAAGATGTGTGCATAAATAATTCCAATGTAAAATAGAATACAGTAAGTGTTAGAGAAATGCTAAAATACTGTTAGATTGTGAGTTTCTGCAGAAACTGGATCATGTCTCGTTTACTTTTATATTTCCACCTCCTAATACTAGTGCAGTGAATGGTAAGTTTCAAATACCTAATAAATGTCCATTCATTCATCCATTGATATAAATACTTATCATGTATGGATCAGATGATAAGCATACATTCCTGCTTTTAATAAGCTTACATTAATTCCTTCAAAACTCATTTTGAGAGCCCTGCCTATTAGGGTAAAGACATGTGGATAATAACAAATATGAATGAAGGGTGCAAGACAATGAGAAAGCAAGCTCTGCTGTACATGAAATAGGAGGTGAGGGAAAAGTGATTGGAGGAGACATGAACATTGTGTGCTTTGAGACGGCCAGAAAATCTACCTGGTGGGATGCTTGTGTGGCATTAACAAGTAGCTGAGTTTGAAAACACAGTTTTGTCATTTTCTCCAAAACTTTTAAAAAAGTTTTCAAGTGTTTTGAATAAAAAATGGATATGGAGTGAAGAACATGGCAGGAAAGTGGTGAAGAGTCCTGGCCTTTAAATAAAATAAAATACTGAAATAATGGAGCAATTGCTGTGGCATGGAAACGTATATAAAGACAAGCGGTGAGTGCTACACTGGGGAAAACAAGAGATGAGGTTAAAAAAAACGTGGATGAGGAGAGGAAGGAAGCGGAAGGAAAAGAGGTTATGATCTGAATTTGTAATACTGGAATTGAGAATTTCAGAAGGAGAATTGGTCTGGTTTGCAAAAGTCTTGTGGGTGAGGTTGCAGACATTAGGTGCTAAATGGAGTGGTGGTAAAAGACATAAATGGAATTGAAGTAAGGAATCCAGGTCAGAGTGCTCAAGGAAACACGAGGTTGATCAGTTCTATGAGCCATCACACAGTTACTGACATCACTTAGTTTGGTGGAAAATACTAGGATGGAAAGAAGAAGGAAAACCATTGCCAAAGTTTGTGAATGTTGGTGAAACATCAGGAGATTTTGAGGAGACAGCGAAGAGGATGTGTCAAATGAGAGACTTGGTGAAGTTTTCATGGAGAAAGAAATATTTGATATGAACCTTGTAGCAGGTATAGAACTTAAATAGTCAGAAATTGGGAGAAAAAAAGATATTTCAGTTTGAAGGATGGTCTCAGTAAGACCAGAAGAAGTAGCAGTGGTTAACTATTTCTAATTTATAATTACTGGAGTCCACAATCTTGCAGACAGATGATCTGATAACAATTCTATTGTATCAGTCAACAGGCCTTATTGCATATCCAAGTAGCTATTTTCCAGAGGACTACTAGCTCATAAGTATCTTCCTCCACTCATAATTTACTTAACTCCTTTATCTCCAACAATAAACACCTAATGATTCAACTGGTCCATGTCTGAACATGACCTGTTTATGATCTGCATGTTTCTACATATGATCTGCAGCTGGTCCCAGATCGTGTCCCCCAAGCCAAAGCTAATTGGTTGTTTTCCAGGCATAAGTGGGTGTGAAGAGTCTGGGAACCTCCTAATTTAATAGTAGATTTTCAGAGGCACCTTTATCTATGCTGCTTCCTTTCCTGCTTGGCCTTGACTCTAACTTACGATGCCTATTTTGGATCCTGTTTCTTATAAGCATATTATTACAGACTAGAAAGGATCTTTTGAGCGTCATGATGTCCTACCTCTTGCTTAAGCAAAGACTTCTTCTAAAACCCTTGTGTTCAGCTTGGCCTGAACACTCCCCCATTGTTTACAAAAGCACTGAGTCAGGGTAGATTGCGACATATGTCTTTGCTAAAGTTAGTTCTCAAACTAATACTACAATGCTGGGTAGACATAATTTATCACTGTATCGCCAAGTTGTATTTACTGCTTGGAATATATCACTTTGACAGGTTTGAAAGGTCCTAGCTCAGAGCCTGTAACATAAGATACCATGCTTGCTGAAATTAAATCTAAATCTTCAATGCATTTTAACTGCTTACTAAAGAGTACAGGCATGTTCCAGTCATACTTCTAATAAAGTTTAATGTCAAATCTGTTTTCTATTGATTCTTTATGTCTAATCCCATTATGAAATGTGGAGCCAGTAGTAGGGAAATCACATTGGGGAAAGACTGACTTTGGGTGCACATGATGGCATATTTATGCCTTGTGTATTCAGAGAGAAAAGGGAGGGAGAGAAGGAGAGAGGGAGGGAGGGAGGGAGACAAGGAAGGAAGGAAGGAAGGAAGCAAACAGATTGTATCCTAGCTCTTGGGTAAAGTATAAGTACATTTATGAATGTTAATTTCTACTTTTATAAAAGGGCATGATAATTGGTTCCTAATCACACAACACTTTTTGGCTATTAAATGAACTCAAGAATGTGAAAGTGTTTCATAAATTAAAAAAATCTTAATTCTATTGTAGGACATCCACTGCTTGCATTCATGTGCAATTTAGAATGTGTATCCTTTTACTTCTTGATATTTTCACTTCTTAAATACTATACATTTATTTGTAGAAACACTCGGTTTCAAGAGACTTAATGTGTTCCTTTTGGGACTGTGGCTCAGCACATAGCTTCTCATTACTTATGTGAAGTGCCAGGAACCTTGAGAGGGCAGAAAAAAAATCATTCCTCTCTAGTTTCTCTGTAGCTCTCCTCTTGACAGTGCTCAAGTACAGGCTGATTGGCTATAGAGCCATAGGGATTTGATGAAACAAAGCATTTCACAGCAATACAGACTCTGCTGTTTCTATCTCAAGGGAAGTACAAGATATGACCTTGGTTGATGACTGGTAAGTATGCTTGTTGCCTAGCAAAATTCAGAAGTCCAAGGAAAAAGCCATAATGACCTTATTGATTTATATTTTGAAGCTTTTATTACCATAATGTGGTGTGCTACAAATTGGATATTTTAACAGAAAGCTTACAATAGCATGGAATTTTCTACTACCTTAGCTGTTGACACATACCAAACAATCTTATCAATTTCTGTATTTGTAATGACAACAAAATGTTATGTTACACAATACGTTAGTGCTTATAAAACACTGGGTACGTGAGATATTTTAAATTTGAAAGATTAGCCCATGATGAGTGAGATTTAAATAAGGGTAACCACATTTTAAAGAATCCCAATGTGAAATTAAATTATTTGTTAATGCTACACAAATTTGATAGTCTTCAAAAATCTTTCTTTACTGTAAGTAATCATTTTAAGTAAAAAAAATTAAAGAAATAGGATTATCAATAATAATATTTCTGAAAGTTTATAACCATTGATTCACATCCAACAAAATCATTGCGGAGAAGCCCATACCTTAATCTAGACAGCATAATAAATAAAAAATGTCCTAAAAATCTGTATATCAATTTTTGGACTAGCAAATAATCTGAAATACATTTCTAGAAACAAGAAACTCTTTTAGCTATTCCTCTCACACTGGCTAAAATGCTTAGATCACAGGATGGGCACGGTGGCTCTCGCTTGTAATCCTGACACTTTGGGAGGCGGAGGCAGGGGGACTGTCAGAGCCCAGTAGTTTGAGACCAGTCTGGGCAACATGATGAAACCCCATCTCTACAAAAAAATACAAGAATTGGCCTGGTGCAGTGGTGTGCACCTGTGGTCCCAGCTACCTGGGTGACAGTGAGACCCTGTCTCAAAACAAACAAACAAACAAACAAAAAAACCTCGGATCTTTTCTTTACTCTTTCTTTCGTCTTTCTTTTTTTCTCTTCTCTTCTCTTCTCTTCTCTTTCTTTCTTTCTTTCTTTCTCTCTCTCTCTTTCTTTCTTCCTTTCTTTCTTTCCCTCCCTCCCTCCCTCCCTCCCTCCCTCCCTCCCTCCCTCCTTCCTTCCTTCCTTCCTTTTCTTTCTTTCTTTCTTTCTTTCTTCCCTCCCTCCCTCCCTTCTTCCCCCCTCCCTCCCTTCTTTCTTTCTTTCTTTCTTTTTGTTTTTGTTTTGTTTTGTTTTCTTTTTGTTTTGTTTTGAGATAGGGTCTTGCTCTGTCACCCAGGCTTGAGTGCAGTGGTGCAATCATGGCTCACTGCAGCCTCAACCTCCTGGGCTCAAGTGATTCTCCCAAGTAGCTGGGACCACAGGCATGCACCACCATACTTGACTATTTTTCTTTTTAATTTTTTTAGAGACGGGGATTTGAGACCCATACTGGTCTCGAATGCCTGGGCTCAAGCAATCCTCCTGCCTCACCCTCCCAAAGTGCTGGGATTATAGTCATGAGCCACTGTGCCCAACCTCTCAGATCTTTTCTACAACAAATATTCCAGGTAGAAATTTGGTCTTTTGATTCTTTACTATTTTTCCCACTTTATGTCTCTCTTCATAATGTGAATATAGTGAAAAAAGCACTATTAAATGAAAAGGGCACTTTTTATTAAATCATTTCTTTAATTATTTTTAAAAAGCGAGAAAAATCTCTGCCAGATTATATTTAATACAAAGCTAAAACAGCATGTTAGTAAACTAAACATTGCCACTACCACTGATATTAAATGATGTGCTGAAACACTTCAGTGACTTCTTAGACATCGTAAAATAAGTCTACTTTCTTCAATGAAAAAAATAATGTCGGCTGAACATAACTTATAACAAAGTCTATATTTGCTGACTAATATATACCTTAGCTCACCATGCCATTTCAATCTGCTGTTTTGCAAACATAAACACAATGTGAACTACAGTTATAATTTTTAGCAGTTTAAGTTGGACACTTTGTTGTGGGAATACATATAAAATTAACAGAAATAAAAATTAATGAATATAAAAATTCATCCATCATTTTAATTCCTCAACAAATCAAATTGTTTCCAATTTTTAGGACACCTTACACTTTGTGCATGCACAGACTTAGACTTTGCCTGACAGTATAGATAAAATATTGTCTTCTGCTTTTCTTACTTATCATTATTTCACAAACATTGTACATATTGCCAAAAGGTCTTCATAACTATCATGAAAATAAATTAATTGAATGAGTTACCATAACTTAATGGATCATTTCCTCACTCTTAGGTTACCTTTCTCTCTCTCCTCCCCAACCCCTCTTTTTTGGGACTACTATCAACCACAAATATTTTCATTTATATAGTTTTCACCTTATTTTTAATGTTTCTCTCTTCAGATAAATTCTCTGAAGTAGAGACTTATGAATGCTTTTATGGCTCTTGTATTTCCGAAGTGCTTTCTAAATATCACTGCCATTAATAGCAATGTGTGTGCCTACAATTTGTACTGCAACCTTCACCAGCACTTAGGTATTAGTATTTTTTATTGGAGAAATGAGTACCGATTTCAAGGGATGAAATCTCTGTGATTTCATACTAATGAAATCTCATTAGCATTTTTTAATCTGCCTCTTTGTTACTATTGTTGTTAAATGCTTTAAACCATTTGTTAATTATATTTCCTAGTATGTGGATTTTCTCTGGAGATGTGTCTTCGTGTTTATCTCAAGAAATTACATGTACTTCTGCTATACTCTATCCAGAAAATAATGTAAATATTTTTTCCAGTATAAACTGTTTTACTTTGGGCTTTTTTTTAATAGCAGATAAGTTTAATACTTTTACATCATTAAATATATTAAGTATTTTTCAATGTGATTATTTCTTGTTCTCATATCAAAGTTCATATAGTTATTCTACTAAACGTCTGGCAAAATGTAAATTTCCTCATTATTAAAAAAAATTATCCACGTAATCTATCTGGTATTTTGGCGTATGTTGTGAGATGTGAGTCTAAATCACTTCTTTTTCAAATTTCCTAATATCACAACCATTTCCTAAATAGTCTTTCCCTTTCTCATTGTCTTATAATGTTTTCTTCTTATATATAAAGTTTTCATATATAACATGTTGGGATTTTCTATGCATTCCTAGATAGGGCACATTAGAAATGCCTGGGCACCCTAGAAATGCCAGTTGAAGATTTTGTTTTGGTTTTACTCTTATATTTAGAAATTAATGTTGAAACCATTAATTTCCAGACCTTTATATCCAGAAACATAATCTGCCTCTTCACTAATTAAATCTTCCTTTATAACTCACGAGAAATAACATTTTAAAGATATGTCCAGTGTTATATAATTAAGGGGCAGAATAAGACCATGCAAAAGGTAGAGGCTATGTGGTAGGACATGTATATATATCTAGGCTCAACTCCTGTGTGATCTTGTGCCAGATGCTTAGCCTCTCTGAGCCTCAGTTGTTTCCTTTGTAAATTGGAGGTAGTACTACTTACTTTCAGAATTGCTGTAAGGAGTATGGATAATGTCTATAAAGCTATTGGAGTATAGCCTGTATCCAATAAATGTTAGCTATGATCATAATTTTTAATTTAACATGTGCCTAGTACTTGATATTTTACAATGTTTTTTTCATGTGTGTTAACTCACTTGCTCTGTTTGATCTTTGTAATACTCTGTGAGATAATGATGTTATTCACTACTAGTATTAAGACCCAAAACATAAATACATCTCTTCTTTTGAGTCAAAAGCACAAGATCATTTCATACCATAATGATATATGTAAATGTATTTGTAGACCACCTACATCACACAACAACTTTGTCCCTGAATATTTTATAAATTTTTCTGCTATAATAATTGTAATCATCTTTTCATCATATTGTCTAATTAGTTGTGCTTGCTTAATGGAATGCTATTGATTTTACTATATTTATTTCATGTTCAACAGCTATTGAGTTCCTTATTACCTCTTAAAAATATGTTTAAATCATTTAGTTGTTTGAGTTGCTACACTGCCAAAGTCAATTCTTTGTTACAGAATCATATATTAATAACATTAACTAATTGGAAAGTAAAAAACCAAGACCAGTTATCTGTCATGATATTAAGACATATTAAAATCTTCTTGTTTAAGAAACATAAATTTTAAAAAGATTATTTAACTATTGCTAGTCAGTTTCCTTTAGACTATAGATTACATTACCTGAAGAATTTTTCATATCAGTCCTTCAAACCTCCTTTTATCTTGTCTGACAGAAGGGCTGACATTACAATGCGGCAAAAAAAAAAAAAAAAAAAATCAAAAAGAAAGCATAGGCTGGATGCGGTGGCTCATGCCTGTAATCTCAGCACTTTGGGAGGCTGAGGTGGTGGATCACCTGAGGTCAGGAGTTTGAGATCAGCCTGACCAATATGGTGAAACGCCGTCTATACTAAAAATACAAAAAAACCAAAAAAATACAAAAAATAAAATAAAATAAAATAATTAGCTGGGTGTAGTGCCATGCACCTGCAGTCCCAGCTACTCTGGAGGCTGAGACAGGAGAATCACTTGAACTTGGGAGGAGGGGGTTGCAGTGAGCCAAGTTCACGCCACTGCACTCCAGCCTGGGTGACAGAGCGAGACTCCATCTCAAAAAAAACCTTAAAAATACAATAAATAAAGCATAGATTGTTTTGTTTCATGTTGGGCTTTAAATACTGGAGAAGAGAGACTGGAGGAATTACTAGGAAAGAGCCATTAGACTGTACACACTTGCACATTTGGGAGAGACTTGCTGCCTTCACATTTCTTTTTAATCCCTGGCTGCCTAAACTCCTTCTCATCATAATCTAGACTCTCCATTCCTTAATAATGCCTTTTAAAATGCTTTCTCCCAGAACATCATTTCAATTATGAAAGGATACTTTTGAAACTGGATTTATTCTTTGTCTTCCCTCATCTATTCCCAGAGTACTAGGTGTTTACTTGGAAAAGTATTAATAATGTAATGTGATCTTTAAATTAAATTAAGTAATTAACACAATCAAATAATCCACTGCAAAAAAGTATTCTAAATAAAGGAATCTACTGAGTCACCTGAAAAATATTTCATTTTTGGGTAAATGTTCTTTGTATTTGGTTGATGGGAAAATATATATAGCTAGCATTAAAGGTAAAAATAAAAATGACACAAGTAGTTTTGCTGTAGAACCAGACAATTGACTTCGGTTATGATTTCAGTACTCACGGGTAAAATGACTAGAAGTGGATGGATTGACACTGTCTCCACTGTCAGCACTTTCACTGCTGGAAACTTCATCATCTGATTCCCTCACAGAGGAGCAGGGTGAGGAGCCGTCAACTTCTTCAAACTTCCTCTTTAAAATTCCACTCATAGCTGCAGCGCTGTCACATGTACCTGTAACAGGAATGAGAGCAACAGAGCATTGAAATATTTGACCGCTGAATGTGTAGCCAAGGTCTCCAGAGTCATTTTTATGTGGCTTTTTATACATGAGCTGAGCTATAGCTTTCCCTTGAAAGGATCTTTAGCAGATTTTTTTTTCTATTTTCAAATTAATGAAAATAAGATTAAATTAAATATGAGTATTTAACCATTTGATTGCCAAAAGGTTTTTATATTTTGAGACATAGTTCGTTTTAATGTAATATCATTATTCCTTTTTATTGGCAAATTGAGGAAATCCACCTGAGTCCAAGAAAATCTGTAAAGAAAAATAATGCCAATGTCTCCTGAAGTCCTTGATTACAACATTATATGAAATTCAGCTGGAACACAAAAAAGCATGCATGACCTTTGTACTCAAGTTCTAAAATTCAAAAAACCTAATTAGCTGAGCACAATGAAGCATATAAAAACAGTTCTAAATTTTAGGTAGTTTCCATTTCAGTATTGCAATGGGTGACATGCATCCCTATGCTACCTGCTTGCTGAAGCCCTTGCCACTTTTTCAGAAATTTCCTAAGGCTATTTACCTGGGAGATAGCAATAATTGGATTGAAAGGTCTATGGGTAGAGAATGGATATGGTTTCTTCTAAATAATTTATCTTGGGTCAATAGACTTTCCCCCTTCCCTGGGCTGACTTTTCTCCACCTTCTCCATTTTACCGTGAACTGGCACAGTCAAGTAAGGAGCACAAACTTTCTTTGCAGAAGTAAAGATATTTTAGGTTATAAACATTTTATAAATTATCTTAGATATATGTATATGATCTTACATTGCTAAATTACACTAACTTAACTGAAAGTAGAGTATTTAACTGAAAGGTTAAATATCCATTATCCAAAATGGTTGGGATACGAAGTGTTCTGAATTTTGAATTTTTTTTGGATTTTGAAATATTTGCATCTACATAATGAGGTACCTTGGGGATGGTACCCAAGTCTAATGACAAAATTCATTTATGTATATCTTATTCATATAACCTGAAGGCAATTTCCTACAGTATCTTTGATAATTTTGTGAACAAAACAAAGTTTTGACTCTGTTTTGACTGTGACCCATCAGATAAGGTCAGGTATGAAAATTTTCACTTGTGGCATCATGTAGGTGCTCAAAAAGTTCTGAATTTTAGAGCATTTTAGATTTCAGATTTTCAGATTAGGGATGCCCAACCTTTATTAATAAGGCAATTCCATGCATTCTGTATTCCACTTACTTTGTTTCAGTTGATTCTAACTCATATCTGAGGTATTGAAGACATTGTCTCCTTTTTCTGCCAGAGTATAGTCAGTCCTATAAATCAGGGGGAAGCAAGACCCTTAACACTATTCTGAGACCCCCCTTAGTTACATTATCTCTGTACTGCTCTTGGAAATCTCTGAAATCACTTCTTTTCTGTGCAGATCACAGAGCAAGCAGCGTGTTCAGATTCCCTGAGCTGGGCCAACTCTCCAAGGAAGGTCTAAGTCCAGTATTTTGCAAAGTGTGCTACCTGAATGAGCAGCAGTAGCATTACCTGGGAGTGAGATGGTTAGAAATGCAAATTCTCAGCTCCCATCCCAGGTCTACAAATCAGAAATTCCCAGGAAGCAGGGCCCAGCACTCTTTACTTTATGAAGCCCCAAATTGGGTGATTTTGCAGCACACTCAAAATTGAGGATCACTTGTGTAATTTAGTATGCTTTTCAGCCTCTTCATTCATAAACATGGCTCTTTCTTGGATGTGGCCACACACCAGCCCTAGATAGTCACATAAACCAGCACTGAATTCCTAGTCAAAAATCTCTTCTTTGACCTTTCCTGGTGTAATTCCTAGTAAAATTTAGGAATTTTATTAGTCTGTTCTCATGCTGCTATGAAGAAACATCCAAGACTGGGTAATTAATAAAGAAAAGAGGTTTAATTGACTCACAGTTACGCATGGCTGGGGAGGCCTCAAGAAACTTACAATCATGGCAGAAGGGGAAGCAAACACATTCTTCTTCACATGGCGGAAGAGACAAATTCCAAGAAAAAGGGAAAAAGCCCCTTATAAAACCATTAGAGAACTTATGAGAACTCACTGTCAGGAGAACAGCATGAGGGTAACTGCCCCCATGATTCAATTACCCCCCATCACATCCCTCCCATGACATGTGGGGATTATGGAACTATAATTCAAGATGAGATTTGGGTGGGGATACAGCCAAACAATCATTCTGCCTGTGACCCCTCACGAATCTCATGTCCTCACATTTCAAAACACAATCATGGCTTTCCAATGGCCCCCTAAAGTCTTAGCTCATTCCAGCATTAACCCAAAAGTCGAAGTCCAACATCTCATCTGAGGCAAGGCAAGTTCCTTCTGCTTATGAGCCTGTAAAATACAATGGGGCTACAGGCTTTGGGTAAATACACCTGTTCCAAACGGGAGAAATTGGCCAAAACAAAGGGGCTACAGGCCCATGCAAGTCTGAAATCCAACAAGGCAGTACTTAAATCTTAAAGTCCAAAATACAATAGGGTAGACATTAAGCCTTAAAGTTCCAAAACGATCTCATTTGACTCAATGTCTCACATCCAGGGCATGCTGATGCAAGAGGTGGTCTCCCACAGCCTTGGGCAGCTCTGCCCCTGTGGCTTTGCAGGGTACAGCTCCCCTCCTGGCTGCTTTTATGGGCTGACATTGAGTGTCTGTGGCTTTAAAAGGTGCATGGTGCAAGCTGTCAGTGGATCTTCCATTTTGGGTTCTGGAGGACAGCAGCCCTATTCTCACAGTTCCACTAAGCAGTGCCCCAGTGGGGACTGTGTGTGGGGGCTCCAACCCCAAACTTCCCTTCTGCACTGCCCTAACAGAGGGTATTCATGAGAGCTTTGCCCCAGCAACAGACTTCTGCCTGGACATAGAGGCATTTCCATACATCCTGTGAACCCTAGGCAGAGGTTCCCAAGCCTCAATTCTTGACTTCTGGGCACCCACAGGCTCAACACCATGAGGAAACCACCACAGCTTTGGGCTTGCACCCTCTAAAATAATGGCCTGAGCTGTACCTTGGCCGCTTTTAGCCAAGGCTGGAACTGAAGCAGCTGGGACACAGGGGACCATGTTCCCAGGCTGCACAGAACAGGGGGTCCCTGGGCCCACCTCAGGAAACCATTTTTTCCTCCTAGGCCTCTGGGCTTGTGATGGGAGGAGCTTCCCTCAAGGTCTCTGACATGCCCTGAAGACATTCTCCCCATTGTCTTGGTGATTAACATTCAGCTGCTCATTACTTATGCAGATTTCTGCACTGGGCTTGAATTTCTCCCCAGTAAATGGGTTTTTCTTTTCCATCACATCATCAGGCTTCAAATTTTCCAAACTTTATGCTCTGCTTCCTTTTGAATGCTTTGCCACTCAGAAATTTCTTCTGCCAGATATCCTAAATCATCTCTCTCAAGTTCAAAGTTCCACAGATCTCTGGGGCAGTGACAAAATGCTGCCAGTCTCTTTGCATAGCAAGAGTGACCTTTACTCCAGTTCCCAACAAGTTCCCCTTCTCCATCAGAATCCTCCTAAGGCTGGGCTTCATTGTCCATATCAGTATCAGCATTTTGGTCAAAGTGTTCAACAAGTCTCTAGGAAGTTCCAAACTTGCCCATATCTTCCTGTCTTTGAGATCTCCAGGTCGCTAGGAAGGTCTAAACTTCCTCACATTTTCCTATCTTCTTCTGAGCCCTCCAAACTGTTGCAACCTCTGCCTGTTACCCAGCTCCAAAGTCACTTCCAGTTTCAGTATCTTTATAGCAGCAACCCACTCTTTGTGGTACCAATTTATTGTACTAGTGCAGTCTCATGCTGCTATAAAGAAATACCTGAAACTAGGTAATTTATAAAGAAAAGAGGTTTAATTGACTCACAGTTCCACATTGCTGGGTAGGCCTCAGGAAACTTACAATTATGGCAGAAGGGGAAGCAAACATGTCCTTCTTCACATGGCTGCAGAAGAGAAAAGTGCCAAATAAAGGAGGAAAAGCCCCTTATAAAACCATCAGATCTCATGAGAACTCACTATCACAAGAACAGTTTGAAGGTAACTGCCTCCATGATTCAATTACCTCCCACCTGGTCCCTCCCATGACATGTGGGGATTATGGGAACTACAATACAAGATGAGATTTGGGTGTGAACACAGCCAAACCACATCAGTGTTGGATGTTTCATAAGTATTTATTACTAATTTCAACTTACTTCATTCATCTAAGCATACATTTAGTAACTATTGTATATGTGTTTGACTTCTTGAGTGGAATAGGGGATACAAAAGAAAGTTAGATGGTTACCTGCCCTCAAGAAGCAAACATTCACTATGCTGGGCTCCATCAAATTAAGAATACTCCCAAATTCATGTTCTACTCAATTGCTTTATTAATCCATGTCTTTATGCATAAATGTTATATTAACAACGGAGATAACTGACAGCAATAGGACGATACATCATTGTCCACTCTTTTGAAAATAAGATCTCTATTTCTACTCAGATTTTACCACTATTCAGATTAGCATATTATTTTCTCCATCTTAAAGAGTGTGAAATGCATAAAATGTTCATGCATATCTGAGTAGGGCGAAGAGAAAAAAAGATATTTTAAGTAAAGTCTTGAAATAAAAGTAGGACAGGATATAAATTTTAAAATGGTTCACTTCAAACAAGATGCAAAGTAATTCATAAGGGAGAGACTCCAAGACACAAAGTAATACAAGATGGAAACCTATGGTTAAAAAGTACATTTTTATAATAAGATATTGCAATGGGAGCAGTTAGAAACCATGTTCTTCTTCCCCCCACACTCCCCCAGCTTCTTTAGGAAAGGTAGACTTCTCCAGAATCAAGGACACTTAATTGGGCTACAGGGATGCATGTCACAACATTACAAAAGGTGGTACTTGGTACTCTTCTTTTCCTTTCTCACCTCCTCAAGAATGAGAAAGAAAATTTTTGAAGAGATAATAAGATAATTAAGAAGTCTCTTTTTTCCTTTTAGTTAAATTTGGGGATGTCAAGAGCTGAAGAAATGGAGTTATAGGTTCATGCAAGTTCTGTCTAGGTCTTTAAAATTGAAAGAGACGGAACTACAGTCAGGTCAAAGGAAGTAAGGAACTGTTTGCTAAGAGTGTGATCAGTATTTAAGCTAACAATTAAACATTCATATAATTACTGGGAGTCATATTCTTAACATATACCTATACCCATGAAACACTTGTTAAGTACAAAATTGCTTTGTATAGCAATGAAGTATAATACCCATCCAATTTCATTGCCTTTAAAAAATATTCCCTATGTGAATATAACAAAATGTCACAACAAAATTTGAAGGCCAAATGGTCCATTGTTTACCAGTATGTAACCCTTAATCTAGACTTAATAGAGGAGTGTTAAAGGGAGATGTGGTTTTCTTCTTTATCACCTACATTATCTTTCTAGGGAAGCAAAGAATATAAGGATTTAGTGAGAAGGCCCTATTAATAAAGTGTTGTATACCCGATTTGTTTATACTGTGTTGGAGGATTGCAATGTATGACTGACTAGATACAGAGCCAGGTGAGGATAATTAATACCTATCCCTTAGCTGCTGTACTCCTTAAATACCTACGTATTATATTTTTGTTCTTAAAGATGAGGCCAAATTAAACTTGGTAGTATACAGCAAATGAAAATGTGCCAAACATTATAAATTGGCTTTATTTAATTTATTTATTTTTATTTGTAGTTTTTAGAGACAGGGTCTCTGTTGCCTAGTCTGGAGTGCAGTGGCATGATCATGGCTCACTGTAGCCTCAACCTCCTGAGCTCAAGGAATCCTCCCACCTCTGCCTCACCAGTAGCTGAAACTACAAGCATTCACCACCACCATGCCCAACTAAGTTTTCAAAAAATTTTTTGTAGAGATAGGGCCTTCCTATGTTGCCCAGGCTGGTCTCCAACCCCTGGCCTCAAGCAACTCTCTCACCTCGACCCCCCAGAGTGCTGGGATTACAGCCATCAGCCACCACGCCTGGCCCTAAAGTTGGCTTTTATAGCACCAAAGCCCGAAGAACAGAGATAAAGTTGGACAGGCATTAATCTATTCTAAATATGAAGAGCTGAAAGTCTAAGCATAGAAAACAGCCATTTTATCACAACTATTGTTGTCCAATTCATGAAGCACATGCTAGTCAACGGCACCACCATTTCTCACTTAGACTAGGCCAAGGGCCTCCCAATTATTCTCTCGCATCCACTGCTGCTAGCTTTCAATGCGTTTTCAAGGTTGCAGGCAGAATGATAAATTTAAAATGCAAATCTGATCACATCAGTCTATGACTTAAAACTCTTAAGTAGCTTCAGATTGCCTTAGGATAAAGTTCAAAATCCTCAAGATGGCTTATAAAGTCCTTAACAATCTAGCTTGTCTAACCTCTTCATCCTCATTTGAGCCACTGGCCTTGTCATTGATATTTCAGCTCTAATAATCTTGCAGTTACTCCAACTTGCAATTTCTCTCTGGTCTTTAGGACATTTGATATACCGTTCCTTCTGATCTACTTTTTAATTTATTTTCATAGCATTTACCACCTTCTAAATCCGTATTATTTATTTATGTATTTCTATGCTTATTACTTGCTGTTTTCATCTCCTAATAAAAAAATACAAGAGCGGGGATCTTTGTTTTCTTTACAAATGTTTCAAGTGCCTAGAACAATGCCTTGTATATAATAGGTGCCTCAATACATATTTGTTCAGTGAATTAATATAAGCCTTTAATTTCCATACTTTAATATCCGTTTTTTCTGCTAGACTGAAAGCTCCATGAAGTCAGAAATCCTATTCATCTCATATACCACTCTAACTCCCCTAACAACATATTTGGTTGAATGAGAATGAAAATGAGAGATGAAACTGAGCCCAAAGCATCATACAATTTTTTTTTTTGCTCGCAAGCAACACAAAAGCCAATTATAGACTAACTTAAGCAAAAGACTTCTGTTGGGAAAACACTGGACTAGTTCATGCAATCTATGATACAGCTTGAAACCAAAACTCAGGAAACAGGAACTGGGGCAGCTTCTGGGATTATGGCTATAAAAATTCCCTCTCTGGAGCTCTGCAATTACCAGGTTTAAGCTCCGGCAACTTCCCTCTGTTTCACAGTTCAACTGTAATGTTCCAAAGACTGAGCAACTTTTTGACCTATCTTGGGTCAGGTGTCTGCCCCTTGATCATTCAACTACATGGCCATTAGGCAGAGAGGGAGACGTTGTGAACAGGGGGCCACCGGCTGGGTACTACTCCAGAGACTCAATCGCATTTCAAAGCCAGTATCATTTCCTCATCTGTCACAGATTTATCTTTTTTGTGCATTTATCAGTATAATCCATGAATTCACGTCTTGGCCACATTCTCAGTAAGGGATTCCCCTTTCCCTGCACCCACACCTCCCTGTCTATTGCAAAATTTAAATAAGAACTACTTTATTTTAAAACATTAAATAAGCATGTTATGATCTCAGAAATCTGTTATTCTTCACTAACATATACTATTTATTTAGTATTTATATTAGATATGACCATTGCTCAGAAGCTTGTTAGCACATTTATGAAAAAGTAGCAGAAAAGTGTAAATGTTTCCATCGCTCTCTGCAAGAAAAAACTAATAAAGAAACAACACTAGATTTTCTGTGATTATAAGTACAGTTGTTTCATTTGATATATTTCTGTCCTATTGGGAAGGCAAAGTTAATGGTGAGTTCAAAGGGACAAATATCAGAAGCCAGAAGCATATTAGGGGGAGGGTTTGACTAAAAATGTCAAATCAAGAGGATGGATAAAAACATACATCTTAATGCCTATGGAAGAATGGCTGAAATGAACCTTTGGGTATATCTTGAAATCTTGTTTATTTTACTCTATTTTGACAGTCTAAAAATTCCATGGCCTTCACAGATAACTCATTGAGTTCTTACTATCCCACTGATATTCATCTAGTGTTTAATCCTTTTTACTTCTTATATTTTGCCCCTATTTCCTGTTCTGTTATCTATCATAAGGAAATGACCACAGAAAATATGTCTTAAGAACACCATAAATCCCCATGTCTGAGGAGCAAGTAACACGATTTGCAGAAGAACCTCTTAGGGTTGTCAGATTTAGCAAATAAAAATATGGTTCAGCCAGTTAAATTTAAATTTCAGATTAAAAAAATTGACATTTGGGACATACTTACACTAAAATTTATCTGAAATTCAACCTTAATTGAGAAATCTACTTTTTTGTTGTTTTTTGTTAATCTGACAACCTTCATTCATTCTCTTGGTGAGAAAGTAAATGACTGTGCAATCAACTAAAACATCTAAATAGGAAAATCCACCTGGATTAGAACCACGTACATGAAAATTCCTGCCCTTGAAACCCAGTAAATAAAACATGTAAAGTCATTTGGGTGAATCATGAATTTACCAAAGGTGAATCATGAATTTATCAAACAATCTGAAAAAGTTTGAGTGCTGAGTGATGGTTAATAGATTAAGCACAGGCTTGCCTACCACTGATGTAGGAAGAAATGAACTTGACAGGAAGTAACTCTGGCATGGCAATAATTTTCTTATATGGTAATGAGATGTTCGCTTTAATGAGATGTTATTACTTTCCTGGCTGGAAAATGAAAGGAAGGTGAGCTGTGAGTCCTGGGTTCATTTGATCCGTAGGATCCTTATTCCATTACACTATGTAGTGCATGAGCCTTAGGGGGTATTCTATCAGGAACAATAGGAGGCATCAAGAGCCCCTCTGTTCACTTTTACTTGGGAGATTCGGTTTATCCTTTGCATTGCTGATTTTGTATTTAAGCAAAGTGAGAGTAACTTTTAACTGCAAGGATCATTAACAAAGATTCTTCCACCTTTGTAATTTGGCAAAGGTGGAAGATTTTAAATCAACAGGCATGTTAAACAACTTGCATTACAAGGTGGCATGAGAGGAGGGATTTTTTGTGATTTGTGAAAGTGCAAAATAATCTACTGTGCATTCTTCCAGTAAATTCTTCCAGCAAGCACAAAACACTAAGAAACTATGATAAAGTTCTATTCCAATGAACTTAATAAGGTAAGGGTGCTTGCTTCAATCAGCAATGGGCTGAGGGCCCAAGAAACACCAGTGTCTGGATTGAGTTGCTTAGGAAAAGAAGCTTTTCTTCTTTAGCTTTACTCAGAAAGGAACGTAATTTTGCTGTTTCTTCTGATTGCTTCACCAAATTCAAATGGTGAAGTGAGAGACATTGTAAACAAGTTGATGATAACACCTGTGAGTGGCTCATCTGTGATAGCGGGTAGGAAAAGCTTAGCTGGCAAAAGTAAGAATATTCACAAAGTCAAATTATTAACCAGATGGTCTACTGGGCCAGATAGAGGATGAAGAGGACAGTGGCTCAATTGATGGTATATAGGTTTTATTACAATATTCAAGAAAAGAGAACTCAGTTTAAAAAAAAACAACAACACATTATGCTATGATACTTTTATAATTTTGAGAAATAGCTTTAGTTAACCAAATGTTCCTAAATACCTGAATAAATGTTTAACTGTTAGTTTAAATTAAATCCTTTTCATTCTCAACTTTTTAAAACCATGATTTTGAGTAATCTATAACGTTTTGTCCTTATACTATTATGTTAATCAAACAGTGAATATAGTCTAAACCAAGCTTGTCCAACCCGAGATCCATAGGCTGTAACGTGGCCCATGACAGCTTTGAATGCGGTCCAACACAAATTTGTAAACTTTCTTAAAACATTATGAGTTTTTTTGTTTTTTGTTTTAGCTCATCATCTATCCTTAGTGATAGTATATTTTATGTGTGGCACAAGACAATTCTTCTTTTCTAATATGGCCCATGAAAGCCAAAAGATTGGACATCCCTGGTCTAAACTCTTTGCTAAATAAACTAATCATCATTTTAAGCAGTTGCCCTTCTAAAAGAAATGACTTCTTTAGTAGGTTTCATAAAATCAGTGCAACTCTGAATTTTTTGCAGGCTTTTGACTCATTCTATAAGCTTTTTGTTATTCAATCTTTAAACAAATTCTCTTCCTTCCTTTTCTTTTTCTTCTTACTCATTGCACTCTCATATTCTTTGCAAAGGAGCCTGTAGAGTTGGGATAGAAGAAGAAAAAGGCCACCTCTTCAAAGCTGAGTACTATGTGACATCATATTTCACTGACATCACCCATAATGGAAATAAATTCCAAGTGTCATTTAGAAGGCCCTCTCTTTGCTACTACCTAGCTCTTTGTTTCAGTCATGTGATCCTAGCCTCAGCTGCTTTCCCTAAGGGTGCTTCAAACCCAGCAGAGAAGTTGTGTCAGAGGGGTTCAAACCAGAGCAACCCCATCTTGAGTGAGAGCTAGACAAATGAAGCTGGGACTTGCTGGGCTGCATTCCCAGAAAGCTAGGTATTCCTAGCCTCTAGGTGTTTACAGTTAAGGGAACAGATTGATAATGTTTACTAAATAGACTCAGACTTGGGAGTGTCCTAATATTCTGATATCTTAAGAACAAAAGCATTCCTAATTTTGCTTTAAAGATAATAATATTGATTCATGAAAAATATAGTAATTAAGAAAATTAATCCTTTATCACAAACCCTTGTAGCAGAGCACATCTCCCCATGATCTTTTTTTCATCCTATTTATACAAGCATTGTACCTAAGGTGGATGCGTTCCTCCTCTTACTTTCGGAAGCCCTACCCTGTCTATGAGGAGCTATTCTTTCACCACTTTACTTTCTTTTGCTTTGCACTGTGGACTCACCCTGAATTCTTTCTTGTGTGAGATCCAAGAACTCTCTCTTGGAGTCTGGATAGGGACCCCTTTCCTGTAACCGTTGTATATGCTTGTGTTTGTTTAATTTGTTCTATTATTTGTTCCCAAGGTTTAGCTTAATGTCATTTATGCCATACTTATTGTTCTTATTACTATTATTTACTAGTGTAAAACATGAAGACCAGGGGAAGTGCAACGCAGGAGACCATTATGTAAAGAGATATGGGAAGAGGAAGAGGACTTAAATAGATCTACTATGTGCCAGTTACTTTACAATCTTTATCTTACTGAATCTTTACAACAATCTTGCCATGTTACCCTCATTTTACAGTTAAAGAAACCAAGTTGCAGAGAGATTAACTACTTTGTCAAAGTTTCTCAGCAAGCCAGGATTAGAAGTCAATACATCTGTATTATGCTTCTTCCCACTGGGGTCTTTTCCAGCAAATCACAGATGGTAACTACAATGCATAATATTTTTAATTTTTAAAAAAGTGCACATGCATGTTGGGGGATGCTCCTTTCAAAGCCATATTGAATGTAATTGTTTGTTGGAAGGCATGACTTTTAGGTCATTCAAACAATTACCCCTGAGTAAGTAAAAAGTGCCTTGAACATTTATCACTTAATACATTCTGAGAATAGTTATGCATTTTTCTAAAAGAAAAAAAAGGATATATATTTCTACAATACTAGAGTCATTTCTGCCTAAACCCGTTTGGCAAGAAATTAGCATATCTGCCGCCAAAACAAGAGGAATCTGGCAATGATTTTACAAGGTAAAATCCCACAAGGTGTTTCCATGGGGCACTACCAATGTGAAAAATGCTGCTGGTGGCTTGCCAATGTGAGAAGCACAAGTTGGCCAAATGTACTTCACTTGTCCAAGTGTCTGCTTAAGCCAAGCATCCTGGGAGCACTCCTGGCTAATAAATATTTTTGTTGGAGAAATAATAATTGTGGGGTTCCCAAATTATGTATGAATTCTTTATGCCAGAATTGTTTGTGACCTTGAATTAAAGGACTGAGTTACTTTATATGCGGTGGATCACAACATTTCTGCAGTTTGATGATTTGCAGTTTGAGAATTTGATTAAGAAATGAACACTTTCCCCAGAAAAAAGTTCACATAGCAGAAATGCATGCCATTTATTATGGACTCCCAGGATAAAAACCTCTGCTCTGGTGATTGTACCATTTCCCCAGCTTTGGTGGGTATCCAGAACTTGGAGAGATGATTCACTGGGAACGCATTATTTCAAAGTATAAAAGAAGTTTATAAATCTGTTGCCAACATTCCTTTTACCGTCAGGGTCACCCACTTCCTAGGACAGGGCTCTTTCCAGCTCCTTCAGTTTCTTCTGGCATTTGTGCCAAAGGACCTACTGCATCTGCTGGAGACATTTCCAAGGGATTTCTTCACTGTTGTCTTGGCTGCTAAATACTACTCAAACAACTACCCAAAACTGGCCTCATCTGCAACTTTGTGGCTTGAGGAATACTTGACAGGAATGGTTCTAGGTTAAGGTACACTTTCCTAGGCAGTACCTGTCTTTCCTAAAAGGTGGTTAGATAGCCTCATTCCATTTATAAGAACTCCAGTTAGCATTTAGTGAGCACCTACCATGGGCCAGATGCTTTGTAACCATTCTCTGTGACCTTCTACCACATTCTACAAGGTAGTTTTAACAAAGGAATATGAAGCTTCAAAAGTCTAGATCACTTGCTCAAGGTTTATGGCTGACCCAGTCCTTCTCTGAAAAATATTCCTTGGCCAGTACCACACTGTGATTAAGTGGCTTCTCTGCATTCACACCACCTGGTGTATGCATTTATCAGTACTTATTAGACTGTATTATAATCCCCATTCAACCCAATGTTTTTCTCAAACTTGATTATAAAACACTTTGTGGAGACTGAATAGGTATTCCAGTGCCTGCTCAGTAAATGCATGGACATAAATTTGGAGTCTGAATACTGGACCAGCTACTAACAAGTGGCATAATTTTAAGTAGGAAGATTATTTCTCTGGGTCTCAGTTGCACTTCTATCAAAAGAAGGGAGCCAGGCACAGTGGCTCATGCCTGTAATCCTAGCACTTTGGGAGGCAGAGGTGGGCGGATTGCCTGAGGTCGGTAGTTCGAGACCAGCCTGGCCAACACGGTGAAACCCCATCTCTACTAAAAATACAAAAATTAGCTGGGCATGGTGATGCATTCTTGTAATACCAGCTACTCGGGAGGCTGAGGCAGGAGATTCACTTGAACCCAGGAGGCAGAGGTTGCAGCGAGCTGAGATAGCGCCACTGTACTCCAGCCTGAGTGAGTGGGGTTGGGAGGAGTGAGCAGGGCATAACTAGTAAAACGTAGGCTCTGATACAACCCCAGTACCTGAGAATAAATGACAAAAGCCGTGACCTCTATGCAAAGACTGATGCCTCTAAATTGTTCATACCCGCTTCCTTCATCCCAATGGCTAAATTGACTTATGTCCTGCTGATAAAGAGAGGGACGGCTATCCATTTACTAATAATTACAAAGAGGTTTTCCATGACTCTCTCTGGCTGGGAGGTACTCAGGAAGCTTTCCATGTTACCTGTACTTGTGTGCCATTGTTATTAGTATTCATACAAGATGGCCAGAACTTGGTTTTGAATGCCTCTTGGCCCTAAACATTGATCATCATTTGGCATTTGGCAAAATAGTATAGTGGAATACACTAGTTTGAAAGTCAAAAGTTCTTCCCTAAGGTTAACTTTTAAGATGGTGTTTTAGTTATCAAAAACAGAGAAAACAACCAAGAACACGATAAGGCTTTTAAAACTGTTGAAATTTGATCAAGTGCCTAGCGTAAGCCTACTTTTCCCTCCGTAACAACAAAAGTACCAAGTGAAGTTAATGAAAAATTTATTTCACATGCTTGCCATTAAGACTAAAGAATAGTACTTAGCCTAATTCCTTGGACAATTTGCAAGACTTACCACATTGAGAAAAAAAAAAAAAAAACCACACATGGATCTAAAAGAATTAAACATTATTATTATTGCATCACTGGAAGATAGCCTTTTTTTTTTCTTCTTAGCACTTAAAAAGTTTCCCTTTGTCCTTTAGAAAGTTTCTGATTGAATAACAAAACAGATGAGGCAATGTAAATCAAAGGCTATTTAAGATAATGATATCCTTTTCCTTTAGAGAAATCATCTGAATAGTGTGAAGGAAAAGGGACTTTAAAAAACATTTTCCTCATAAAGTACACTAAAATAGACATCAGAATAAAATATGGGCAAGCTTTAGAACTATACCCATCCAAGCACTGGGATCCTGCCAAAGATACTGCACAAAAAATAAAGGAGATTTTTAAAATTACAACAAGTAGAAAAAAATACTTTGGACATTCTTCAAAGTAAATCACCACCTTAGGCACAATATAGATTTTTACTATTTAAGGCGGGGATAGGGAACAATAGTTGTTCAGCCTGAAGCTGACTTTGCATTAAGCAGCAATTAGTAAAAAAAAATATATAGTGTAAAATTACCTGGATTTTCAAGTCTCAGTAAATGTTCTACGGAAATGTAAAACTTGTTCCCAATAGAAATAAGTTGCACCATAGTCATACAATCTTTTGAAACTTGGACATTAACTGTTTAGAGCAGATTCACCCTTTAAACAAGTTTCACAAAAGTAGAGTCATGATATTCCTGCAATCTACTCTGAACTGGTTACTAATGTATATTTACCAAAAAGCACTTCTAGGTATGCTACTATTAAAATAATTTTTAAGTAAAAATGTAGATATATTTTTCTAAATTTCTTTTGGAAAACGTTGTGACTATATCAATTGATTCAATATTTCTAAACACCAATATGATATTGAGGAAGTTTAAAATAGCAATTAATTTGTAACAAAGTGATCACTTCATGATTCACACAAATTAGCACCTTTATGTCATTAGGTAGAATTAGATGCTTTATGCTCCATAATAACATTGGCTCAGCAAACATTTCTTGGACACTTTCTATGTGCCAGGCTTCCCTTGTAATTGAAAAACTTATAGTCTATAGATGAGATAGAAACTCTGGATGGAGCAGAGATGAATAACTGCTGCCTTAACTGCATAAAGTCAGAATGGAAAAATAGTAGAGCAGAGGCACAAAGATGGAAATTTGAAAAGCCTTAAAGGATATAAAAAAAAGGGAGCTCAGAAAAGCACATATTGCCACATCATACCTGGGGATTTTGTGGAGACTGTACTTCTAGTTGGAATGATTCAAGGTACATATCTATTAAGCCACATATAGTTTGAACCTTGATGACCAGACTGATTGCCTTCTCTAATTGCCCCATTCAAATTCTAACCATTAACTGCTCGGTATTACCTAGGATAACCTCCAATAAAATCCTGGTAGGTTTCTATTTTTGGAAAACACATCTTTTCCTCATCCATTGAAACCTAAGATGTTCCATGAGGATTTTCTGTAACTGTAAGTTTAAGCTGAACTTGCCTCATCAGCACCAGGGAATCAACTTGTGTGGGTTGAAAAATGTTAATATTAGCTATCATCTATAATATTCCTATTATGTACCAGGTATGTATCATGTCATTCCCCTTTCATAAAAATCCCTTGATACAGAGACTAATATTACCACTTTGCAATGAAGAAGATGAGGCTTACAGGTTTCAAGCACCATGTCAAGGCCACATGGCTTGTAAATGTCAGAGTACATTGTGTAAACAACTCCAGGGTTGGGACTTGAACTTAAGTTCTTAACCATTCCCTTATTCAGCCTCTTCACATTCCATGATATAGCTTGAAATCACACATAATATACAACACAATAAAAGCTTTTTCTATCAAGAAAACAATATACAACATTTTTCTGTTTTTTTTTCTTTGTTCATAAATTGACCTAAATTTATAAGGTTTTATTGTATTAAATAAAGTTACCCAGGTTTGTTAAAGTAAGAATCCTCAGGCCTTTTAATATGCTAGTGTGCAAAAGAGGACCAGAATGAGAAGCTATTCTCCAAATATGTTAGACTAGATCTCATTCTTACAGAGTCTTTTGATACTAGGTTCATGGAACCAACACTCCTTTAGATCAAGTTCTTCACAGTATATGAGAACACCTACTAAAATGGTATTAGCTGCTTTGTGTATCTTAACATATTATATTAGTGAGATTTCAAAGAAATGGTGGTTGATGGTTCAATTGTCTTACTTTGCTTATTTATGATCGGGGAGAGTGTAAGACATGAGCATGAACACATGTGGCTAAATGCATTTCTAAATGAATATGTGGATTCATAAGTTTGCATGTAGATAAAGATTTGAGCAAGCAAAAATTCTTCCCATCTAGCATTGTGGTGAAAGGTGGTGAATTTAATGCCAGGATTTGAAAATGAGATGGACCACAAGTCCCAAAATTGGCAAAAAGTATATGGCACAAATGATTAGTCAAATGCAACCAAAAAATTGGCCTCTGTGTTTTCTTTTGTATACCTGTTAGAGACTACTCATTTTCCCATTTGATATAAAGTAAGTTCAAATTTCTGTTGATAGTTTAATATTACAGATTCTCATTGTACTAACAAAAGAAATTTTTCATTTATTTGGAATTCAAATGATTTTCAACATTCTGAGCACAAGACAAACTAAAGATAAATTTTGCTATTTTTTATGTTCCTATACTATATGTATGTATCTGTCAGGAGTTCAGTACATAGGAGAAAAATGGAGGAAGGTTTCTCTCTTTCTCTGTCCAGGAAAGTCAAAGTGATTTAGAATTGAATGTAAAGCAAAGTTCAAAATTGATTTCTGAATTGCTCTCAAAGGACAATTATTAACTCTGTTAAAAATAATACGTATTAACATTTAAAAAGAGACAATAAAATTATAAAAAGCATATAAAATTATATATAAAAAGTATATAATAGTAAGAGGCTATTTGGTGTTGGAGAACAGTTGGGAATAGTTTTGTCTTTTGCAGTAAGTGAATATAGTGGTTGGACTAATAATTATTATGTCATGAAAAAAACCTAAACTGACTTTCACCTTGCTCTACAAGGCAGTATGATGTGTACTATATTTTTGTTTCATGACAGCTATTGGCATTTTTAAGAACTGGCGTCTATAGTCACAAACTTTAGCTACTTGGAAAATCAGTTTATATCATACAGATTATTTTCCAACTCTACTAGACAAGGTATTACTATAGCATTACTATAGGTCTAATAAGATCTTTAAAATCATTTTACAATTTTATTGTTCTTATAATTTTTGATAAAATTGATGGAATTTTATGTAAATTATAGAATAGGCAATAAAAAGACAATTGTTTTGATTGTTTTCTTTTAAAATATTATATTAAAATAGAGAAATGTGATTGTTTTGAATACTCAATTATTTTGAGCATTTTCCTTCTACATGTTTCAGTAATTTAGTTTTTCTTTTTTTTCTATTTCATAGGCTCCAGAATTTCAGGAGAACAAATATAGCAATAATAAAACCTACACATGTGACTTTGAGAAGACAACAGTTATTTGTAGATTTTAGACTATGTTCCACACTGCTAGACTGAGTAGAACATGTTTGCCCTGAAATCTTTTCCAAGCCTACAATATGGTCTCTAGTTTCAAGTGATGACAAAGACAGACTGGTAATCAAAGAGCAGGAAATTCATTTTTGAAAAATCCTCAAAGATTCCTTTGAAGTCTGATATAACACTATCTCTTTAAGTAGACTAAGTACATATCCCTAAAGATTTGTTTTTAGATTACTCTATTTATTCTTTTACTTCTCAAATTTGATTTGAATTGTATTTACATAAATGCATTTTTTCTATATACATTTAGATATTCAGACCACAGACTTACTGTGTATATGCTGCTGAGATTTGTATGGAAGTAGTATGGCTCAAGCTATTGCAAAAGACTTCAAAGTTTTGAGTGAATCTGCATAGAGACATAAATTATCCAGGATATTCAAAGCCATAAATTAGCTGCAGGACATATATAGCTCTCTCGTGGCTCACAGAATCACAACAATTCTCTTTATTTCACATTTGTCTATTATCACGTTTTCTCCAAGAATCTTCATGGGCTTTCCTTCTTTGCCCACACTGTTTTTATTTCCATATTCAGAACATGCTCTGTGGTGGCAGTTGCATTTACAAAGTTAAAAGTACTGGACTACCTAAATGACTGTTAAACTTGGTTCTTTTCTCCCTCTCTGCCTACAACACACACAGGGATTAGTAGACACAAACTACAGGCGCTACTGAATTAAATATAAAATTAAACATTTTAAGAAAAAATTGTTGAATTAAATATGATTTACCGCTGAAAATATTTTCTTTGGCTGCTTGAAATATATATATATGTGTGTGTGTGTATATACATAATATATGCAATAATATGTATAACATACATATATTGTTACACATATGTGTGTATATATATGTATTGTTTTATACATATATAAAACAATTACATGTATATATTTATTGTTTTATACATATATAAAACAATTATTTATATATATATGTATAAAAGCAAAGCCTATAAATATTGTTTGGACCAGAGGACAGCATATTCTGACCAACAAAAAAAGAAAACAGCTAATTTAAAAAATAACCCTTTTACCTAAAGTCGTCATTGAAAGTTTCAAAAGAGAAACACTTTAGAAGAAAATGTCAGTTTTTGAATTTTTTAAAAGCTCATACAAAACATGAATTCCTTTTCCTAAATTAATCTTAGGATCCTGGATAAATGTCATAATGTCCCCATAGAGTGATAAAGGGTGAGAATCTGGCCCTGAATAACCACTAAGTGAATTTCATAAATATTTGAAATAATTGTCCTTCACTGTTTTAAATAGCTATCCTCCTGTTTTGGTTCCTTCTCAAGCCCCCCTCTATTTTACAATAAAACACATTGTTGCCAAAATACCTCATCTTAATCATTATAATAAAATTAACTCCCTCTTTTCGGGGCAAAGAAAGTAATTAAGTTTAACTAAATATTACTAGCTCTTTGTATGTAAGCTTCATAAAATTCATTTTTAAATATCTTATGCAAATATAAAAACATAAAGCAGTCATTTCATGGCTAAAAGCTATTTCTGCCTCTTCATCTTTTCCAACATGTTTCCATACACATACAACCTGTAATACAGACAGATGCACAGTTGATGCAAATGAAAATAACATTTTTTAGTCAACATTGTAACTGCTGAATTGATATACTTAAGTGCTTTAATGATAGGAATAAACAGTTTGATTGTACTGTTTTAATTAAGTTTGTTTGAAAATATGTTTTAGAAATTAAAAAATATGAACAATAGAAGTGAGTACACATTTATTTGGTGCAGGACAGACTTTCCTATGATGTAATCACACATTTTACAAAAGTGTGATATTTCGTGCATGGAAAGAAGACTTTTGTCCTGTCTGTGACATTTATAAGAATCACTTTACAATGCAGACAACTGAAAGGAAAAGTCATAGGAAGTTGAACACGTTAAATTCAAATAGCGTTATCCAAAAAGTCTCAAAGAGAATTTATAACAATTAGAAAAATCAAAGAAGGGTTTAAAGGAACTAGCCCCAATAGAAGAAATTATTGCTCTGAGAAGATATTTGGCAATAAAATATAGAACAAAAACTCTCAAAACCAAAACCCTTCAAATGGAATGAAAATATACTTATTAAAATTGTCCTTATGAGATTGTGTGAGATATGAACAAAAGAACTCCATTATTTAATACCAGATACATCACAAGAATCTTAGGCTAGGAACTCGGATCTTATTTTAAATACATTTCTTTAAAAAATTTGAAAATCCTCTACAAGTTGTAAGCCTCAATATTTTTCTAGATGTTTCAACTCAGAGATCTCTCTTCAATAAAGAACTTACCCCCGAAATGGAATTATTTAGAAGCATAAACCCAGTTTTTTCTCACATGAAATTATTCTATTGGAACAAAACACCCATGTTTCAAGTAGAGAAATACGAAGAAGAAAATTAAAAAATAAACTAGTTAAGGGAATCCTGAAAACCAGGAACACTCTGCCAATTGCCACGACGAATTAAAATAGCCGATGCCCATCAGTGTCTTTAACAGAAATAAAATTAGGCGCATCATGAAATGTCACCATACCTGCGTGCACTATATAACGAATACGGCACACACGCTGTAAAATCTTCACTCTCAGAAATAAAGCACACTTCATTTAACTGCTGCAAAACACTGCTGCAGAGAACCCCAGTACATTTTTTTCAGGCAACTGATCCAGCTTTCCACCAGCCCTGTGACCTTTGAACTCCCTTCTGCCCCCTCCTCTCGCTTCTGCAGTCAAAGCCTCCGAGCTGGTCTCATTTGCATAAGGCTCAGGCAGTCCTCCAGCAGCTGAAACGGAATGCTGGGTAAGGAATTGTGGAACTGCGGTTCTGCCAAGCTACCTGAATCACGGGAGAGCAGGAATACGCGATGGGCAGTGGGCACGGGTTTTACTGGGCTGTCAGCATCACATTTCCCCGTGTCTATTAATGGATAAACGATTTTAACGCTTTGTTTTAGACTCCTATTCTCACTGCTTACTCCCTCCCCACCAAGAGAAGCTGTCAGCAGCGACTATGGTAACCAAGGAAACCCAAATAGTCAAATGCTTCATTTAAATATGTGTGGAAGGCCAATTTTAAATTTTCATTAACTTCCCTTGTTTTTGAAACACAGCTTTTTTAAAAATTCAAATATATATTGCACGTATAAGCAGGCACATGGGGTATTTCTTTTTGTTGCTGTGGTTTAAACAGCATCTTACAGGCATAAATTTATATTAGTCACTACACAAATACATGAGGTCACTATAGTAATTCTGTAAAATGTTAAATGTGCCCAAGTGTCTTAGAGACTATCATCCTAAGTGGTGTCCAAAAATTAATTGTAAAGAATTTAGGTCCCAGGATGCCTTTAAAACAATACAGCAGTCAAAATGTAGAGCAAAGTTAAACTATGTATTTAAAAACCTAAAGATTCATATAGCAGCAATGCTTGTCTGTCTTTTGCAAAGATATTCGGTGTTGTGCTATTATTTGCTAGTTATTTCTTCCCTTATTTTGCTACACACAACAATCTCTCTATTTGAAACATAAACTTCTCTATTGCTCATAAATGCAAGAAGTGGTTATTTTCTACATAGAAAAGGTCATGTGTGTGCATATTTTGTAAATACACATAAAGACACATAATCTTTCTAAATGGTAAACCAATGAAAATATGCATCATCAAATAATCTCTTCTCTTAAAAATTAAGCAAATTTGTTTTTCTCTAAATATCAATGAATAATATTTATAAAATAAAAGGTTTTGTGCAATAATCTTTTCCATTTGTCAAAAGAAATATAACATGAAAAATTAAAAGCACACAAGAAATAAATACAGATATGTATTACTAAAGTATAAAATACATTGTTTTAATAGTGTTATTTACATTTCAAAATTTCCTTGTTTTTAAATTTTTTAATTCAAATAATTAAATATTCCAAACCTTCCTTTTGCAGTATACTAACACACATCAACAAATTTTGAATGATATATTATCTAATTTATAAGACACGTAAACTATTGCAATACAGATTGTTTTAACACTGGAAAAATAATTTTGAAGCTTTTTATGTGAGATATTTGTTAGTAGCATTCTCTTTTACATTATTTCTGCATACATAGGAGATTAAAAATTATTGGATGAATTTATTTCTTACCCATAAATTTTTAAAATAGACTAAATAACTTTTCAGTTTAACATAATGCTATCAATATTTCTCTGCCACATCTGACTACATCGACAATTTAATCGCATTGGGTCAATTCAAGTGCATCCTTAATATTATACACTACAAATATCTTGCAAAGTTTTTGTTTAAGGCAAAACACACCAGCCCATTCTAATTTAAATCCAGTCAAACACAAGGAAGTGTTGGAGTAATTTATAAAATCACCAACCTGTTCAAATAGCTGTAGTCTTAGTCCTTGCACTCTTTATTCATTAGGATCCAAAATAAATGATCATTTTATAATATGTGTCAGCATCACCGAAGACACAGTTCTTCCTGGTTCAGAGGAATCTTCTTAAATTTCACAGCCCTGTGTTTTATTGCTTGTACCATATGCTTTATTGTTCAGCAACAAGAGCTTCACTCTGCACAAAGACTCATTACCTACTGCTTGCTGCACGGCATCAGCCTCACTGAGGCTGCCTATATGTGATCACATGGAGTTTTGTCTGAGAGAGCCAGGCGTGCCACTGACTTCACTGTGTCTATGGATATTTTTATCATCTGAGGTCTACTAGGAGGAAGGAATAACAGATAAGGAAGCTGCTCTAAGTCATTAATGCAGCACAACTTATGGAAATCCCTTCACAAGATTTTTTTTTATTATAGAAAGTGTTTGAGCAAGCTCCAAAAGAAGTTAACTAGATTTTATTTTAATAAGAGGCTGAATAATAATTTAAGGAAGGAGAACTTGCAAAAAGCCATTTCCTATCTCATATTTTCTGAAAGTACTTTTGTACGAATGTTATTAAAGAGCCTTGCGCTACTGAATGATTTGGCAATATGTTTTAACCATTAGATTGCTGGCATTTCTTTTTCTTGGTGTTTTGTTGTTGTAAAAAGATAATTGCTGTTTCCTTCAAAATATCCTCAATTAAAATCTCAATCACTAAAAGATACTATATGTGAATAAAAATAGATATACTAATTACTTTTGATAAAGTAGATGAGAGGGTGAATCTTTTTTATTAATGTATATAAATGAAGTAGATGATTAATTTATCTTTTCAAAAGATGACACATTCCTAGAACAGCTGACTTAAAGGAACAATGCAGATTTCAATTTAAGTTCTAAAGGACATATGGTTTTTATTAATTTTTAAGACTGCAGTAACTTATTTTAGACAGCTTACCTCAATAAAGCATATGATTTACCTTATCTGATTTCAATGTTAACAAGTAGTTTCAGGGAAAACTATTCAACATTTACAGGAATTTTCCACCACACAAATATTACATTCATATATATACAAATATGTGTGTGTATGTGTGTGTAGTCAGATTGTCTTTCTAAAAATATTTTTTAAATATACAAAATTATTTCTCAAAAACTGAAAATGGAATTTGGATTTCCAAATACAGAACTATTTAGTTATTGGAACTTATTTTTAAAAATCGATTTCTTATCTCTTTAATGACTGTCTAAATTAAAATGATGTTTGAAAGCTTGTTACTTTTAAGTCTCAGTGAAAATCTTATGACAAATACATGCGAAGTGCCACAAAGAGCAAACACAGAAGGAAAAGTCAGAAGCACTATAAATACAGATGAGAAAATAAATTTTCTGAATAGTTAGATATATAGTAACTTAATGGCACTTATAAATAATTCAGTAATTAAAAAGTGAATATACATATATATGTATATTTGCTTAATCCTTCCATTAATAAGAAATTCTTTTGGGGCAAAAAATATTATAACTCAAAATTTTTTGTGTGACAACTGAAAGTTTTAAAAATAATTTAAAACCAGAATAGGTAAGTATGGTTAAGTAGCTTAGCTTTTAAATACAATGAGTTAATACCTTTCTTTATAATATTATTTGTAGGGTTAGCATTGATCTAGAATGTTTATGACTTAAATAAATGTTTATGACTTAAATAAATACCTTTTGATGGGTTTTTCCTAACGTTGAAAGAAATATTCAGATATGTTTTAGATACCACCATTTTAATGCATTTGTCCCAAAATGTTCATGTTCATTTTTAGCACAGCATTAGAGCTATGCTAAAGCTGCAAAACTTTGGGGCATTAAAAGAAAAGGGCTTATAGTATACTTCTGGGTTCTTAAGATATGTACATCCTAGTTAATATATTTGATCATGTCACCCACGCTAATGTACAAGGAAGTAAACAAAAGGCAGCCATTTTTTTTTTTTTTACTGCATCACTTCAAAAACAGTGAAATAAAAAGGTTGCCCAATGGAAGGAAAGAATTAGCAGAAAACTAAGTTACTTGCAAGTTTTTAGAAAGTGAGAGTGGGAGAACAAGAGTTGGGAAATTGGAAAAAAATCCACATATATGTGAAATTTGTGTGTATATATGCAAAGGTATAATTTAACAATAAGAAAGAACTATAAATAAATATAAGGAATATGAAAATAGCTAGCAATTAAAACAAATTACCAGTAAAATTGTGAGTCTCCAATGGGAAGTCTATAGTGTATGGTATTAAATATAAGAACTTGACAATTTATTCACGTTGAAAAAGATATTTAAAGGTGGATATCAGAAATAGAAAGAGATAGAATGAATCATGGGGTGGTAATAATCTCTCCAGGTCGGCTATTGTCATAGATGACCTTGGTGAGTTATTCCAGCATCTTATGCCTTAGTTTTCAAGTCTGCACACCAGGAACAGAAAAGTCTTTGGAAAGTATGTCATGGAAACCTATAGCAATAATTTGTACTTCAGTTCTTTAAATTGGCTTTAACCAAGTATTGTCAACTAATATTAATAAAATGGAAAGATATGATATAAAATCTAATGATTGCTTAAAAGAATTTTTAAGTAAATTATTCTAACAACACAGACAAACAAGTATAATAAGTAGATAGGACTTTTGGAAGTAAGAGGTGATTTTTTTTTCTAATACATGCAGAAAAAATAGAACTAAATTTAAGAAGTACTATAATTTGAAATCTCATAAAATTGCCTTAGGATAAAAACCAATTACAAAATATGCCCATCCTTCTAATCAAAACTCTGGAATCAGTGAGATGGCAAGAGGATAGCCCCAGAGATTCTCAAATTACACAATGAACAATGGTGGCTCTGCTTATAAAACAATTTTATGGGCCAAGAATTTTTTAAATATGAAATTAACAAAGAAACACAAGATCATAGCTTTAAGAAGCAAATTCCGTCCAAGATTAAAAGGATGTTTTAATTTACTTTGGCAAATTAAAACCTGTGAATTGAAAAAAAAATATGTCAACTCTTACAATTGACTCTTTATTGCTTGTTTTTTCTCTAAACACAAATAGGCCTCATAGAATTCTTTTATTTACTCCCCTTTACTACAAAATAACCAAACCTTATCTGAAGTAATCCAAAATATTTGCTATCCAGTTCTTGCAGTAATTTAGACATGAACTTATGCTAACTGGATGATCTCTTGAACATTCTACTGCATGAAGAAAGATTTACTAACACCATCACCTGTGTTTCCTGGAACCATATTAACTGGTATGTATACCACTTGCTACTATTAGATTCTCCCTTGATGAGGCTGGATTTTCTTGCTATATTTTCTTCTCCTTCACAACACATTCAGAGAAGTCAATAAATTGGCTACGTCAACCTCAAAATCAAGGACTAATTCAACTCAATTTAACAAACATTTATTGAGAAGATACCATGTACCAAGCTCTGAGACAGTTGCTAGGGATATAAAAATGAAATATACACTGTTCTCAAGAAGATCATTGTCTCTTTAGCTTAAAATTAAAAAAATGTGCTAAGCATGTTATGTGAAAGTGTTAAATGGTACTTTTTCAAAAGTTTGCATATTTTATTGAGTGAATATGTATTTTATGTATACATTTATTTATTTTCAATATATCTGCTAAAATCAGAAAAATTATTTTTGTAATTAAAAATAATTTATCAAATGTCAAATTGTAATTTATCCTGTTACTTTTGGATATTATAATTAAGAAGAGACAAAACTTATCTTAATAATAAGATATTTTAAATAAAATAAAAATAATGGCTACAAATTCTTTGCAATTCTTTCCGAGTCTAATTTCCTCCACCTTTATTCTTAGTTGGTCTGAGTGATTTGCTTAACCAGTAGAGGCTGCAGCAGTGATGCTCTGGAAAGTCCAAGTCTAGGTCCTAATAAACCCTGTGGCTTCCACTTGAGCCTCTTGAAACACTCTGTCCAAGAACTCTGAGCTGCCATGTAAGAGGATTCACTGCTTTGAGGCTGTCATGCTGGAGAAATCACATATAGGCATTCTGGGAGAAAAGGGAGTTCGTAGTAGTAAGTGGTACTTTGGGAAAAGCCCAGAAACAAAGGCAAGAGCTTTACTAACTATAATAAGAGGGACTTTGAAGAGACTTGGGTGACAGGAGATTTAGGCATGTATTGGGACTTTGAAGGAGGATGTCTGGTGCTCTCTCTTAGATCCTTCTGAAGCTGAGGGTGAGAAGATGTTTGCAATATGCAGGACATTGTAAAGTCACCAGGGGATAAGATAAGAGGTATGGGCAAAGTAATGAGTAAAGAAGACAATTTTGGCAGTTGAGGAGAGGCTAGCCTGGTGGAGCGCTGGGGCGGCAGCTGGGATCTGATGAAGAATCAGGGAGAAACAATGGGGGCATGAAATAAAGGCGGTGACAGAGGAAGGAGAAGAAAGGAATCCATCAGAAAGAATGATGAAATATTTAAAATTGTTTACATAAACTGGTCTCTGATCTTACTGATAGCCTTAAAAGTCAATGGTTCAATGATTAAGCTGCCAATTAGATCCAAAAGAGCCTTAATTAAACTAGTTTTGTTACATAGATTCAGTAATTTCACAGGTATATTTATTTGTATTTGCCTTCGTTGGTTAAACTTTCCAGCATTGTGAAAAAGTATTAGTATCAAACATTGTTAATGTTATGTTTGGGAGGCTGAGAGTAACTGTAAAACAGCAGGACCTCCCTTAAATAAAGTACGCAGTGGACAGTGTTTATATTTTTTTCTTGTGTCTGATTTCCAATTTAGGAAAAGAAATGTGTGGAAAAGACAAATGTGTTTTAGTTATGCAGAGATAAAAAACAGATAATTTTGGATAATGCAAACTAAGATTTACACACACACATGCATACACACACACGCCACCATTACCTATTGAAGTGAACAAGCCTACTGGAGTTTTATCCTTTCAGTTTTTCATTCTATTTGGATATTAGACTACCAAAGCAGCAGATGTTAGCTTAAGTGGCCAGTGAATGGCCATTCAGAATGTTGCAGGTTAAGTGGTAGGGATAGCTCTATAATTGCTGCTACTGCATCTACAATATGTACATAAATCATTTGAACATGGCTGTAAAGAAGTCTTTATAAAAAGTGACACAGAGAAGAAAGTATCCAGATTTTTTCCCCATCCTTAAGTCTCTATCATTACAAATGCATTAGAAAACAGCATTTATCGAGAGAAAAGAATAAATGAAGCAAACCTTCTCTCAGAGAACACGAAAGATACATTTATTTCTTAGTGACCATAAATGTTGACTGTAATGATTTCTTCTTATGCCGAATTAGATGTCTAACCTGTGACAAAATAAAACATGGAGTAAAATAGCATATGCTAAAGTCAAATATGAACTGAGCAGGTTTAAAAAGAAACAGGACTGATGGATAAACCATCAGTCCTATTATTGGTTGCACCATAAGTAAAAGGGTTATGACACTGCTTTTGGGGTCAAGGCATAAGAAAAAGAGTTTTCTATATTTTATTTCACCAATACAAATCCACAAATACTTGGCTAATAGAATGAACATACGTTTATTTGTATCGCAGAGATATACAGAAACAACTTTGGCATATTATTCATCTGGGTTCATTTACTGATTTATGCATTAATTCATACATTTATCCATTTTACATTCACTGAGTTCTATACCCTTGGAACCAAGTTCATTGTTCTGATATGTTAGGGAGATGGCAATCTGCAAGCTAAGTGGCTCTCCATCTAGAGGCAGGCACAGATATAAAGAGATGTTACAGCATAATGAAACGAGTTCTATAATTGAAGAATATATAAGAATATACAGCCTGGGCAACGCAATGAGCCCCTGTCTCCACAAAAAAAAAATTTAAAAATTAGTTGGATGTGGTGGTGTGCACGATACTATCTAAAAATAGCTAATAGTTAGTTATCAAGAATTTACAAAATCCAAAGGGCTCTGCATGTATTAATTAACTTGTATAACCGTCACAACAAGCCTATGAGGTAGCTGCTTTTACTATCTCCATTTTACAGATGAAACCATTGAGGCGTCACGTGATAGAGACTGTAATCCAACCCAGCTACTGTGGTTTTAACCCATTACGGCTCTACTGTAACATCTTATCTAAGGTAGTCATGGTGGGCTTTGCAGCAGAGGTGACATGGGAAATAAATCCTCAGGAATGAGTAGGAGTTCTTTTATGGAAAATAAGGGTATTCTAGGCAGAAGGGCTAGAATGTACACAGATATTGAGGCATGACTAATGTATGTGTGAAGGAAACTAAAAATCACTCTGAAAATGCTAAGATTTTTTTATCTCGATAGGATTGTGCATTTGTAACGCTGGGATGTTTGAAACACATCTTAGAGTCTGTCTGTAGTCATACAAGGTATTTGACTGGTTTGATTATGACTGAGTTTTATTAAATAACTCAGGAGACTCTTAAAAGAATGAATTTGACAGAGGGTTTGGAAGACGGGAGATTCATAGATTTTGTCTACGAACCCAGATAGACAATTCTGTCTGTCACAGTTAACTTTTAAAAGCACAGAATTTCCCTCAGTGGCCCGATTAAAGGTTAAGAAAGAACAAAGAGTGCTTACTTTTGTTTACAATACAACTTCAAATCTTGAATACCATCAATTGAACTTAATTGTAATGCTCATGTAAGAAAACTATATAAAAGTATTCTGTGCAGATTAAAATCATGCTCCTGATCAGGAAATCCACCTCCATGCTTTCTATTAATCATACAACATGAATAAATACAAGAAATAAATTAGATTTCTCCTTTAGGCAAATGTTTTAATGAGCTTAATTCCATGGCTTGCTATTAATGCTAGTGGCTGGCTTCTTTGATATGAGGCATGCATTTTCTTTCTTGTTCATATAGTCAGCTTCCTATTTAGTATTCATTATTCATGTCTATTTTTATCAAAGAGCACTATTACATGAAACGATGATCCAAACATATTTGGCTCTGTTTTTTATTTATGGAAGGAAGGGAATTATACAGCCTTCTTACACTAGGGTATGATTGTTATATACACACGTTGTTATAGTACACATGTGTTCCTTCATATTAGAAGGTAGTGGCATTTAATTCTCATGGTCTTGCTAAAGGACAGATATTCTTTTCACACCTTTATTAGTTTAGAACATCAGCACTTCATTCAAGAAAAGCACTTAGCCTTGTAAACAAACTAGTAAAAACAAGTTATTTTGATAACAGTCTCAATAAACTCTACTTAGATATTCTAAGACTTTTTTATGTGAATAGCCAACTATGTGGTATTAAGAACAGAGAGAAATATAAACACATTTTATTGGAATATTATGGCCCCTGGTAACTTTAGCTGACAACCGTGGATACTACAGCAACCGCTACTCTTTGTAGGCCATAGCATGATTTGGATCTTTGCCTCTTTAATTACTGATGATTATCTAGGGAACATGCAATTATGATAGCTGAGACAAAATTGGGCTAACGTTATACTGCTACTGTTTCCCAGTCACTCACAGTGAGGTGCTTTAAAGTTGTCTCTATATATTCATTACATCATATTTATACAATATTTATTTGCCCTAGGAAGCCTATGGCTATATCACTCCAATTTACTGTATTCTATGGCCACTGTGGAACCAGGTAGCAACAAGAAGAATGCAGCTTTTAAATACAAAAAAATTTTAAGAAACCACATTTATAATATTAAAGCTTTAAATCACCCCAATATATTTAATAGATATTTATATATAGTAGGATATATACATATTTACTATACATAGTAGGATATCAGATAGCAATTAAAATCAGTCATTATGATTTTGTAAAAACAATAAGAATGTTTACAAAATAATAATTAGTGAAAAAATTGGCCAGAAATACAAACAAATACGATGACAACTAATAGGTATAGAAAAAGACTAGGGAGAAATATAAAAAATTTAAGGGATTGTGTGCTAGTATAAAACAAAATGCATACTGTGATCTCAGTGTTTTAAATATACATGAACATAAAATAATAGGAAAAATACAATCAAAATTATAAAATCTCTTAGAATTACAAAATAGGTCATTCTAATTTTCTACTTTGGCTTTTTCTATATTTTCCATCTTTCTGTTATTAATACAATGCCAAATTTAATATTAGAATTATTATTGTAATGGAATTAGTTGTATTAAAATTATTTTAATAAGAAGAAAAGCTTTTTTTTAAAGGAATAGTGTTTAAATAATTGCAACTGCTGTTATGTTTAAGCTTTTAGATATCAAGGAAATTGATCTTTGCTACCACTCTCCACCCATAGGCTGAATTTGAAACTTGATACCATACTAGGATCCCTAAATACTTGATTGCTTTGATTGATGAACAGATTTCTTCGAAAATTTTCTGTAAGAAATCACACACTATGCTGTTCTTCTAAATTTGCTTCCCAGGTACTGCAAGGGGGTTCACGTAACTATGTCCATTCTTTCCCTAGGTGGCGATAGACCAAAAGGGGTGATTAGAGGTGGCACATTTAGGTGTCAGGGAGTGACACCACAGAGCCAGCTGCCAAACCCTACATGATGATAAATTAGTTTACTTGTCTGGGGGGAGCGGGGGAGATTTTATTTTCATGAAAAATTACAAGGGCACTACAGGGATGTGGTACTTGTTTAAGTTGGAGGAAGATCTTCAGAAGCTACAAAAATTTGTAGCTGGGCATTATGTAGTTTCACATGAAATTTAACAGCAGAAACATCAGAGAAGGCCTGTGGCACATGTGTCTAATTGGAAAAATATTAGTGTCTTAATACTATGTCTCTGTTATGCTCAGAGGGTGCCTGGAAGACAAAAGTCCAGCAGCTGAACTCGTGCTTTCTTGCTATCCCAGAGAGACCTGGTGCTGAAGTTTTCTGAACCTAAGCATATTGTCACTGAATTTTGTTATGGTTATTAATTGTGATAAAAGAAAAACTTCAGCCAAATTAAATTTAAAGGAGTTTAATTGAGCAATGAACGATTCGCGAATTGGGCAGCCCCCAGAATCACAGCAAATTCACAGACTCCAGTGCAGCCACATGGTGGGATAAGAGTTATAGACAAAAAAAGGGAAATGAGGTACAGAAACAGCTGGGTTGGTTACAGGTTGGCGTTTACCTTATTTGAACACAGTTTGAACACTTAGCAGTCTGTTAGTGGTTGAAGTATGGCCACTGGGTTGCCCAAGACTCAGTTATCATTACAGGTGCATACTCCTAAGTCAGGTTTTCAATTTTGTCTGACTATTAAGCTAGGTTACAGTTCATCCACTCCTCCACCAGGATTCACATATAGAAGTATGGGGTCCTTCTCAGCCATATTTAGTTTGCTTTAACAAAAAGAGAACCAGTCATTACATAGTGTTTCCCAGGCAACAATTTGAGAGGTAGCTTTTAATTTGTATTGCCCAATAAATCTTTGGCTACAAATAGGAGAGTCTGGTATAGAAGCACATTTTCAGTCTATAGCACAGCAGTAATGTTAACATCATCCTCTGACTTCTCACACTGTCTTCTCTCCTTCAACAGGTTAACTCTCCACCCTCTTGAAGGCTCAGCTCTAAAGGGCCCCCTCTTTAGAGCTTCTTCCCATATCCTTTTACATGCAGTGAAAAAACTTGTCCCTTTCACTCTCTTTCGTATCTCTTTATTACTCTACTATAAATTTTATAACACTATGCCTTATTAATGTGTTTGTATTTCTAGAAAGATATTAATAAACTACAATCTCAAGAACAAAGGCCTTGTCTTATTTGTATTTATATCTTTAGAGTCCACCACAAACCTTTACCATGAGAAATGCTCAACACTATTGAAAAAGTTTTTGTGAAAGTGCTTTTAGAATATAGACATAAAGTGGACACAAGCTTTGAGACAGCTATCTTTAGAATGTGCTGGTAAGATTCAAATTGCTCAGAGGACAGAATTATTGTTTAACACTTACTTCCAGTTTGTGTTTTCCAAGCTTGTCTAAATGAACCAGATGAAAAGCTGGAGATACTGCATACACTTTTTCTTCCCCAACAACAGGGTTATGAGAATTGGATCAGACAAAATGTTTTGCAATTTTTCCCCAGTTGCAGCTGTTCCACAGCTGGTAACACATTTTCAGCCTTGTTAAAAATTTCTCCTACTGATAAAACTTCTTGGGCCCTTCTCTCAAGCACCAATCATCATTATCATCCCCATTGTCAATGACTTTTCTCCTTTCCCTCTTTTTCTTTCAAATGCAGAAGAGATGTGCTTCAACCTGTCTCCATGTCTGTCCAAGACCAGTTCTGTGATTTTGCACACAGTTATCTAATATAGTCTCTTTGGAGTCACAGGTAGATTTCTTTTAAAATAGGGACACTTGTACATCAGGGGGTGTTCGGGCTTCTCTAATGGCCCTTTGTAAATATTTTTACATTTTGGATCAACACATCAGCAAATACATAATACTACTTCTGTCAACTAAAGCTTTCTGTCCACTCATGGGCATGTGTTAAATAAAAATCGAAGTTAGAATAAAATGTTCATGTGTTAATATTACATATAAAAGGAATTTTCATGTATATTCATTCAGAATTAATTTCACTAGACTTTATTAGTATTTAACATAAGAAATACTTATTGAGACATTGATTAATAATGAGAATCCCTCCCTGCCCATCCCAGTTAAACCTACAACGAACAGACCAGAAAGAAAAAGGGCTTTCAAAATAGAAATTCCTTACTGGCTTTTTGCCTATCACAACTGTCTATTCTTTCCATTTAAGAGAAAGAACATACTGTGGGGTAGCAAATATTAAAATTTTAGCTTGTTGTGGAGAATTTCCTAAGACAAAAGAAATTACAATGTGGACTGTATTGCAGCAATTTTGTAAACATTGGCATTAAATTCACTGAAGAGGGAGTAAATGTAATATTTGCAGAGAGAATACAATCCAAATGAGCAGTCCATTTTGGATTCAGTGAATAAATTACCAACGTTAAAATGACTTTTTGTAGAATATCAAGAAACCAGAACAAACAGAAGAATCATTACTGAATTGAAAAAGTAAGAAATTACTCTTGAAGAAGAGAAAAAAAATCAACCATTCTCATTTTTTGAGCTCAATTTCATATGGTCTTTTAGGGGGTTCGTGTGTCCTAACTTGAATATATTCAACCTTTAAGGGACTCGAATTTTCTCCTGAGAAGTTTTAAACATTTGCTTTCATCTTTAGGTAGACATGAAAGGTAGAAGGACCACTTACTTGTAACTTTATCCAGCTTTACTGACGGCAAATGTAAGCCATAAAGATTTCAAGTGGCCACTTTCCTAGTTTAGACTAATGCTCTTTTCAACTCAAGTATTCTGACTTTTTATTATTTAACTGCAGAAAAATTTAAATTTTATTCAAAGGCAGAATTTGACAAGTAGTAGTCCTTACTAACTAATATAAGGAATTAAAGTACTTCCTTTCGTATGTAAGACAGATAGTATTTAAAGGCATGTTTTCTAGCCCTAAATCCACTATGCAAAAGTGGACAGCTATCACTAAATATAAAAGTAATAGCATTTTTTTGCTTCTCAAATGTAAGCTCCACTGAGCCAAATCACATCATGAACACTAGTGAAACAAACAGTTTAAAGCGATTAAAGACATACCACTAAAAGATTAGATCTGCAAGCCAAGTACATAAACGGAAAAAGTCTGGTTTACCATAAGGATCTGCATTTCACATCTGATCGAGCAGTTAACAAAATTATACATAGATATTTTGAGCTTTGCTTTTAGAGAGTACACCTGATTACTGAATTGCTTTGCTTCCTACCTAAAACAGAATGATTTGAATAACTCAAACTCCATTTGGTAGCAAATGCTACAAAACTGCAGTTATGCTTCCTATGGTTTAGGTGGACACTATCAGAGAAGATAGGATGGCTGTAGGGAATAGAGAGACTCACTCGGTGGGAACCAGATGGCTTAAGGGCAGAGAGAAAAGATAGTGTAAAGCTTGGGTTAGCTACAGAGTATCACGACAGAAGCGGATGCAGGAAAAGAGATAGATGAATAAGGATTGTTCATGATAGTTATGAAAGTTGTGGTTGAGGTGATTGCTAGCAAAAGGTAGTAACTACTCAATTCTCTTCTTACACAGGCTAGTGACATGGGTAATTTTCAAAATGGCTTTACAAAAGTCATTGAGCAATTTCTTCTGCTTCTAGGGATGGCTATATCTATTTACATTGATATTCCCATTCAATAAACATTTTTAGGAAAGAAGCTCATCATTCCACCATATAACAAGGGGAAAATTTCCAGGTAAAATAATAAGAACATTGTGAGCTCCCTAAGGAAAGCTATAGAACCTAATTGTAATCTTTGTCTTTGGATAAGGAGTACAAAATGATCTGTCAGTTTAAGAAAAATATTGGCTCATGTCTGTAATCCCAGCACTTTGGGAGGCCGAGGTGGGTGGATCACAAGGTCAGGAGATCGAGACCATCCTGGCTAACTTGGTGAAACCCTGTCTCTACTAAAAATGCAAAAAATTAGTCGGGCGTGGTGGCGGGTACCTGTAGTCCCAGCTACTCGGGAGGCTGAGACAGGAGAATGGCATGAACCCAGGAGACAGAGCTTGCAGTGAGCCGAGATCATGCCACTGCACTCCAGCCTGGGCGACAGAGCGAGACTCCGTCTCAAAAAAAAAAAAAAAAAGAAAGAAAAATATTACATTCAGAGTAATTTCATAATATGGGACAAATAGAATAGGAAGATACTTAAAGTGCACGATACATTTAATATTTGTTTTTATAGATCTGTTTTAATTGTACTATTTTACATTCTAATGTGTCAAAGCTAAATGGTGACAATAGAGCCGGATTTTCCTCATTAGTACCACTATTAGTTTCATTACACATCCCTTTTCTTTTACTTGTGAATGACTCTGGGACTCCTATAAAGTCTATTAATAAATTTTTTTTGTTCATTTTTTAAAAAATGTCAGTTTCCCAGCATTTATTTTGGTCTAGTGTATTTAAAGGTTTATCAGTTAGCAAGCTAAAAATTAAGATAGTAAAAAGCTTGTTCAACTGAAGTCCATATCCTATTTCACTTAGCCTTTATCTATGAGGAGTATTATACCATGTAGAACAAGTGATCTTAAAGGGGACACTTTTCAGCAGTAGAGATCAACAGTTGAGAGACCGTATTATTTGGATTTCTCACCTTCACAGACCAAGCTCTTTTTCTAGTACCAGAGAGATTTATTAACAAAAGTGGCAAAGTACCAAAGAACCAAAATTTTGAATAAAATGAAAATAGTCAGAAGAAATAAAAACTCCTATATTCCAATTTCTATATGATTAACAGGCAAACTAATTTGCTTTTTTTCTTCTTTGCATATTTCTCTCTCTCTCTCTCTCTCTCTCTCTCTCTCAGTAGTCTCTGACACATCACCTTATTGAAGCCTATGCTGCCCTCTAGTCTATGCTGTACCACAGATGATTTAGATGAGTTTGTAGATTTGGTTAGTTGGGAACTATACCACTGTCATCAGTCACATTAGAGTAGCCCTTTCAGCAATCTATGCCTATTGGAAGATTAATAATGAGAATAATCATGGCAAGATGAATGTCATTATAGGTCATCACGTGTACAGCTCCCTTTAGAGATGCAAAGATTGATTGTGGGAACTAAAGAACATTAGATAACTGAGTGCTGGCAAAATTAATTTTCCCATTCACTATAAATTGAGTAATAGGTAAAATCATTGACACTTTCACATGCATGCTGTTTACTTTAATTTTTTTAATTTGTAACTATTGTGGCTACATAGTAAACAAGAGGGATCTGGTGATTTGGCTAATCAGAGTAAATATGTGTATATTCATGTAAATGTGTGTGTGTGTCTTACAAACTCTTTTATTATCTTACTTGAACATTTTCCCCTTGTTTAATGGTGGAATGATGGATTTCTTTTCTACAAATGGTTTTTAAGTGGAAATAGCAATTTAAATGATACAGATATGGTCCTCCCAAAAGGCAGAGAAAATTGCTCACTAACTTATGTAAAACCTTTGAAAATATACATGCCACGATAAAAGGTAAACCTCAAGCTGGTCATGCGGACCGCTCTTGTGCTTTCAGATAACCCTTCATCAGCAATTATACATTTAAATTCTTTTAAGATCCAGGCTGGCAGTATATTTGTATGAGCAGGTATAAGACAGCAGCAACTGTGACAATGGCAGTGAATGAGTAGAGTATACCCAAGGACATTGATATTCAGACTCTTAAAATCCGCCATGCTGGCCAAATAAAATAACCAAGTGTTGCCATATTCTCTACTCTACAATAGTTGTTTTCCCCCCTTAATTTTTCAACTCTCCCTGTGGTCCTGATTTTCTTTTTACATTGTTAGTGGCTTTAAAAAAATCTGCATGAATACCTTCTCTTTGTATAGTGTTTATTCTCAAAATTCCCTTAGTAACTTATGGAACTATTCAGGTTGCAAAAAGGGAAAAATGGCCAACATTAATAAGAATATTAACTCTCTCTAACAATATTGACTCCATTTAGCAAAGTGAAAATTAAATAAGAAACCGGATTCCATTTTCTTCACACCTCTAAACATAACATCAAACTTTAATAAATGCAGGCTACATAGTAAGAGAATTAAATGCAAGCCCCTAAGGGCAGAGGTTTCTAGGAATGTGGTTATAATAGAGTTTCACCTGGGATTCAATTAAATATTTAGTGAGAATGGCTGAAAGGAAGGCACTGTGCTGAAAGCTGTGGGGGAGGCAGAGATGAATACAACACAGTTTTTGTCCTCTAAAATGTCATGATCAATGGCAGCCAACACATTTAACTTAGAGTGTGGGGTATATATGGTTGTGGGGGGAGATCCCTCCTCTTTCTCCTCCAGCACCAACAAACTGGTCTATATTTGCACAGTCCTATCATCCTTTCCCCCAGTTTTACAAGACGAAGTATGCTTTTATTCTTTTCAAGGCCAATCTTTCCTTAAATGCCCTTGATCCCATTTTCTCCCTCTCTCTAACTCCCTCTCCCTCTTTCTTCACAGATATGATACTATAAACCAGGAGTCAACAAGTTCTTTCTGTAATAAGCCACACAGTAAATATTTTAGGCTTTTGCAAAACATATGGTTGCCGTCACAAGTACTCAACTCCATTGTTTTAATGCGAAGGCAGTTGTAGATAAACAAATATATAAATGTATGTAAACAAATGAATGTGTCTGTGTTCCAATAAAACTTTATATGTAGACATTAAAATTTGAATTTAACAAAATTTTAATGTGTCATGAAGTGTTCTTTTCTTTCTTTTTTTCAATCACTTAAAAATGTAAACCACTATTTAAAGGCCATACACAAACGGGTAGTGAGGCAGATTTGTACAACAGGCCATAGTTTGCTGACCCTTGCTATACAAGATTGCCACTTTTGCCACCCTTCCTTTTCGACTTCCCCACAGCCTATAATCACACCGAGGAGAATATTAAAGATATTTAGCAATGACTCTGGTTTCTAACCAATCCAAATAGATAAGTTAGTCAATTAGAGCTGGTACCAGCTGTAAACAGCTATTGGGTAATTTCAGTGTGTTCAGGCTAGCTATCAGTTCAGATCGCACCCTCTCATTTTATTCAAAAGCCAAAACAAGAGAAGCTCTTCTTGCATTGCTATATTGATATTGTTCCACCCTCATTTTATGTCCAATATTTTTGAGAATTATTCTACTTGCTCATCTCTCACTCAGATTCAATGAATCTGCTCCCACCGATCTTTTAAAACTGACCTTTTCAGTACAGATTTTCTTTTTCTTATTTTTCTCAGACCTTTGGAAATGTTCTATTTTTGTCACTCACATTACATTCTCCTAGTTTTCTTCCACCTCTCTGACTTTTGATTCTTGATTGCCATGCAAGTCCCTCTTGATCCAACCTTCTCTCCTGCAACCATTCCCACTTGGAGGTCCCCAAAGTTCTTGACCCACTACTTCCTGCTCCCCTTCTGTTTGCCTTGGCAATCTAATCCATTCTCAGGGTTTGACTTTTATTTTTTTGTAGATGACCTCCATATCTATGTCTCTAACCTTGACATCTCTTTAGACCTTCAAACTTGTTTCAGCACTTGAATTTGCCTCAGAAATTGCAAAGTCAGTGTGTCAAACAGTGAACCTATAGTCATTGCCATCATGCATCCCTCTCCTCTTGCATCTCCTATCTTAGTCCAATAACACTATCCCAGTTGCTGAATCCAAGAAACCTGGAATTACCCTCAATGCTTTCCTTCCCTACCCCTAATGTGACTTATTTAGTTACTAATAATCACTGACTTTTTCTCCAAATGTTTCTCAGTTCTGCACCTTCAGCAGCATCCCTGATACTGCTGTCTTCCCCTAAAGAGACCATGGCACTGGTCTAGTCACTGGTGCCCCTTTTCACAGTGTTACAAGGTAGGCAATCTAAAACACAAATCTAAACCAAGGAACTCCCCTGCTAAACTCCTGAGGGACACACTGTGAAGATACTAGGCATGGCACTAAGTCCCTCCACCATCTGGACTCCACTTCCTGTCTCAGTCTTACCTTTGATCATATCCTATGTTGTTTTTTATTCCCCAATAATAGAAGCTGAACATAAAATGCAACCTCATGCCTTCATGACATTGCACATGCTCTTCCTATTATCTAAAATAGCTCCTCTTTTCTTCATCTGACTAGTGCCTACTCACATATTAAGATTCAGCCTCTGAATTCACAAAACTAGGATAAGAGCCTTTTGTCATTGTTTCCATTTTATTTGCCCAATTGTATTGAAAGTGGTCCTTCTCACCTATGTAACCATCTCAGCTTCACCATCAATGAGTAGGCAAAGTATGGCAGGTTAGTCATTGACTACCCAGCTCCTAGTCCAGTATCCGGCAAACAGGCCCAAAAGAAGAGGCTGAATGACTTGGCAAGCCATTTAGAGGCCTCTAGGAGAAAAGGGTCAGAAAATATGCCACAGGAGTCATATTGCTCGCATTCCATTCTTAGTGTCGCAGCTTACTTGCTCTATGGTTTTGGGCTTTGTACTTTTTGAATCCAGTTTCCTCATCTGTAAAATGAAAGCTCAATTCATTCATGAAAAACTATCTATTGAGCACATGCTATCTATATTACAGTTATTATTGTAGGCACACACAAAAAGTCTTACCCTCAAGGAGCTTTCATTCTGGTGGAAGTGGGAGAAAAAGGGGACAAAGCAAATAAGTAGACAAAAAGAAACTAACTAAAATATACAGTATATCAGATAGTGGTAAGTGCATTGGAGAAGGAAGTAGAGTCTTGTGTTGCAGGGGGTGGTAAGCAATTTTTTTCTGATTAGGGAAGGGTGCACTGAGAAGCAATATTTGAACAAAGATCTGAAGGAGGTGAGGAGGTAAGCCAAGAGAATATCTGGGGTAGAGAGAATTCCAGAAAGAAGAAATAGCAAATGCAAAGGATCTGAGATGTTCAACGACTAACAAGGATGCCAGAGTGTTGGAGACGAGGAGCAAGTGAGGGAGTCAGGAGATGAAGTCAGACGTGGGTGATGTGATCAGGAAGTGAGAAAATCAGCAGACAGTGTTATAATTTGCAGGCAATTGTAAGAACTTTGACTTTTACTCTGAGTGAAATAGAGTCAGTGGAGAGTCCTGAGCAGAGGAATAAATGATCTGCATGAGGTTTAAGATGACTCTGGCTGTTTGAAAGGAGAGCAAGGTGGAATCAGGGGCCTCATTAGGAGGCTATTCCAAACTTCCAGATAATAGATGATGGTGGCTTGGATCACACGGTAGTAAAAAAATGATTTATTCTGAATATCTGTTGGAGTAAAGCCAAAAGAATTTGCTAAATGTTTGGGTGAGGAAAAAGAGAGGACACAATCTTGAGTTCAAGGATCCTCATGTGTGCGATTACAATAATGATGTTAGCAGTTTGTTCTGGGAAAGTCTGCAAAGGTTTTCAGAATGATGGGTAAGAACAAGAGTTCAGGTTAGTTCAAATTAACTTTGAGATGTCTATTACTCAAGTGGAGATGTCAAATAGGTAGTTCCATCTATCTCTCTATATAAAAGTTGAAGTTCATGGAAGGATTTCAAGCTAAAGATAAAAATTTTCCAGTGAACAGATAATATTTAAAGCCTAGGTAGGAAAAAGAGGCAGTCTAAGGACTAAGTCCTGTGTACTCCAATGTTTAGTGATTGAGGAAATGAGGAAGAACCAGCACAGGAATATAAAAGGCAGAAAATGTGATAGGAGAAAAAACAGGAGTGTGGTTTCCTGGCAGCAAAGAGCATCTTAAAAAAATGAGGAGTAGGGGGGATTGTGTAGCATGCATGAGGGAGTGATCAACTCTCTACAACTACTGATGGGTCAAGTAAGTGGATGGCTGAAAATTTACAAATAGACTTAGAAACGTGAAAGGCACTGTGATCTTCACGAGCAGTTTTGGTGAAGTTGTAAAGACAACACCTGATCAGAGGATAAATAGCTCTTTGAAGGAGTTTTGCTAAGCAGATGGGGAAGAAATGGGGCAGTAGATGGAAGGTGACATGGGGGAAAGGAAACTTTTCACTTGTAAATTTTTTTAAAAGCCAGTATATTTATATGCTGATAGAAATGATATAGTAGAAGGAGATGATGATGTAGGACAGTGAGGCATCTGCTGGGAGCAGTGTCTTTGGTAGCCACCAAGAAATGGGACCTACAGCACCAGTTGAATAGCTGGCTTTGGATAGAAACATAAACATCCATAATGACAAATGGAAGGTAGAAATTTTGTGGGAAAGCCTATGGAAGTTCTATTCTGCTTTTATTTTATCAGTGAAATGGGAAACAAGATCACGAAGATGAGCGCGGAGAGAAACTGAAGTTTTGCAGTAAGAAAAGAAAGAAATCTTCTGGATAGGGAGGAAATGAGTGGATCTGAGAAATAAGAATTGGTGGCTACCACCTATATTCAGCTGAGATTAGTGGTTATGAATTTAAATGGAAATACCTTAGCACAGTTGTGCACTTTCTCCAGCCATGTTTGGCTGTATGAAAATAGGTATAGAATATGGGGTCATACCAGGCATATACTATAAAGCAAGAGAGATGGGCAAAGGGAATTGAAAGTAAACTTAAGGAAGTGATTACAATGATAGAGCATGAAATTTAGGTTATTTTAGTAAAGAAGGATGGACTTGGAAAGGTGGTGGGATCAATGCAGGGTAGGTCCCAGTGAGGTCGAAGAGCTATAGGATTCTGATCGCTAGAAGAAGAGAGCTAGGAAGATAGGAGGTAGAGGCTAGACAATGACTGCTTGAGATTGAGATAATGAAAAAACTACAGTTACTGGTCATAAAAATGTCTATGGTACATACATAGGAAAAAAATGAAATGTAACAGGGTTGGAGAACATAATCACAAAACTACCACTGGAAGAATCATCTACATGAACGTTGATATTACAAATAATTATGAAGGTATGGCCAGGCACACTGGCTCACACCTGTAATCCCAGCACTGTGGGAGGCCGAGACAGGCAGATCATCTAAGGTGAGGTCAGGTGTTCAAGACCAGCCTTGCCAACATGGTGAAACCCTGTCTCTACTAAAATACAAAAATTAGCCGGGCATGGTGGCACACACCTGTAGTCCCAGCTACTTGGGAGGCTGAGGCAGAAGGATTGCTAGAACCCAGGATGAGAAGGTTGCAGTGAGCCAAGATTGCACACTCTAGCCTGGATGACAGAGTAAGACTCCATCTCAAAAAAAAAAAAAAAAAAAAGAATTATGAAGGTATGGTATTAGAGAGAGAAAAACAGTGAGACAAGAGCTAACATTTTCAGGGAAGGAGAAGGTGATAGAGGGCCTCAGGATGACTGTTTAAGAAGATAATGATAATTTGCCCCTTTTAGGTTGGTGAGGGTTAAAGGAGATGTAACTACAAAGTGATGATCAGATACCTGGTTCACGGTGAACTTAATAAATTTTAACTTTTATTATCCTATTGTCTCCACAGTTGACAATTGCCTAACTTCTTTCTCAAAAACCAAAGTATATCTCACCCTATACTGATTGCCTGAGGATGAGCTTTGTGCTGGAATGCATGGTTGGTTTTCTGTTCAGATTACTGAAAGAAATAGCTATAGGGTCTCAAGTGGGTGGCTTAAGAGCACCAGGAAGTGGAATCCTGTCTTGAGACTATTTTACTATATAACACTTTTACATTAATTGAGAATTCCATAAGATCATTATTTAGATGTTTGCAGAAAAACTAATAGCTTTCTTCTCTTTCAATTAAATTTCCGCTTGAGCCATACTGACCAACATGCTGATAAATGAAAGATATGGAGAGAGAAATGTGATCCAAGATTCTGTGTCAGAACACTGACCTGCTCAGCAGGCTGGGTTCCCCATGTTGTGATGGTAAAGTTTTTCATAAAGTTTTCTTAAGCAAGGAATGTAGCTGTCTTGATGATTTATCATTGTGCCATAATAATTAGTAGGTTAGATTCCCCAGTGAAAATAAATATGAATGTTTTTTCACACTTTTCATATTTATTGAATTTATGTATTTGTTTTGCAACTCTAAAAATGCTTTCTGAAGCTCTCCTTCTATGTATCTGGCTCACTTGAAAACAGGTTGACATCACAGCCTAAATGTGTTTGGAGTTCTGAGATTTTTTTTTTAATAATTCGTATATTCTTTTTTGCTACAAGAAGCAGAGTGGTAACCCAATGTTTCATGGTATAGCCACACAGTTTGCAAATCAGCACTTTATTAAGCATAATTTATTTTTACTTGTTATAAAGCGCCACAGTTTTAAATTCCTCCGGGAATACAACTTTGTTCTCCCAGCTTTCTATTTTAGCAGTGAACAGCTAGAATTAGACAGGAATAGCTATTAGCAAGATCTGCAGGGGCTTTTGAAACTGACTGCTGCTGTTACTGGATACACATAAGACACATGTGAGAGTTTTTATCTTAAAATTTCTCCATCTCCACTTGTGATTTAGCACGAAGGGACAACAGAGAAAGAAAGATCAGTGGCAGACAAAGGGCAGCAGGAGTTCCCACTATTCACCTGGGTATTGAGGGAGACTAAAAGATTTTGTGAAAAATAAATAAGACATCATGGAAATGAGGTGTGAAGGAAACTTCATTTTCTCCTGGTGGGAACTTTTCCAGTGTCTGTTTCAACATTGTTTTATAGAGCTCATATTGGGGTTGGGAGAACATGTAACAGTATGTCAGCCTAGGGCTCTGAATTGAGATGAAATGACTGGGGGTATTAGTTTGAATTAGCGGGGGTGAAACAGGAACTTCAACGCTGCATGTGGGAACAACCTTGGAATTAAATCTAAAGCTTGGGAATATTTGGAATCAAAGAATGATAGCGTAAGAAGGGGGCATAAAAGCTGTCCAGTTCTGGAGGCAGATGATAGAAAAAGGTAAGAGAAAGTAGATCTTTCTTTTTGATTGAAATCAATCAAAAAGGTTGATTTCAGAATTGAAAAAAAAAAGTAAGTCCCCTTCTTTGGAAGGGGAGGTGGAGAAGGGCAGGTTATGTGGTAAAACTAAAAATGCAGGGAAACCATGTTTGAGAAAAAGCTTATATCCATCATCTTCCCAAATGGCTGTTCTTGCACAGAACAACCGACTCTGAAAGCATTCCATGCCCAAGGAGGGATGGTAGCCTCCCAAGGACTAGCCAGTGAGCATGTGCAAGTGACAGAGGGAGAAAGTAGGACAGCAAGGAATGGGCAAGATTCAGGATGGATTGTGCCACATTTATCCAGTGAAAATATACCTACATTGCTCTAAATATAGAAACTGAAGAGTAGTGGGCCTTGATGGTGTTCTGGAAAACAAGGATGAATGAATCTTTATTTCTACTCAGCAAATGAAGCCTTTTTTGGTTTGTTCTGTTGTCAACAGGAACAACGTAAGCATATTTTAGTTCACATTTATGTGAAACATAAAGCAAATTAGAACAGCTAGAATTTATTTGTCCCAGGAAGACAATGACTCTTAGCTAATTCTAAACTGTTGGCACTTAATTGAGCTGTTAATACCATTCCCACTCTATTCAAAATAAATTGTCCACTCTGTTCCCCTTGATTTTTCTTTCTCCCACAGGACCACATTATAATTTATCCACAGGCTCACTGATATATTGAAATGCTCTCTAAAATAGAGTCTTATTTATAATAATATTCTACAATATCAAAGTAACATTTTGCTTCTTTTCATTTGGCACCCATATCTTTCTCTGTACTTTTTAAAATCTTTTTGTTCATGCATTGCCATTGCCATTTAAAAATGTGATGGATTTTTTATTAATGTCCTTGTTTTTGTCGTCAAATCATTAACAATGATCAGCATGGTTCTGAGAGGAATGTTTAACATTTCACTACATCTGAAATTCCTTGCTAAGGCTAGGGATATTTAGCCAGACCTTAGAATATTCAAGGTCCCACATGTATAACGGCAATTTAATTGCTAAAGATTTGAAAAATGCTTCCCACTCTAAAATGTTATAATTCCTCAGCGAGGTGTGACAGACTACAGAAAAACCAAGGACTGAACTGATACCTTTTTTTCATCTCCACATTCTCAAGGTCATTTTGATGATTATCTCTAGACACCAATACAAATGCGAAAGGACACGTTGTCTGCACCACACGGACTACAACAAGACTGAAAGCTCCTGTAGGCTGCCATACAATGAATCTTCATTTTACTCCAGGGCCTCTGTGGCCTTGTCGTGGGGTTTAATGGGTAGAAAAAATATGGTCTTTATCTCCTTGCCATGCTACATTGTAACATATTTTCCACCCCTTCAATTCTTCCCAATTTGAGTGTTAATGAAGAGACGTGTCTTTCAGTGATTTTGTGAAGATTTAAATGACATAGATAAAAATGAAACAGTTCATCGAGAAAAATAGTGTTATATATAACTGAGAGCTACCATACTTAGTCTTAAATAGGGTTGGGTAAGTTACTTAGAGGTATAAAAGAGTAAAAAACTGGACCCCTGTGTTTTCTATGCTGGAGAAACCAAGTTCTATATCTGCCTAATTTAGTAACCAGTTGTGATTAACTTGTATTAACTGACTACAGGTATAAACTTTCAAATTAGACTACCCTGACTTTCAACTCTCCCAACAAACTGTCTAGATTTCAGTTGTGAATCTTGGAAAAGCATTTATATTTTCATACTAGAAAACATGACAACTATTTCTGGCCCTTACCATATTTCACAGGGTTCTGAGGTATAGATTCCCTAACACGGTCGTCTCTATTATCACAGATTATAAATAAAATCATCTTCACAATATGAATCACCAGCTCAAAATTATTCCTTTACAGCTTTTCAGGGTAATCTCAATATAGCTAAGAGTAGATTAGGTAGCCAGGTTTAAAGCATTCAAGAATTCAAAAGCAGATTGCCTCAAATAAGCTATAATAACCTTTACTACTAAAAAAAAAAAAAGACATTACCTCAGAAAAACAATTAAAAAAAAAGAAGTTAAAAGGAAGGTAAGCAGTGGGAAGATATTTTTAATTGTTAATTCTTTTTATCCAGACTAGAATAGAAATTCCTAAAGGAGTAGTTCTGAAAATGCCATGAATATGGATCATATTAATTTTTGACACAATTCTGGCTAAATCTGCTATTTAAAGACTATCAAGTCCACAACAGATTCATCATAGAAATAGTGAGATACCCAGAATTAAATAAGTCACTTAAAAAGAACAGACTGGTTCCTGGTAGATTTTAGGTACTTGCTCTTTAGGGTTATGTTTCTTTTGATTTTTAGGGCATAATGATTTCCATACAATTTAGACTCCTTTTGTTTGAAAAGAAAATGTTATGACCTAGTGAAGTGTTTATATTATATACAACACTTAAAAAGAAATCTTGTTTGCCATCTTTGTGAGAAGACACAGACTACGGGATATAAATAAATAAGGTCAATATAATATTTCCTGTATAAACCTAGCTGTAAGATAAATATAGTTCTATAGAGTAGTTTGGACAATTCAAATTCAAATCATATTTACTGGACACTTTCCCATGTGTCAGGTAGTAGTATTGTCATTTAATCCTCAGAGTATCTTGGAGAGGTATATGTTACTAATTTTATTTTACAATTGAGGAGACTGAGGAGAGATGAAATAATAGTTAAGATCCTACTATTAGTAAGTAGCAGAAATGGGAATCCAATCATGTTAAGACCCCCAGTCCCATGATATTTTAGGAGATGCAAAATTCTGATTATTTCCAGCAAACATTTTGAGAGAATTTCCACCTCACTATTTCTTAAGTAGTCCTTCTAAATGGTTCTGAATGCCAAAAGGGCAGACAGTTTTTGAAGAAGGAATTTAGCAAACCACAAATTAGTTTTCACAGTGGAAGGGTGGAGCAGAGACTTTTGCATTTCACATCACACTTTTTTAGTATTTGCAATGCTTTACTAGAAGCTTGCATTATTTTCACAATAAAAGCAAAATAAATTAGGTTTGAAAACAACACATATAATCTCTGTCACCTTTGTAAAATGATGTACTAAAAACCCACGTAAAGCATAGATGTATAAGTACCCAAACCTTAACAGTGGGTAACTTGAAGTCATTATTGCAAGTGGTTTTCAGAATTTTCTTAATTGTGTTCTTAATACTTTTTTATTTATAATTATCTGCAAATCTGAATCCTTTTTCTTGCCATTAGTATGGCTACTTTTGTAGTTAAGAAAAAATATCCTGCAAAAAGAAATTATTTCCAGTTTGAAAATAGCTACAAATATACTCTTATTTCCTTAGTGGAATTAGAGTACCCTCTGAAATATTTCAGTAAAATCTAAAAGAAGAAATCATTGAGAAATTGGGCACATTTTGCATTCTGTGCAGGTACTTAATAAAAAAAAGAAATTCAAACTGCCAATATACGTATGAAAAGATGCTCAATCTCTCTAATAATCAAGGAAACATGAATTGAAACCCAGAGATATCAATTAAACAAACACACTCCAGACTGGCAGATACTAACATTGGCAATATCCAGTATTGGCAAGGGACTGGGAAGCAGGCTCTTGTCTACATCATTGGAGGGATACAGTATTTTTGTTCAGTAATTTGGCATTATCTGTGAAAGTTTTTCAAAGCACAAACCTTTTGACTGATAATTCCATGTCCAGAAACACATTCTCCAGAATTACACAGGTGCTTATTGTAGCATTCTTTGTGATACTGAAAATTTGAAAAGAATTTCAAGTGTCCTTCCTTATGGAAATAGTTAAATGAGTAGTGACATCATAATAAGGGAGGGTCTACAGATATAAAAATGAATGAGGTTCATCAGTATGTTTCAAAGCAGAAAGAATACCAAGAGAGCATTTTTGACTAGCCACAGAAAAAGACTTAAAGACAGGCACAAAAAACATTGACAGTGGTTATCAATTAAGAAGGGAGTAAATTGGAGAAGGATATGAAGGAAACTCACTTTTTGCTTAATATATTTAATACAATTTGAAAATATTTTTACAATGCTTACTAATGTACTTCAATTTAAGAAAATCAGAACATAGCTGAAATTGATTTAAACTCTGTACTTCTCTCTAAGTCAGTTGTAAATCCATCTTTAGAAAAAAGTATAAGTAATTCACTTTCTGATTTGTAATATTTTCCAGGATCCCAAATTATAGATAGGTTTTCATAGTTTAAATCCCTCCTTTCTTCTGGGTAATAAAGATATGTACCTATTATTTCCAAAACCTGGTTATACGTTACGTCATTTGAGGAAAATTCTCTGAACTCATTCAAATGTGCTCTACATTTCTTAAAAGACTATTAATTAAAAACACTCTTTAAGTCAAAATAAAACCCCCAGAAAATAGTTCTGAACTTATGTGGTGAAGAAATTGTTTAGAATGAATCTGACCCGAAGAAAATACAGCATTGAGCTTTTAGGTAGCATTTGTATGCAGAGTACCAGCGTTAACAGAAGACAGAGAGGCTGGGCTTGGTGGCTCATGCGTGTAATCCCAGCCTGTAATCCCAGCACTTTGGGAGGCCTAGGCGGGTGATCAGGAGGTCAGGAATTCAAGACCAGCCTGGCCAACATGGTGAAACCCCATCTATACTAAAAATACAAAAGTTAGCCGGGCCTGGTGGCGGGCGCCTGTAATCCTAGCTACTCGGGAGGCTAAGGCAGGAGAATCGCTTGAACCCGATTGAACAGAGGTTGCAGTGAGCCGAGACTGCACCACTGCACTCCAGCCTGGGCAACAGAGTGAGACTCTGTCTCAAACAAAATAAAACAAAACAAAAAATCAAAAACAAACAAACAGAAGACAGATATTTGTGAAGAAGGGTATTGAGCATGGAGTTAGACAGACCTAGCTGCAGTCCAGGTCTTCCACTTCATGTTATGATTTCAGGCAAGGTACTTAACATTTCTGAGCCTTGGTTTCCTTATCTATAAAGTGAGGCTAATAACACATAATTAACTTTATGTACTGCAAACAAATAATAACAAATAATGGGCTATCTAGTATCAATTTTTTATTTTGGTTCTGCATTATAGAGTGTTTAGCAAATTACCTGAGGTAAATTATCGTTCAAATATTACATTTCACTTGAAATGACTAATTGTATTTTCCTGGATCTATTTATCTCTTTAAGATCAGCAATGTTTATTATTTAATTTGAAAAGTAATACATATTCATTTTTCTAAATTTAAGAAACACAAATAAAAGGGAAGAAAATAAAATATTCCCGTCACCAAATCAGTTAGCAAATATTTATTAAACATCTATTTAATGGGCCAGAACTCATCCTAGGCACCAGGTACACACAGTAAAGAATACAGATATGGCCCACATCCCCATGGCCCCTGTTAAGAATTCATAACCTTGAAATAAGTGACAATAACCCAGATACCTCTCTACATATTTTCCATCTCCACCAGAATTTTGGACTTTTTGAACTGCTCATAATGATCGTGTCAAGGTCAATGTATATTACAAATTCATTTAATACGCTCCTTGCCCCTCTGTGCCAAATCCCATCCTAACTTGCCTGCTCAGGGACACTGAGCCAGCAATTCTTTTATTTTCCTGCATCATTAATTTTTCACTCTCTACTGGATTATTCTCCACCTACGCATGCTGTTATTTTTCCCACTTATAATATCAACAACCTTCTCACACCATTTCTCCTGTAGTGACTGCCCCTTTTCTTTGCTCTCCTTTGCAGCAAAACTCCTGGGATTAATTGTCTATACACACTCTAAATCTTCTCCACCCATTCTCTCATAAAACCATATAAATTAGCCTTTACTACCACCAGCTCACTGAAACTATGCTTGTCAACACCACCAGTGGTCTCCATGGTGTTGAATGCAATGGTCAATTCTCAGTTCCCCTTTTATTATCCATCAGAAACACTTGACACAACCAGTCGCTTAATTCTCATTGATGCACACTCTTTACTTATGGCCCATACTACCCATTCTTTTGGATTTCCTCCTACTTCACTGATTGGTCCTTCTCTTTCTCTTTTGCTGGTTCTCCTTTTCTTGCTGACCTTTTCGTTAAATTGTAGAGGGTTAAGTCTCAATTCTTGGTTCCTTTCTCTATTTACATTTACTTTTTTTGTGATCTTACTGTCTCTTGTGGTTTTAGACGTCATTTTCATGATGATGACTCTCAAGCTTATATATTCTCTCCAGACTATTCTCCTAAACTGCATGTCCCAGGACAACTACTTTCTTGATATCTCCACCTGAGTGTACAATGGATATTTTAAACTTATTATGTTCTCACGTAAACTTCTAATTTTCCACCCTTTTCTAGCACCTCACAAGCTATCAGCAAATCCTGTTGGATCTACCTTCAAAATATATTCAGAATCAAGCCATTTCCTTCTCCTCTACTCTCTCACTCTGGTCCAAGCCTCCTGAAAAGATCTCCTACATTTTTTCTCTTTTACAGTCAATTTTTAACACAGTTGCCAGGTAGATCCTTTTAAATATCTAAGTCAGATCATGTCACCCTCTTCTCAAAACCCTCCAATGGTTCTCCCTTTTAAACAGAGTAATAATTAGTCTTTCATTAGCCAAAAGAACCATATAACTAGGTCCACTGACTTTATCACCTACAGCACTCTCCTTAACCACCATTTCTAGCTGTCTATGGCCTCATTGCTATGCTGTGAAGAAGGAGCCTTGCTCCTGCCTGACAGCCATTGCTTTAATTCTTCCCTTTTCCTGGAGCACTATTTCTCCCGATGACTCCTTGGCTACCTGCTCAATTTCTTTCAATTCTTTTCCTCTCTTAGTAAAACCTAATGTGTCCAGTCACTCTGCCCCTCTACTCTGTACCTCAGATTCCACTTACTTAGTTCCAGTTTTATTTTATTCCATATCACTTTCTAACATACTATATGATATCCTGTATATTTTATATATACAGAATATATATTATATTCAAACATTGTGTGTGTATATATATATATAAAATATACAAACATAATATAATATTTCATTAACCTTGTCTATCTCTCGTCACTAGAAAGTTAAGATACTGGAGGGCAAGTGTCTTGATCTCTTTTTTTATTGATGTGTTCACAGCCCTAGAAAAGTGCTTTGCATATAGCTGAAGCTCAGTCAGCTTGAGCTTGAATGACTGGAAACCACTGATTTTATTCCAACTTCAAAATAAGCTAAATCCTTTGAGGAGATGGATACCCCATTTTACATGATGCTATTATTATGCATTGTATGCCTGTATTGAGACATCTCATGTACCCTGTAAATGTATACACCTACTATTAGTATGTACCCATGAAAATTAAAAATTAAAAACTAAGCTAAATCCTAGTATTATAACCACCTTCTACATTTCTTAGCAGAGTATTAACATAAAATTGAAAAAAAGAAAAGAATTTAGTTTGATGATTGAGACGTCTTATTCTTCATCTTCCATGCCAAATTTTTAAAAATAGATAGAAAACAATGTATTTGACTTTAAAAGCTTCAACTAAATAATATTGGAAATGTGGTAATAACTATATATCCAGTTTCAAATCTTATTAATATATCATTTAAATGTTCATAAGATTGTAGGTAAATATGTTTAACTTTTATGTTTCTGTCTTTACTAGCTAAATGTATTTTTAACTTACATGCCATGGTTACAAGAAATTTTCTTTTATTAATTAAAAAAGTAAACAAATTAGATAAAAATATCATTAATAAAATAATAACAATGTAAAAATGCACGAAGAGCTTAGAGAAGAGCGCTGCAGTCCAGATAGATGTCTGGTATAGTTAAGGAAGACAGATGAGACAACCTGGTCTAGTAAAGTAGAAGAAAATCCCAAGGCCTCAAATTAAGTGTGAGTCAATGGATACTTCAGCCATCCCAGGAAGCCAGCTAACTGTCACCCTCAATCTACTCAGGAGAGGACACAGCCACGTGACATATTTCAACTGATAATAAGAGCCAACTACTTGCTTGATCTATCTCAGAGGAGAATGAGAGTCTACTGCTACTTACTAAACCACAGATTCTCAGTAAATTCAGAAAAAATATTGGCATTTGCTACTTCATATTTCATACAGACTTAACATCAGAGATCTTGAGAGCTGTGAATATTCCTACATAATCGTGTCTATTCCAATGTAAAAATTCTATCACTAAGAGAGAATACTATGATAACTTGCAGTTAGAATATACAAGATGAATTTCCATTGATTTGGCATTTCTTATCAAAAGTCTTAAAATTAATTTTTAGGAATTTATACAGAGAGAATAATCATACATGTATTTAAAGATTTAACTTTACAGATCACTATTAATAGTAGGAAAATATAAAAACCTTACTATTCAGTAATAAGGAATTGATCATACATTTTGATACATCCATACAGTATAATATTATGCAGCTATTAAAATTATGAGGTCATTGGATATTTTCATGATATAGTGAAGGTGTTCACAAACTATTGACAACTTAAAAAAGTAGTTCACATTATATTATGAATCGTTGGAGCCCTTTTGTTTATTATATGTTTATGTACATATATGCTTACACTCATACGTATACACATACAGACATGCATCTTCACCAATGCTGACAAGGTATGCACTAAACAGTGAGTTTTAAGAGATTCCTAAGCACTAGGAAATAATATGCAAAAAATTGTGTATGGGCATTTTTCTTTCGAAAGCTTCATCTAATTCTCAAAGGCCTGGTTCTCAAGCTTTTGACTTTCTCCATGCCATTTACTAGCACAGATCAATCCCATCAGTGATATTCTATATTAGGCAAACTAGTTTCCCAGAGAAGGAAATGCTAGGAATATTAGGATGTGCTAGGTAAGTGAGGATGAAGTATCAAAAGTTCTGGAAGTCAATGCGCAATTTGAAAAACCATGTTTAAAAATTCTAATCATTCCTCAAAGGTTGTGACAGTACATTTAGTTACTGTCAGCATGGACAGTGCTGTGGTGAATAGAGTTTCAATTTCTAGACCTGGCTAAGATTAGTTTCCTCATTAATAAGAAGGTAATTTTGATCTCTACCTATGTGATCTTATTTTTAGGACATGATAAAAATAATTAGAAAACTATAAACTCTGTAGAAGGGAATTGTTGGCTGTATACCCCATTATCTTAGCAAGTATGAGCAGTCACCCTACACTGGGGTGATCAAGGCTTGTGCCTTCATTAAGTGTATGACAGGAGAGATAGAAACAACTGCTCAGACCATGACACCAGGTTCTAACAGTAGAATGAGCTGATCATGGGTGTGAGGTCTACAGTGGTCACATGAGAGTTTAGGAGATATTGCATTATTGCATTTAGATTTGTGTTCTCTATAGGCAGAGATTATCTAATTCACCTTTGTATCCCATGATGTGTGTCACCTGGGTTGGCTGTCCCTCAAGGCTCTAAAGTGGAGAGAGAAGAACCTGTGCTATAAATGGGCAGAAAACTTTGAAGGCAGGCATCACCCATTATGTGGTAGAGAGATCTCCAGCTTCAAGTCATTTTGAAGTAGCTGAAGACAGAGCAGAGAGGCCTTAGGTCAATCTGTGTCCTATGGGACAACCTCTGTAGTGCTCAGGAGCTGCTGAGGGACAGAATTCTAGAAGCCATATGAAAAGTGATCCAGTAAAGAATAAAGCAAAAGGGTCTTTCCTTTATAAACTTGTATAATATCCAATATGTGAATTATCCAATTAAAAAAGAACCTGGAAGTCCTTCCTCACTGTCTAAAAAAAAATGCATTTGATGTAGAGGAGGTGATTACATAGCAGCTATTCACATAGAGAGAGAACGGCAGAAACTCTAGATGGGGACTGAGCTAGAATTCGAACTACAAACAGTAATTAACCCTTCGGATAAATATTCAAATAAAAGAGGTTGATTGTTTGGTGATATATAAAATATTGACTCTAAGCTCAAGCATTTGGGGCAATATAAGACGTTATAATGTAAAATTTTCTTTGGAAGGCCATACTCTTCAGAGAAAACCCCGCCATGTAAAAATATTTGATTTTTACAAATATATACAAAATGTTCCTGTGAAGTTATTTCTAGATGCATAAATTACACAAATTACCCAGAAACTATATTAAAGATAAATACAGAAGGACTACCAAACTACCAGGTACAGAAGATGGATGGTCCTTTCCAGACAGGGCCAGGCAGGTGAATTACCCCTCTAGGTCACTAGAACCCAGAGTTCAGGCTTTAGAGATTTAGACTAAACTGGTAGTTCAGAATCTAACCAGAATCTTACAGGGACAAGCTAGCAGGGATTCCTGGGGAAAAAAGAACTGGTGCCGTAAAATGGGAAAGATCAATGTGGTGTGTTGTGGAACACAAGGAATGTCTGCATGAGTCTCCAGGGCTTAGTGTGCAGAGAATAGTGAAGAGAAGCTGACTTCACAGTTATGCTTTCGAAGGAGATAAGGAGGAGACTGCCTTGCCCAGCAGTAGAGCACAGACAAGATCGCAGGTATTAATTATATTTCTCATAGAATGAAGATAATTTTAAAGGTAAAAATAAAGACTTGCAAGTTACTGGGTAAAAGACTACCAAATAGAGGAAAAGAGAAACTTTATAAGCTTCTGTCTCAGAGAGAATATCAACTTACCCAATATTGTTTACACTAGTGGAAATGTCAAACACTGGCTGCAAACCAAAATTAAAACACTACCAGTACACTGAATTTAACAATAAAGACAGGGAGTAATTTGCCAAGGCAAGCCACTGGAGCAAATAATATAAACAAGTTCAACAGCCTATTCAATGCATTTTAGAGCAAAAGAGAGGGAGAACTGGTTGCCTGCCAACACCTTGCCTCAGTGAGACATGCACTCTGCTATCCAGGAATAGTAATAGGTTAGAGGTTTGGGCTGGAGAGTCTTGTCATTTCATGTCATTTTATTGGGGATGGACTACAGGTCAATCACTACTGGCATTTTATCCTTTGGGTTTATTTGTACATTAATAGCAACTCTGATGTTTTCCCAAGTTCAAGCAGTAGTCTTCACCTGTAGATTTATTCAGATTTCCAGCACCTCTAATTTCTTACAATTTGCTCCAGCATAGCTGCTAACAAACACCCTTAGCAAAAATCAGTCTCACATGAAAATTAAAATAACTCAGGCACAGAATTAAATTAATTCTGAAAATTTATACCACTTTTATACCAGCAATTATTACTGTTATTCTTACTTCTGACTTTTTGCTTATTGTTAACTGTATCTCTAGCAGGCGGCCACTTGGAGTGCAAACATAAATTCACGTTAATTTAAATAAAAAGGTCGCAGAAAAAGAGGAGTGGAAAATGAATTAAAAAGTCATTATCAAAATGCATTTATTAAGCATCTTTTTATACATCAGCTGTTCAAGACACACTGTAAATTATGGAACAGACTAAAGCCTTCGTTCTGTTTAAGTTGTTAATCAAAAACATCTAGAGGAGCTACGCAAAAATGTTTAAAATACATAGCCATTAGGGGAAAATAATCAAATACTGGAAAACAATAAAGGAAGATTTTATATGTCAGGTAAAAAGTCAGCTTATTCTGGGGTGAGGGGAAAAGTAGGTGTGTATATGACTGGTAAGAAAATCAAGTAGGTTAGCCATGAAAATTCAGTGTACTAGCTGGGCAGAGTGAAAGAAAAAGCAAATTCTTGTCTATTTCTGCTTCCCTATCAGAGGAGGCATATTGGACTTACATGAAGCCACAGAGTAAAAACAGTGCATATTGATCTGTCAGTTTTACTAAAAATACTTAGAGAAAATGCTTTAAGTAATCAAAATATCATCTTGTATTACAACAAACATAAATATACCATCGGGTTGAATGCAAAGGGTTGCATAAATTTTAAAGAAAATGATAAGACTCAATGAAAATTTTGAGCCTGTCTTGGTTGCTTAAATAACATCGTACCTTTTCAATCCACTATTCCAGAATAACTCATGCTTCCTGTAGCATGAGATATCGTTAGGAGTATTTCTTCAAATGTGAAAAATAGAAAACTCTCTCTGTATTTGTGGTGATAGAATTGTTAAACATAGTTTTTACTACTTGAAAATTGGCAAAACAGGTACCTAGCAATGGCAAAATGCAAGATCCTTTATAAGTGAGAAGTGTATCTCTAAGACAGTATTCACAAGTGTATTGCTACGTGCCAGAAAATATGTCAAGACTCAATGCAAAGATAAATCATTTCATTATTTAATTAAGAGGGGGAGGAGGCACTTCAACAGAAAGTAAGGGAATAGAATATGTATTTTTATTACTGGAGATGACTATGAAAAAAAATGGGAGAAATGTCAAGGCAAGATACTAGGGAAGATGCCATTGAAAATGTCAATAATTCATTTCAAAAGCAATTCCACATAATGGCTCTTTCAGTCCATATGGAAATAAGAAAGAGATATGTCCTTTCTTCGCCATGAGTTGTGAGAGACTGGATGGAAGTGGGGACACTGGGTAAATGGGATAGAATACGCACCTAGCTACTTCATGAAGTATACGGGAAAGGAGAGGTAGCAGACATAATCCTCAAAGAAGGAGAAAGCTAGTGAGAATCACGAAGGTATCACTGAAAATTAGAATCCCACAGCCTCAAAATGGCCTGTCCCACTTTCCTCCTGGTTTTGGGGAAAATAGCACAATTAGAGACAGGGTGGTATGTAGTAGTAATAATAATTAATAATAATAAAAGAAATTATACAAAATGTCATGGGAATTGCACATAAGAAGAGCTTAATTAACTGGATTTCTCTCAGGGGTATTTTTATATGCATATATTCCTGTGTTGTGGGATGAATAATCTTGCCTCTTTAAGGAATTGTAGCCACCAGTGAACTGCTGAAGGTACTGCTGGAGCAGTGGGTCTTTGCAAATAATGCTAAAGATACAGGCCAACTCTGTTTTCTTTCTTTATCCACAAACATTCTAGTTTTACTTTTCTCATCTCTCCTCAGGAGCTGAAGGGAAAAAAAAAAGCTCAGTAGTTTCATCAAGCAGGGGCTACCTCTTCTTCATTTAAGATTCTCAGTGCCTGTGCCCATGGTAGACAATAAATGTTTCTGAATTGAACAAATCGAAAAGAAAATGGAAGGCAAGTGGTAATTCTAGGTCATAAATTTAATTAAGGTAGGGAAAAGAAACTCTAAGATCAATACAAAGAGAAGAAAATAGAAATGGGAATGTGGAGAAAGGGAAAAGCAAGAGAAAAGAAGTATGATAACTTGAAAAGGACACAGTTACAGAAGAGAAAGTTGGATTGAACAATATAATAATATTTCTTTGATGTACTATAAATGAAATTAAGAAAAAAATCGTGAGCTCTCTGACAGGAGGTGTTACACTCTGAATAACTGCTAATAATTCTTAACAAATCAATGTAAAGGTAATAATAATTTTTCCATTTACACTTATAAAACTGACATATTAATTGATGATAATAAAACCTTTTCTTTGAGCTACTTATAATATGACATTGATTTGATAGATTAGATAAATAGCCTTCATTATATATCTAGGATGCAGGGATATTTTCATCTGGAAAATTCAAGGTGAGGCCCTTGCATTAAGGGCCTTTAGGTCCCCTGTGGTTCACTCTCTGAATGTCTTTACCAACAAATCTGTAAAGCTCAGTATTCACCAGGTCAGGATCCATAAATCCACTGGCATTCAGTGAGTAGCTTCTTTCACCCTTCCTTTGTCCCTGTGTCATAAACAGGAAAAAACAGCATGAAGTTGAATGTGTCAGTAACAGTTGGGTTTGTTAGCCACCATCCCTCTCTCCTGACATTTAAAGAAGGTGACTTATCTTCTGTCCTGGGCAGCAGAGACAATAGAATGATGCAAAAAATAGAAATCTGGACTGCTGTGGATGGTTCTTTTGGAGAGATAAAGGGAGGAAAGGGAAGGCAGAGTTTCCTGTTTGGGTGTTTGTTTTATGTATCCTGGTTTCAATTTCCCTTTGGAGAATACCATACATAGGATACATATGGAAACAATGACTATAGCCAGTGCAGCATGTGGTCTTATAGCAGATCTTAATATATATTAATTAATGTTAATCCGTATTATTTTATTCATCTATTTAATTGAAAACACAATTTAAAATCCTGTTATCCTACAATATAACATTTAATGTATTCAATAACTGGCACACATGAAAGAACTACATATAGTGGGTTGTGATTAAATATTACTTTTGGAAGAATGAGCAGATTCTGCCAGAAGTATCTCTCCATGGCAGAGTCAGAATTCAAAAAATTCTTACATACATTTTCTGTTCACTGCATTGAGTTGAAGAACTTGACACATGCTTAACATTACACACTCTAGAAATCCTAAAAGTAATTTTATAAAGGTGAGGTCAATAAACACCCAGAATAATATAAAAATCTTAGAGACCATCATTATTTACTTGTCACCTGACAAAACCAATACTTTAAATAGTAAGGTGTGGTTTTTATGTCGTCATTGAGTACTAGCATGTTTCTTGACAGGCAGAATCATGTGAAAGCCATATTCGGCTGAAATTTATGGAAACATTGTGGAAACCTTAGTCAGATCAACTCTTAGGAAAGAAATAAAAACCATAATCAGATGCACTTGGAAGAAACTTGTTTAAGCATGGTTAATATTTATAACTAGGTTAACAAGAGTAATCTGAGGTCAGATGAATCTGCATTTTCAAACTCTGAGGCTGCCAGTACTGAACTAATAACAAATAGAATACATAAGACGCTATTATATTTAAACTGAAAAAAGCTTAGAAAAGTTGTGTTGACAATATTTGGTTGAGATTTAGTTACAATGGTTTTGGAAGTATATTATTGGCACACAAATGTGCATATAGCTTGGAGTTCAAAACCAGACTGTCCTTCATATCTCTAGTGTTAAGAACATTATTTTAAAGTAGAACCAAGGAACTATGGATGAATGACCTCTGATTTTACATGCAAACTTTTGTGTACATTTTTCTGAGAAGAGAAGTCATTGTTTCGTGGGAAACAGAAATTTTCAAATCCTAATAATTCTGGTGTTTCTAGAATGACTAAATATGGCATTAAATCAACAGCATAACTATGTATCATACTGTCAGCTTCCCATGTGGATTTTATAACATCAGCCTTACCATACTTAATTTAGTTTCTTTCATCTAGCAGGTTCTCAATATGTTTGCTATTGATAATGATGCCAATAGTCCAAGCCATGATCTCATTTTCCAGACCGTGTTCCCCTCTTCACTTTCAAGTTCCTCTCTAGGCCAGCAAGGTTTTTATTCTCTCTCATCATAGCAATAAACCTGTCATTGTGATCAGGTCAGACATAAAATTTTCCAAGGCCAGCACACAAATTCCTTTCCCTGCAAGTAAGCTTGCCTCATTCTTGATCCTATCCTTGATGACAGGAAGGCCATCTTGTATATCATTTGTCCATTTGTAGACCAAATGGTCTACAAGGAAAGGGCATCTAAATTTTGCCAAGTTTATTTGTAACCCACTGCCTAGTTTGTGATTAAGGCTGAGACGACAAGGTTTTCTTCCCAGCAGCAGAAGGAATATGTTCTTTTTTTCCTTCCAGAACAGCTTATTACAGAGTTTTAAAATGTAGGTCAAAGAAAAAAAAAGAAGAAGAAGAACAAGCTAAAGTATTTAGAATATACCTAGTCCCCAGCATACTACTTTTCATGAAGCTCCAAATATTTCTCTTCTTATGTTTATGAAAAATATGTATCTAAATATTTAAGTGTTTGTCTTCCTCCTAAGAAGGAGTCATATTTAGCAATTTTACCTATATCTGTAAAAATGCATTTTATTTAAATAAGAAAACAAAAAAGCATCAAAAAGCTGGTAGACATAATCTAACAAGTATTTAAATTTGGACCATATTATATACCATTATTCTGACTGTATCAACAGTCAAGCCAAGTCTCAAGTATAATATAGAAAAGTGGTTTCTCATCTGATAATTTTTTATAGAAAGTTTTGGTGACTTAAACATCTGCATTTACACTTTTTATTATGTGTTATATATACTTGCTTTAATAATTTAAATGTTACAGAAATATAGGTTTAGAATATAAGAAACCCACTATAATCCCATCCAATCAAAGACAACTTCTATTATCAGTTTGATACATATTATTAATGTACTAAGATATTATTATTTTAATATTATGGGATTGTTTTTTAAAGAAACATGAAAATATTTCACCACTTTCTTTTTTCACTTAACATTTACTTCATGTTTTCCATGTCAGTGTATATTAGAACCACTTTATTTTTTTATTAAAGAGCTATATAATATTTCTTTATAAGAATTTATGATAATTTATTAAATCAACATGTTATTGATAGATATTCAGAAGTTTTTCAATTTTTTACTCACAACCAATGTGTCAGTGAACATTCTTTATGCACCCATATGAGTCCTTCTGTAGAATGGCTGCAGACATATGGAAGATTCAACAGAATTAATGTTTTAACAAATATTTCTAAACATATTCCAAAAATATTGTAAAGAATTTACAGTTCACCAGTAGTATACAAAAGAATCTGTCCTACACACTTTTCAATTTTTTTAAACTCATTCAATAGCAACTTTCTAAAGTAGACGTCACAAACTCAGATGACTTCAGAAACAGATAGATATCAAAAAATGTGCATTAGCACAGAGTAAAAAATGGGAAGTAGTAGAAATTCAGCAAATTTAATTTTAGTAAACACTATGAGGGCCAAAACAAACACATCATCAGTTCTCAGGCTGCCAGTTTTCAGCCCTTGTCTTAATGGAATACACCTAGTTTTGATTTTATAAAGCGCAGAATTTCCTTTACTTGAGAAAGCAATACAACCTTTGATGAGATGATTAATTTCACTGGATACATCTTATTTTTACCTTATTTTCTTTCTTTACTTTTGCTTCAAAATTTACAGTTGTAAGAATAATTCATTGTTTCCTAGACAGGATTCATTATATGTTGTATTAATTTTTATCAATACAAATCTTCTGTAACAGATATGTTGAAAACAGTAAAATTTATTTCCCCATTTATAAAAACAGTTTTCTTACATTTATCAACTTGCTAGAAAGCCTTCACACTCACATACAAGATTATTTTAATACTCTTACTATTCCCGTATCAGTAATAGAGAAAAAATATGAAAATACACTACTTGTCTCAAACATAAGCAATATGCTGCTAAGGTTTACATTGAACCTACCAAAGCATTCTTGAATAGAAAAAAAGAAATATCATTGTTTTAGCTTGACAAAAAACAGAAGAGAAAAATTCTTGTGTCCTTTCAATAGCAGTGGTTATCTTGTGGTCTGTGAGAAAGGGTGAAGGCCATGGAGAAAATTGGTTCTGCTCTCATTTTTCTAGTCCCACTGCATCAATAAACCTCTGGAAGTTTCAACACAGAGCATACAATGTGAGCATGGAGCAGCTTGGCTTCTCAGCACTTTGTTATGTCCTTTAACCTTATGAGATTGTCAGTAAAGATGGCTAAGTAAGGGATTCCTATTGCTGCAGTGTAAATGGAGGATTGGCTTTCAAACCAGAATAGCTCCTCCAACAATTTGAGATTGGAGGGTGACGACGATTAGGAAAGTGAGTTTGGAAATGAGTCGTTATTCTAATTGAACTTTTGTATTTACAACTGTTATTCATGCTATCTTTTTTTCTTCAGTGACTTAAAAAATAAAACACCTACACATAAAATGAGGCATAAAACTGTAGGCATTTTTTCAATACTTTTGATTTCTATTTAACAGAAATGTTGAAGCTACCAACTCTACTGATGTAAAAGAAAGTTATACAATGTTGACAACTAGAGATCAAACCCCTGTTGAAGAAAATTTCTCAAATGTTCACATTTAAAATATACCATATTATCTTGCTTTGAAAAATCATTTTAGGGAAAATAAGAATTTTAAGGAACTATTTTAGGTGTTCTAAATTACAGTCCCATACCTTAGTTTTTATTTTTTTCTTAAAGAGAAATCTCTCATACTATACATTTTCTTCTTTTGATTTTTAAAGGTAATCATGAGTGATATAAAAATAACTTTGTTTCAGGAAATGTATGCCTTAGAGTAGGAAAGAATTGTCCAACAGTAACACAAATTTTTAGATATTTATTTTGGCTTGATGTTAAAAATCTAAAGAAACAACTAAATTGGAATCAGCTGTGCTTAAAATAGAGAAGCAGCAGAAAAGATAGGACTATTATATTTTATAAGGAAAAAAAATCCTAGAGAGGCTCCTAAATTCATCATATTCATGAAGACTTTTTTAAAAACTAATTAGGAGAGGAAAAATTCCTTTCCAACTATCTCATGTTATATGCAAATACATACATTCAACTCTACCCTGAAAACAATGGTAAAATACATATAGCTTGTAAATATTTTATTCATTTGTGTATCCATTCATCCTTACACAAATCATAAAGATGGCTTTTCTTTACATTTTTTCTGCATTCTTCATCTGGAATTGTGAATAACTGGAGCTACAATTTTATTAAAATTGGGAGAGCCATTTGCTATATGATAATCACACTTATTTCATTGGAATTCTCTCTGGTTTAGACTTCTGGCCCCCTTTTTCAGATTAGTAACTGAAACTGATTGACAGATACCCCAAGGCATATATAAATACTATATAAATTGGGGCAGCTCCTTGTAAAGGGAATTTTAAAAGGACTTTTGTAGTTCTGAGCTTGGAGAATTGAGGTTACCAAACATACTTTACCTTCAAAATTTCATTTGCTTTAAAAATAACTACTCCCTTTTATAAATCCTCATAGATCTTCTTAGTCTATGACAATGTTGCATTTTAGCTACATTTGGCAAACTACAAAGATACATCTGTTAAAACTGCATTCCTCATGATTTTTAAAAACATTTGCAATCATGAAAGTTCTCTTAGCATTAATTTTCTTCTCTATTACTTTCCATTTCTTTCTCAAATTCTCTCTAACTCTCACACATATCAAGTTTAGTAGGCAAGATAATTTTCTCTCCTAATCCAAATCTTTAAACACTTCACAAATACCTTTATAGACAGGAATAGGAGTTTGCTAAAATTTTAATTTTGGTTAAATTCAACAAAGTCACCTGTGTGCCCAACACTATGCTGCATGTTCTGAATAGATAAGGCATATTTCTTGCCCTTGAAAAACTTCACAGCAATGGTCTTCCAGCATTTTAAATTTTAAATCATACATCCAATCCAGTTTGAAAAAAAGAAAAGTTTCTGCATGCACTCCTATGCATGTGTGTATATGTATTTATACATAACATCATGTATTAGTATACAAGTGAATTAGTTCATTTCCATGCTGCCAATAAAGATATACCTGAGACTGGGAAGAAAAATAGGTTTAATGGACACACAATTCCACATGGTTGGAGAGGCCTCACAATCATGGCGGAAGGCAAAAGGCACTTCTTACCCGGTGGTGGCAAGAGGGAATGAGAGCTTGGGCAGGGAAACTCCCGTTGTTAAAACCACCAGATCTCATGAGACTTATTCACTATCATAACAACAGCACAGGAAAGACCTGCTGCCATGATACAATTACCTCCCACAGTGTCCCTTTGGGAATTCAATATGAGATTTGGGTGGAGACACAGCCAAATCATATCATTTCACCACTGACCCCTCCCAAATCTCATGTCCTCACATTTCAAAACCAATTATGCCTTCCCAACCGTTCCCCCAAAGTCTGAACTCATTTCAACATTAACTCAAAAGTCCACAGTCCAAAGTCTCATTCAAGACAAGGCAAGTCCCTTCTGCCTAGGAGCCTGTAAAATCAAAAGCAAATTAGTTACTTCATAGATACAATGTGAATACAGGCATTGGGTAAATACAGCCATTCCAAATGGGAGACATTGGCCAAAACAAAGGGGCTACAGGGCCCATGCAAGTCTGAAATCCAGTGGGGCAAATTTAAAGTTCTAAAATGATCTCCTTTGACTCCATGTCTCACATCCAGGTCATGCTGATGAAATAGGTGGGTTCCCACGATCTTGGGCAGCTCTGCCCCTGTGGCTTTGCAGGGTAAAGCCTCCCTCCCAGCTACTTTCATGGGCTGGTGTTGGGTGACTGTGGCTTTTCCAGGCACATGGTGCAAGCTGTCAGTGGATCTACCATTCTGGGGTCTGGAAGATGGTGGCCATCTTCTCACAATTCCACTAGGTGATGCCTCAGTAGGGACTCCGGGTGGGGGCTCTGATCCCACATTTCCCTTCAACATTGCCCTAGCAGAGGTTCTCCATGAGAGCCCTGCAGCAAACTTCTGCCTGGACCTCCAGGAATTTCCATATATCCTCTAAAATCTAGGCAGAGTTTCCCAAACCTCAATTCTTGACTTCTGTGCACTGGCAGGCTCAACACCATGTGGAAGCTGCCAGGGCTTGTGGCTTGAACCCTCTGAAGACATGGTCCGAGCTCTATGATGGCCCCTTTCAGGCATGGCTGGAGTTGCTGGGACACAGGGCACCAAGTCCCTAGGCTGCACACAGCACGGGGACCCTGGGACCAGCCTATGAAACCACTTTTTCCTCCTAGGCCTCTGGGCCTGTGATGGGAGGGCTGCCATGAAGGTCTCTGACATGCCTTGGAGACATTTTCCCCACTGTCTTGGTGATTAACATTTGTCTCCTCATTACTTATGCAAATTTCTGCAGCTGTCTTGAATTCCCCCTCAGAAAATGGGATTTTCTTTTTTATAGCATTGTCAGTCTGCAAATTTGCCAAACTTTTATGCTCTGTTTCCCTTTTAAAGCTGAATGCCTTTAACAGCACCAAAGTCACCTCTTGAATGCTTTGCTGCTTAGAAATTTCTTCCACCAGATCCCCTAAATCATCTCTCTCAAGTTCAAAGTTCCACAAATCTCTAGGGCAGGGGCAAAATGCTGCCAGCTGCTTTGCTAAAACATAACAAGAGTCACCTTTGCTCTAGTTCCCAAGAAGTTCCTCATGTCCATCTGGAACCTACTCAGCCTGGATTTCATTGTCCACATAATTACCAGCATTTTGGTCAAAGCCACTCAACAAGTCTTCATGAAGTTCCAAACTTTCCCACATTTTTCTGTCTTCTTCTGAGCACTCCAAACTGTTCCAACCTCTGCCTGTTACCCAGTTCCAAAGTTCCTTCCATATTTTTGGTTATCTTTTCAGCAGTACCCCACTCTACTAGTACCAATTTACTGTAATAATCAGTTTTACACTTTTAAATCACATTGCTGATAAAGACATACCCAAGGACTAGGCAATTTACCAAAGAAAGAGGTTCAATGGATTTACAGTTTTACACGGCTGGGGAAGCCCCACAATCTTGGTGGAAGGCAAAGAGGAGCAATTCACATTTTACATGGATGGTGGTAAGCAAAGAGAGAACTTGTGCAGGAAAACTCTCATTTTTAAAACCATCAGATTATTCACTATCATGAGATGATCACAGGAAAGACCCACTCCCATGATTCAATTATCTCCCACTGGGTCCCTCCCATAACACGTGGGAATTATGGGAGCTTCAAGATGAGATTTGGGTGGGGACACAGAGCGAAATATATCAAGAAGCATATTATATAACTTGTATTATACATAAACATAGAAATTAGAGATAATACAACATAAATATAAATATTGATATTCTAAAATTTACCTCCAAAGATCTTCTGGCTCATTCCGTTGGTGACATGCATTCTGCTTTGGAGTTCACTGGTATAGAGGCGAGGATAGCATGTACATAGATAATTTCAATAAAGTTGTCATTTATGTGATTAACAGTAAACAGACAGTGCTAAACATGGAAAGAGCTCAGAAAAGACTGTCTGGAGAAGGAGACACTAGAGCCCAGGCTTTAAGTATAAACAGGAGCTCGTAACACAAAAAAAGGAGGAAGAGAATGAATAGAAGAACATTCCAACCAGTACGAGCAATTTATGTAAAAGCAAAATGGTGCGAAGACAAGAGGGTGATTATAAAGGAATTCAGGACTAATAATTCAGCAATGATGTTGAAGAAGAATGGGGAAGGAAGGTAGTTTTAAAAAGTAGCTTCGATCTTATCAAGGTATGGAAAATCTTTGAAGAAATTCAAGAGGATGAATGAAAGTCATGATCAGATATTTGTTTTGGATTAGCCTCTAGGCAGCTGTATTGGGAATGGATTTGAAGGAACGCAAATATCACCAGGGAAACTCATTGGTAGCCTAGCTCTATATCCAGCTGAGAGACAAAGAATAACAGAATTAATGTGGTGGCAGTGAAGACGCAGCTCCCAGGAGGGGATGAGTAGTAACATGAGGAAAGAAACCAGTAGAATTTGGTAGTGATTTTCTGTAAGTGACTGGTAAGTAAGAGGGAATAATCTCAGCTATTTTGTAGTTTTCTAATTTAGATGACTGGCGACTTTTAACTGAGATGGTGAACACGGCACAGTGGCAGAAAAAGATTTAATGTTTTGGGGAACCTCCATACAGTTCTTCATAATGGCTGCACTAATTTGCATTCACACCAACAGTGTAAAAGTGTTCCGTCTTCTCGACAACCTTGCCAGTACTTGTTATCTTTTATTTTTTTGATATTAGCCATTCTGACTGGTGTGAGGCAATATCTCATTGTGATTTTAGTTTGCATTTCTTTTTTTGCACTTTTAAAATGATTAATAATGTAGAATACTTTTTCATAGGCTTGTTGGCCATTTTTATGTCTTCCTTAAGAAATGTCTATTTAGGACAAAAACTATGAATTAGGTATAGAAGGAATGTACACAATACATAATACATGTACAATGTACACAACACAATACAGGCCATATATAAAAAGCCCACAGCTAACATCATACTTAACGGTAAAAAGTTGGAAACTTGTTCTCTAAGATCAGGAACAAGACAAGGATTTTCACTCATGCCACTTTATTCAAATAGTACTGATGGTTTTTGCCAGAACAATTAGGCAAAACAAGAAATAAAAGGCATCCAAATAGGAAAGGAAGGAGTGAAATTGTTGCTGTTTGCTGATGACATAGAAAGCACTAAAGACTCCACCAAAAAAACTATTAAACTTGATAAACAAATACAGTAAAGTTATAGGATGAAAGATCAACACTCAAAAATTAGTAACATTCTTATAGACTATTCAAAAAACAAATCAAGAAAACAATCTCAATTATAATAGTGCCAAAAAAACTTAAGAATAAATTAACCAAGGAGATAAAAGATGTGCACTGAAAACTATAACACATTGAGGAAAGAAATTGAAGACACAAATAAATGAGAAGATACCCTATGTTCAACTTTCCTAGAAGAGTATAGATTGGAAGAATAAATATTGTTAAAAATTTCCATACTGCCCAAAGAGATCTACAGATTTAATGCAATCCCTTGCATTGGAATAAAAATTCTAATGTCACTTTTCACAGAAATAGGAAAAAAATTCCAAAATTCATATGGAACCACACACACCCAAAAACCAAATAGCCAAGACAATCTTGAACAACAACAACAAAAAAAACAAAAACAAAAACAAACAAACAAACAAAAAACCCAAAGCTGGAGACATTACACTACTATTAACAGGATCCTTGGGGTGTCACTTTTCTGGTAGGAAACCTGTGGCCAGTAGTGCCCTTGCCTGATTTTTGCTTGAGCCCATTGAGCTCATTCCATCCACTCAACCTGGCAGGCTGCACTCGGCTCATGCTACCAACCTGGATCCCATGCCTGCCAAGGGTGAGTCAGGCGTGGAGTGGTGAGGGGTGTGTGAGCAAGCATGGGGTCCGGCCACTGTGCAGTCAGACACTGGCTGCTGCAATGGGGGAGCAGCTCCAGGTGCTGGCATAGGCACCAGCTCTCTGCAAGGCTATAGCTGGACCAGGCACACTGTAAGCAGCTTCCCCGGCTGGCACTGGGAATGTGATGGTGCCCAGAAGCTTGGAGATGCCACGAACCACAGAGCCCCAAAGAGGGAGTCACAGCCCTGGCTCTGTGAGCTCCCAGGTCTAGGCTTCCTGAAGGGCTGCAGTTCTTCTCTCCTTCTCTTTGCCTGCAACATGGTGAAGAAGGGGCATGTTTTATCCCTGTTTGTGTTACAGATCTTCTAGACCCACCATTTTGTGGGTCCCAAGTTCTTGTCCTGTGTCCAGGAAGAATGTGGTACGTGGACAAGTGGAGCATGAGCAGGGCAAAAAGGAGCTTTATTGAGTGATAGAATAGCTCAGAAGAAGCCCTGGAGTGCGTAGCTCCTCTCTGCCAGACAGGCCATCGCATCCAGTGTTCAGCTCTCAGCAGACAGTAGGCCCTGGAGTAGGCAGCTCCTCTCTGCAGGCAGGTTGTCTCATCATCTTCCCAGCTCTCAGCAGAGAGTAGGCCCTGGAGTGGTTTGCTTCTCTCTGCAGGTAGGTCGTCCTGTCATCTGCTCAGCTCTGGCCGAGACCTGGGCTTATATGGGCCTCAGAGTGGGTGAAGTGCATACTGATTGGTCCATTGGGGGCCATAGGAAGGCAGGGAAAAGGCACTATGGTCCATGGGACTGGCAGCCTGTACCCCAGCCTTCAGGCCTTCCCTGGCTTAAAGGTGGGGCTTCACAGGGGATCCATCCTCTTCTGCCCAGGAATGTGTCTACCTCCTGCTACTGTTCATGGTGCCCAGGCTGTAGGTGTTAATGGGCACCTGCAGGACAGCACCAAGCTGCCCTCAGGCCCTCATCAGTTTCCCTCCTCTGCTTGTCAGTGCCTAAAGTCTGGAGAGAACTGAGAACCGAGGCAGCAGAGTACTGGTGTGTCAGCTCCGCCTAAGCATGTGCACACTTGGACAGGCTGTGACAGCACCTGGGGTTGGCCCCGAATTTGCTCCAAGATTGGAGTGGGCACAGACAGCAGGCAGAAGCCAAGCAGTGGGAGCAGGCACTTCTGAGCCTGTGAGGGCAGGGGGGCCTTCCTGGTCCCCCAAGAATGCAGGGACGCCTGGGTCCAAAGCCGTGGTTTCGGCGGCTGCTGCTGCACCCAGAAGGGCAGGGCTCCCGCCTGCTCTGGCCCCAAGATCACAGGGATGCCCAAGTCCACAGCTATGGCTTGGGTGGCTGCAGTGGCACCCAGGGAGCTCCTGCCCCAGCTTGGAAGGAATGGGGCTCACACTTGTCCCCAACTTGTGCCAGACCCATGGAGCATGCAGGCCCAGCTGCACCTCCCTGCTGCAGCTGGCATGATAGCAGTGGCCACTCCAGATGACCTGCTGCTGCCATCACTACCTGACTTCAAAGTATATTACAAAGAAATAATAGTAAAAACAGTATGGTACTGACATAAAAATGGAAAAATTGACCAATGGAATAAAATAGAGAAACCAGAAATGAACTTAAAAATCCATGGTCAATTAATATTTCACAAAGCCGCCAAGAGCACACAATGGGGAATAGACAGTCTCTTTAATAAAGAGTGTTGAGAAAACTGGATATCCACATGCAGAAACATGAAACAACCTTTATCCTTTTATCTCATATTAGTTACAAAAGTCAACTCAAAATGGATTAAAGACTTAAACCTAACACCTGAAACAGTAATTGCACTAGAAGAAAGCATAGGAAAACACTACATGACACTGGTCTGGGCAATGATTTTTTGGATTTGATTCTAAAAGATCAAGCAACAAAAGCAAAAGTAGACAAAGGGAATTATATCAAACTTACAAGTTTTGCACAGCAAAGGAAGCAATTAATAGGATGAAGAAATAATCTGCAAATTAGGAGAAAATATTTGCAATCAAAACATCTGATAAGGAGTTAATATCCAAAATATATAAGGAACTCAAAAAACTCAATAGCTAAAAAACAACCTGATTAAAAGACAGGCAAAGGACTTAACATTTCTATCAACAGTATATGACTGGGAAACAAATATGTAATAAAAAACTTTGCTAATTTACAGACATAATATTACATCATTTTATTTCTATTTCTTTGACTACTGTTCAGTATAAACAGTTTTTATTATTTATTAGCTCTTCCTCCTCTCCCTCTCCTTTCTCTCTCTCTCTTTTTTCTCTTTCTTTCTCTCATATCTTTCTTTCTCTCTCTCTGTCTCCCTGTCTCTTTCTTTCTATTGCCCTTTCTTTTCTTTTAGCCCATTTTTCTACTGGGGTCTTGTTGATCTTCTCATTAATTTGTGGATGTCTTTAAATAATAAGGATACCCAAACTCCACTGTCATCTATGAAATAAACATACTTTAAGTAGTTGGCCATTTATCTCTTTATGTTGTTTATGATTGTCCATCCCTTCATGTTCTATACTTTACCTATTTTTAAAAATAATAATTAGATGTGTTTTCAGGAAATCTGGAGCCTACTGAAAAATAGCAAGAAGGCAATAAATCTAATACATATCCAACCATCCAGACACACTGATTTAATTTATGCATGTGTGTGTGTGATATTTATATGTGTGTACATATATAATTATCCTTTCTTACATGCAAATACATCATTTAAGAGTACAAATAGTGGCCGGGCACGGTGGCTCATGCCTGTAATCCCAGCACTTTAGGAGGCTGAGCAGGGCGGATCACGAGGTCAGGAGATTGAGACCATCCTGGCTAACATGGTGAAACCCCGTCTCTACTAAAAATACAAAAAATTAGCTGGGCATGGTAGTGGGCCCCTGTAGTCCCAGCTACTCGGGAGGCTGAGGCAGGAGAATACCGTGAACCTGGGAGGCAGAGCTTGCAGTGAGCTGAGATAGCTCCACTGCACTCCAGCCAGGGCAAAAGAATGAGCCTCTGTCTCAAAAAAAAAAAAAAAAAAAAAAAAGTACAAATAGCATCATACTTTAAATGTGGTTTTCATTAACTTATTTTTCACTTATGTGTATATTTCAGATAGCTCCCTAATCATAAAATATGCTGTGAAAACACCTTTATTTAATACCTCAGAAGGTTTACTTTGCATAGATATTTAATAATGTATTTAATGACTTCCTCATTTTTGGACATGCAAATGTTTCCCATTTTATTACTTTAAATATTATCTCAATAAACCTCTTTGTACACATTGCTTTGTGTTTATAATTATTGCCTTAATCTTTTTTTTATATTTGGAATTCCTAAGTCAGAGAGCATGCAGACTTTTAAGATTTATGATACATAACAACAAATAGTCCTCTAGAAAAGTTGAACCAAATTCCTGGCCCATCTCTGTAGTATGATATGGTCCATTTCTCCACATCCTCATCTAGTGTTGAATGTATTTATGATAGCCTACATTGAGTGTTACAATGTGCCAGACTCTATGCCTACTTTATTGATGAAGTATCTGAACATCAATAAAGCTTCAGCAGTTTGCCTAAGTCCTCACAGATAATTGGACAGTAGGGGTATATTCAAAGTTCAATAAGACCTTAACAGTGATGCTCTTTCAAGGTGCTATATTGTTTCCCAAAGCTTTATATTTTCAAATGACCATTATAGAGCAAATGTTTTTTATTCCTAATTATGTTGAGTCTTTTAATTTTTAAGTTTAGAAGTCATCAGAACTTTTGTGTGAAAAGCTCTCACAAGCCTTTGCCAATTATCCTAATGAGATTCATATTTATTTTTAATGATATCTAGTAATACTCCATATTTTAATAATATTGGCCATTTGTATCATATATGCAGTGAATATTTTTTCAAGTGTTTTATTTTGGAAATAGAATTCAGAGAATTTTCTAATGTGCATAGATAAATTTTCTGATCAAAATCTCAGCAGGCTTTTTTGTAGATATCTACAAGCTAACTCTAAAATTCACGGTGTAATACAAAGGAATTAGAATACCAAAGCAATTTTGTAAAAGAAGAGGATTCACACTATCTGATTTCAAGACTTACTGTAAAACTACTGTAATAAAGACAGTGTGATAATAGAAAAAGTATAAATACATACATCAATCGGACACAATAGAGACTAGAAATATACCTGCACAAATGTGATTGATTTTCTGACAAAAATGCAAAGTCAATTTAGTGGATAAAAAATAGTCTTTTACAAAAAAGTGATGAAACTATTGGATGTCCGTAAGCACATTAGTAAAATAGTGAACTTCAATCTTTCATAACATGCAAAAATTAACTCCAAACAGATCATATGACTAAACACAAAACATAAAATTATAATACATTTAGAAGAAAACATAGTTGAAAATCATTGTGACCTTGAGTTAAGCAAAGACCTCTTAGATATAACATCAGGCTGGGAGTGGTGGTTCATGCCTGTTAATCCCAGCACTTTGGGAGGCTAAGGCGGGTGGGCCACTTGACGTCAGGAGTTCAAGACCAGCCTTGCCGAGATGGTGAAACCCCGTCTCTACTAAAAATACAAAAATTAGCCGAGCGTGGTGTCACGCCTGTAGTCCCAGCTTTTCGGGAGGCTGAGGCAGGAGAATCACTTAACCCAGGAGGTGGAGTTTGCAGTCAGCCTAGATCACGCCACTGCACTCCAGCCTGGACGACAGAGCAAGACTCTGTCTCCAAAAACAAAAAAAAAAAAAAAAAAAAAAGAAAAAAAAAGAAGAAAAAAAAGAAATATATAACATCAAAATCATAATCCACAGAAGAAAAAAACTGATATCATGACTTTACCAAATTTAAAACTCTAAAAGGACGTGGTCAAGAAAACAAAAAGCATGCCACAAACAGAGAGAAAATGTTTGCAAATCACATATTTCCTACAGGATTTTTATGCAGAATATTTATAAAGAACTCTCAAAACTCAAAAATAGAAAACAACTTAGTATAATTTGGGCAAAATATATGAACAAACACTTCACAAAAGAAAACAGATGGCGAATAAGCAGAAGAAAACATGTTCAATGTTATTATTCATTAAGAATACACAAATTAAAACCAGAGTGATAATTAGAATGGTTAAAATAAGTAAAATAAAAACTGATAATACCAAGTGTTGGTGAAGGCGTGGAGCAATGAGAATATTCATCCTTTGCTGGTAGAAATTTAGGATGGTTTGTCATTTTGGGAAACAATTTTGCAGTCTGAGAAAGCTAAACATACACTCATCATGTGATACATAATCCCTCTAGGGTATTAGCCCATGATAAATAAAAACCTCAATTCTCACACAAATTTCTGTGTGGATATTTATAGCATATTCAAACCACAAAAAACTAAACAACCTAGATATCTTTAAGTGGATGGATGAATAAACAAACCATGGTATAGTCATACAAATAAATACTACTTAACAATACTAAGGAAAAAATTATTGATCCATGCAAGAGCATGAATGAATCTCAATGCATTACGAAAGAGGTCAGATGGTAAAGATTACATTCTCTGTGCTTCATTGATAAGACATTCTAGAAAAGGCAAAACTGTAGTGACCTAGAGCAGATTAGTTGCCGGGGATGAAGCTAAGGATAAGTTGACAAGGGGAAGGGCAGGGAACGGTAATGGAAATGTTCTGTAATTTGATTGTTGCGAAAGTTACGTGACTCTGTACAACTGTCAAAACTCACAAAACTGTACACCAAGAAGTGTGAATTTTACCGTTTATAAGTTTAAAAACGAATAAATGACTTGGCTTTCTTGCATTGCTTAAATACTTTTCTAGGCCAAAGTCACATAAATACCTATAAGATATTGAATTTATTCAATGTTCAATAATATTTTAAAATATTATTTTAAATATTTATTTAAATTTTACTTTAATATTGTGTAATGCACAGATCACACCTTATTTTCCCCCAAGTAGTTAAAGAATTGTTCTAGTATCATCTACTCAATAAGCCATAGTCCTTCCCTCCTCCCGCTATTTGAATTGTCTCTTTTATCAGACACTAATTATGTGTACCTGGGTTTGTTAATCGACTTTCCTTGGAGAGCTTCTTCATTGAGTTATGATTATTTTGGCAGTGCACTTTATGATCGCATGTGTGGTTTTGGACTCTTTATTCTATTTTATTGCTCTGATGTATGCTTTTGTGTGTGTCCTTGTTAGACATTGACACCCCATAGACATTTAGCATAACTTGTAATTCTGTAGCTTAGCTGAAGAAGAGGGTTGGAGGCATTGACATCTATGTCATTAACAAAGTCATAATAACAGCTTTGCTTGATTAGGAAGAACAAGAAGAACCAAAGAGAAAATAGAATGAAGATGGATCTCCAGGGAGCACTGTCATTTGAATAGGAGTAAAATATCAAGAACTTTTGTGGGCATGTTGTTTGACCTCTGTAGTTGTTTACTGTTTTCAGTTAGCCAACTTCACTCATTTATATTACCTATAGCCACCTATTGGGGTTTGAGTTTGTGGTTTGTGACTTTCTGCATGGAAGAATAGAGACAGAAGAGCCAGTGAGAGCGGTCTTTACAAAAAGATCCACAAGATGTGAGAGAAACCAAGAGGGAGCAGTGAAAGAAGAAAAATGTAGTTAACAATGTCAAATACCCCTGAGAGAATCAGTCAAGATAAGGGCTGTGGGTCATCTGTGCCTTTAGAAAGTGCATGCTCTGTTAAATGGGGTTAGAAATCAGATTGCACTGTGCTGAGGAGTAACTGAATCTTAGAAATTGGAGATAATGAATGTAGACTACTGCTTGGAGAGCTTGAATGAGTTGAAGAGGACAGAAATTGGATGGTGGTGAAGAAAGAGGTTGGTTTGTTTTTGTTTGTCAATTTGCTTTTTTGGATAGGAGTGTGAAGAATATGAATAGCTGAAGGAAAAGGGCCAGCAAGGAAGAAAAAGTTGGAGATAAAGGACAAAAAAGAAATAATTAATGGCAAAAGGTCTCAGCCTCAGTGATGGGAAGTAAAATCAAACATAGGCTTTGCCTTGAATAGCAGGAAGGACTCCTGAGCCTTCTTAGAGATTGGAAGAAAGAAAAAATGTTTATAGACCTAGTTGGTTTGATGCTGGAGGGGATTCCAAAGATTCACAAGTAGTTTCCACACAATGACCTCAATTTTCTTGTTAAAATAGCAGGTGCACTAAGAATGAAAGGGAGAGATTGTGTGGCTTGAGTGGGGTAATGAACTTTTGAAGTAGTGGCCGACCACAGTCAGAATGAAAGGATTAGTGAATGCTATTGAGGGGCTACCTCAGATTAGAACACCATAAATCTGCAGAGTGGAATAATTGCTCCTGTAGCACTCATGAATGTGAGTACAAGAAAGGATTCACTATAGCTCGGGTTCATGGTTGCATGTACTGTGTAAGAAAGGAGTGGCTGGAGAGCTGTGGGAGGTAAGCTTGCTAGTTTCCAAGCAAACTTCCAAGCACAGCTAGCAGAACATGGAAATATTAAAGGCACTAAAAGTCTAATTTTATTCTAAGCAAAAGAAGTGAAAGGAAAAGAGTTTATTACATTTGTAACCTAACTTCACCCCGCTGATTACATTAGTGAATGGTATTGAGGGGCTAGCTCAGTCTCAATGTAATCACTGCAATGATTGCATTAGGGGTGAAGTCAGGTTACACATGTAATAAACTCTTTTCCTTTCACTTCACCTGTTTTTACCTTATTTCTTCTTTACCATTGTTTTCCCACTTATTTTATATTGTCGTATTATTTTGTAAAACATGTTTTAGATACAAGGCCGAGTATAAGCAAATAAAAGGAAAATAAAAACATACAGATGATCAAATAGAGGTGAGTTTTACTTTAGCAAGGGAAACTGATATTTAAAGTGTATCTGTTAAGCTGTTTTTTGTTTGTTTGTTTGAGACAAGGTCTCACTCTGTCACCCAGGCTGGAGGGCTGGAGTGCAGTGGCATGATCTCAGCTCACCACAACCTCCACCTTCCAGGTTCAAGAGATTCTCATGCCTCAGCCACTTGAATAGCTGGGACTACAGACATACACCACTAAACCCAGCTAATTTTTTGTATTTTTTGTAGAGATGGGGCTTTGCCATGTTGCCCAGGCTGGTCTCAAACTCCTGGGCTCAAGTGATTCACCCACCTCCACCTCACAAAGTGCTGGGATTACAGGCATGAGCCACCATGCCTGGCCTTGTTGAGCTGTTTTAATTGAGAACAAGATGCTGGAGGCGCAAAGGAGGTTTTGTGGTTGATGTAGTAGAGTGGATGGAAGTTTACTGAGATTATAGAAGTTAGGGCTGGCGTAACGCTTCTCCTTCTGGGCTAATTTTGCTCTGAGGGGACATTGGTCAATGCCTGAAGACATTTTTGTTTGTCATAACTAAAGATGAAGTGCCAATGGCATCTGGTACCAGAAATGCTGCTAAACGCCCTACAATGCAAAGGACAGCTCTCTCCCCTCCCGCAGTAAAGAATTATCTGGATCTAAATCTCAATAGTGCTAAAGTTGAAAAACCCTGGATTAGATAAATTATTTGCCAGAACGATGGAAGAATAAGAATGCTAGGAAATTACTTGGAGAACTTGAAGACAGGGTCAGAGAAGAAAGAGCCACCTAGAGCATGGGCACACCAGGTAATGTGAAATTCATGTGGGTGTTGGTTTGTGAGAGAATGGAAGAATCATTATTTGGAAAAATTCCTAGGGAACTGGATTTGTGGTACAGAGTTGCAAATGATTCCTGGGTTGGCAATTTTGTAAAGCAAATGAAGGCAGGATGAAAGCAAAGGAATTTAAAGAAAGCATATGCTATTTTCTACCTGCTTTTGAAAAGTCAAGTTTCAGTTGTCCTCAACCAGAGTTTCTAGTTCTTTCCATTGACGTTTCCAGATGAGTACAACAAAGGTCAATATTGGTTTGTAAAGAATCTATCCCTAACAGAGAAAAACTGCATGAGAAGTCTTTGTTTCCCCCATAACCTTCAACCAGCCCTCTGCATCTCTAATTTTCTTTTTCTTTTTTTTTTTTTTGGCTTTCCTATAACAGACAACACAAGCTGTCTCTTTGTGGTTAACCTTACAGAGCTGACCATCAATTCTTTCCACAATATGGCATGTAATAAACACTCTCTACTTTGGTTTAATTAAGAAAGAGCCTCTTCCAGCCTGAGCTACAAGTAAGACCTTGTCTCTACAAAAATTTTTTTTAAAAATTACCCAAGTGTGGTAGTGCATGCCTATAGTCTCAGCTACTTGGGAGGCTCAGAAGAATCACTTGAGCCCGGGAGGTTGAGGCTGCAGTGAGCCGAGATCCTGCTACTATGCTCCAACCTGGACAACAGAGAGAGACCATGTCTTAAAGGAAAAAAAAAATGTATATATATATCTATATATATATGTTATATTTCTATATATATATTTTATATATATATAAAATAGATATATAGATATAGATAGACAGATAGATAGATAGATACAGAGAGAGCCTCTAAACAATTGTGAGCTTTACTTTGTGTTTCTTTTAATAATCTAATATTGGACACATGTCCTTTAGATGATATACTGCTTAAAATACCTGCCTTTTGGAAGACTGAAAAAAATCACAATACTCAATAGGTTTTGAAATCTCTTAATCCAAATTTTGTTTTGTTTATTTGCATGGCCAGGTATTTAATTCACATTGACTTATCCTCAATGAAAACAAAATGACTCAACTACTTTTTCAGCATACAAAATTGGCTAAACCCCTCAACTCCAGCCAGTAAAGTCAAGACTGAATGACTTTTAAAATAACACCACTTTATTTGATGAGTTCTAAACTATAGCTGGATTGCAAGAAAACAGGCAGGAGTATTTGGGCCTTCAATATTTCCAGACTCCTGTGCTCAGAACCAAACATTGAATGAAAATATTCCAACCAGATTGCCATAAAAAAACCCTGATCACTCATTTGTTAATGATTGCACAAAATTGATTTAATTTCCAACTCTATATATTTTCTAATAAAAATGCACATAGATAGACCTATGTCCTTTAATATTATCTCATTTCATATACTTGTAGTAACTGTATCATCATTTCTAAAAAATAATATTTTTTCTTTCTGGTGAAATTGAAACTGATTTTACATATATTTACAACATATATCTTACTAATTATTTAGAAAACTTACCATCAGGTGTTGTATTTCATCATCCTTGTTTTTAGTTGGTACTACTTGAACAGAAGTGAACATCTATCTCTTTTGTGTAAATTATCTAATGCAAAGTCATTAGATTTATTTAAAAATTCTACCTCTGCTTACACTCGACATTTCCTTTCTTTTTTCCCTTTTCTCCACGGTACTTATAAGCATCAAACATAAGACATAATTAATTTTGTTTTTTATTACCTATTTCCATCCACTGGAATGTAATTTCCACTCAGGCAAGAATGGTTTATTTTATTCACTGCTGTCACTCCCCGGCAATCCACCCTATACTCCCATGCACATAGTAAGCACTTGACAAACATTTGTTGAATGATTATGGTTGTTATATAAATTAATTTAGCTGCTTCTCTAATGGCATAATGAGGCAAGGGATCTCTTCACTGGTTTTTCAAAAAAGAAGTTTACTATTTTAAATTACTTTACTTGCATTAACTTCTTAAGTCACTACCCTTTTAAAAAGGTTTTCTTGAGAAGTACAGTGCTGTGCATTTCAAGCTGAGTCTGCATTCCCACCCATTTCAAATCCCTGTACTCACCTACCTACTATTTGCATATGATCCCTTACGGATTTATAGCATTCAATCCCTTTCAAACCTACAAGTCTTTCTAGGTCATTGGGGAGACGATTTAATTCCCTGATGAGCTTAGTAAGGAAATCCAATGTACTTGAATTAAAAAAAAAAAGGTAGGCAATGCCACCTTTGCTCTTTTCATAGGTGATTGCACAACTATATTCTATGACATTAAATTTGCAGTTGTGTCAAGACTTTTCTTTCCTAGAATCTCATATTTCTTACTTGTGTTGTACTTCAAGAGCTAATTTAATAAAAAAGTCAGTTGGGTGTGGGTTGTAATGGAACAGCATTCACATTGGTATAAGCTGCCAGTGTTCTAGGCTAATAGAAGCTATAATGTGAAAATACAAATAATCCCCAAATAATTCCCATTTAGCTTTAGAATTAATTACATGCCCTTATAAAATCTGGCTTGTCTTTTTAATTATATGTTGCTTGAGTTAATAGTAAAATTAATTTCTAGGTAACATATTGTTTGGGAAATTTTTGATAACAGGGACCATATCTTATTCATTTAGAAAGAACCAAAGTGTTTAGCCCATTGCTTTTCATATGATAAGTCCTAAATGAATGAATAAACCCTTGGAAGAATGAGAAATAGATACAGATACTGAAGACATGCCTGACCAAGACAATCAAAATGAAAGATCACATTTTTTTTCATTTAAAATTATTTGATATTGGGTCCCACAATATAAACACATCAAAAATCATCTACTTTTTCAAGGTATCCAATTAGACCAAACCACTTTAACCTACATTTATAACTTCTAAATGAATATTGTACATTAATTTGTTATTATAATAAGCTGCTTAATAATGGGTAGGCTTATTCTTCTTTTCCAGTTATATCATCCTAGACAACTTAGAAAAGATTCCCAAGATCCTCCTGTTCCTTCATATTAATTGTCATTTTATCGAAGCCACACTTTCCAATGATAGCATTATTTATTTGGCTGTAGTTAAAAAAAGTCAGGAAATGGAATTCAAGGAATTTCAGGATTGCTGATTAGCTATCCTTCTAAACTACGTGTATCTGTGTGCATTTTGCAGCCAAAGATACAAAAGAAATGAAAAATTCACTAAATAGATTTATATTTAACAATCAGAAAGAAAAATTTATAGAAATGTCAAATGTTTATTTTTATGCTAATAGTGCTACCCTTTAAAATGAAGCAAATTATAATAACCAGTAGTTCTCTATTAAGACAACTTTTTATTGTCCCTAATGAAACTAAATACTGTATGTCTGATATAAATGGATTTTTAAAAATCTTGAGGAGACTCTGTTTAAAACACATATTTTAAGTAAGATCATTTCCAATTACACATTAGAAACTTGAAACAGATGCACAGATTATATCCCAAATCTGTAAAAGCATGAGAATAATAATGTATAAACTGCTAACCTTGAGATCTCGGGAACTCCAGTATTTTCCTGGAGATTCTATGCCTCTGAAAACATATTTTCAGTCTGTTGATATTTCCTCATTTTTTCCTTAAAAAAGAAAATACGTCTCAGCATGTTATGTAAGGTTATGTTTTCAAAGAGCAAACTTACTAAAGGTGCCAACATCGTGATTACATAGGAGAAAATCAATAGAAATCTTAAACTATAAGTAAAGCATTAAATACAGAACTGAATAATTATATGCTATATAATTTAGCAAAGAAAGAATATTTTTCTTAGAACAATGTAGTAAATTTCTAATGATCCATACATAGTTTAACTCATTTATTTATCTGGTTTTCAATCAACAAATATTATTTGGGACAATAAGTTAAAGATATATCCATTTTATTAACCAGCATTACACTAGACTTAAGCAACTTTCTAGTCTTTAGGAGATTCATATCTTCAAAACACATGAAAATCCAGGGAAATCAACCAAAATGTTGTAGCTTTTGATAGTCAATAAAAATCACAATGAATATTTGTTAGAGTTCTTGATTTGTTTGATTTGCTTAAAGGAAACTATTTAATTATAAAATTAACTCAAATATTTATATATTCATGATTTAAGATAACTTAGGCTTTAAGAAAATATACAAAATATTATTTAAAATTACATACATTAATAAAAATGTTGTTCTTTAAATTTTCAGTGCCATAATTAGAAGTGATTAGTGCAACCATTTAGACAGATGGTGAAACCCGGGCAGTAATGATATATACTTTTTATTTACCCAGACTAAAATGTATATAATCACTTTTTCTAAACCACTAATGAATTTTCTACTCTTGTATGTCAAGGTAATATTACCAAGTCCATATAAAAATGTAAAAATTTTCTTTAAAAATGAGATAGAGAAGCTTGTTCATTGATTATGTTTCCATAGTAGGCAGAACAGAGCTATCATGGATCATAGCCAATGACAATAGCTAGTGTAGAAATTCTACAAATATGTTACCTGAATGAACAAATACCCTACACAAGCAATTTATGCTGCTGTAATTTGAACAAACAAAATATCACAATCTTTAAGAAAAAAATTTGTCTCAGGCAAATTGTACCTCCAGGATTCTCTTTTTTCCTTTAAACTTTATCAATATCTACATAGATATGCTGAGATAAAGATTTGGAATAAACTGGATTAACTGTGATACAACAATAGCGCAGAAATATCAAATTGTGATTGGAATTACAGAGCTAATAGAGGTTATTGAGTCAGTTTGGTTCTGAGTAACCCCAGATTTGGTAGATGAACTTAAGAAACCTCAGAAAAATGCAATCAAAATTCAATTTTATTATTTTTAATGATTTTTAGATTTTTAAAAAATTGACAGATAACATTGTATGTTTTTATCATTTACAACATGTTTTGAAGTATATACACATTATGGAATGGTTAATTCTAGCTAATTAATAAATTATACTACCTCATACAGTTATCATTTTTGTGGTGAGAGTATACAGCAACCTCTCTGTTTACATTTTTCAAAAATACAATACAGCATCATTAACTGTAGCCACCTTGCTATACAATTTTAGGTATAATTTTAAATATCTTAAAATTCTATTGAGAGCATTACACAAATGATGGCATACTGAAGACCAATGAAGATATAACTTGAATCATCCTTTGCACTTATTTTGAGGAACATTTAACAATGGAGCTTTTCCTGTTTTCTCTGTTAAAGATGAATATCCTGACATTACAATCCAAGAAATTAAAAATCAACAATCAAGCAGCAAGCAAGGATACAAACATATCTCTGTTTGTGTCCACTGAATATAGACTTTAAAAAGTTATAAAATATTTGTGGCTGAGCACAGTGGCTCATGCCTGTAATGCCAGCACTTTGGGAGGGCAAGGCGGGCGGATCATTTCAGCTCAGGAGTTTGAGAGCAGCCTGGCCAACATGGTGAAACTTTGTCTCTACTAAAAATATAAAAATCAGCTGGGCATGGTGGTGCACGCCTGTAATTCCAGCTACTTGGGTGGCTGACGCACAAGAATTTCTTGAATCCAGGATGCGGAGGTTGCAGTGAGCCGAGATCATGCCACTGAACTCCAGCCTGGGTGATAGAGCAAGACCTTGTCTCAAAAAAAAAAAAAAAGGAAAAAAAAAAAAAAAAGAGGAAAAGAAAAAGATATTTGCAATTAAAACAAAATAATTAAATTAGATGTTGAGTTGAATATGTCTATAAATAGCATTCATAATTTAAGATCAACTTTTCTTGTTAGTGAAAATAAATTCCCTATTAAATGTAATTTCCTATTAAGATATCATTTAAAATTTCATCCTAGAAATAAAAGTTTCTGCTGCCATAAAAAGAAAACGAGGACGCTATTTTGGTCAAGCTGCCTATTTTACAAATAAGGAAAGTGACTGTATTTGTGATCTGTAACTAAATCTAAAGAAAAAAATTACGCATTTTTGACTACCCATTATTAAAGTTGAAATTCCAAAACATAATTGTATCTGACAGCCAAATAAATAAAAGTCTTTCTTTAGGCATTAAGATATTCTATTGAGGAAAGCAAAAATATTGAGAAATCTAGTGATCTAAATTTACATATATATATATATTTTCTTTTTTTTTCTTTTTTTTTGAGACGGAATCTTGCCCGGTCACCCAGGCTAGAGTGCAATGGCGCAATTGGCTTACTGCAACCTCTGCCTCCCGGTTCAAGTGATTCTCCTGCCTCAGCCTCCCAAGTAGCTGGGATTACAGGCGTGCACCCCCACAACTGGCTAATATATTTTTTTTGTATCTTTAGTAGAGATGGGTTTTCACCATGTTGGCCAGGCTGGTCTCAAACTCCTGACCTCGTGATCTGCCCGTCTTGGCCTCCCAAAGCACTAGGATTACAGGCATGAGTCACAGCGCTCGGCCACATATCTATAACTAACCTATAATTTAGACAGAGGCAAAGGTACCCTGCCCTATAGAAGAAAGGAATTCAAACTCTAACCTGTTTGAAAGTCAAGGATATAAAAATAAATCTTATGCATAAAACTGACCCTAACTGAGGGCAGTGAAGCCACTAGGGGGAAGTCTATCAAAAAGGAAGAAGGAGTTACTGTGTGTGGTGGTGCAAGCCTTGTAACCTTAGCTACTCTGGAGGCTGAGATGGGAGGATCACTTGAGCCCAGACATCCAAGACCAGCCTCTAAAACAATGTTTAAAGAGGAGGAGGAGGAGCAGGAGCAGGAGGAGGAGTTGGAAAGGATGACGTATTCAATGCAAAGGTCCAAGTATTGGGGATCTGCTGTTTAATGCCTGTTCTGTGCACAATGCACAGTAGTTGATGCAGGTGACCATTCCAGTTTAGCCCCTGTGCTGGGTGGATGTTACTTGGGGACACTGGCTGTGTAAGATTGTGTTAACACAAAGTATGTTTGCACACATGTGAGAGACAGAATTTCAAAAGTTGTGCTAAGATCTACAGCGCTCACCCTGAGGCAACTATGTAGAGGAATCATCCAGGGATGTAATGTACCTCAGGAAGATTAAGGGGCAGCTACTTTTCCTCTGCAGGCCCCCCTGGGCACATCACAGAAGATCAACAGGAACTGCCATTTTTCCTAGAATCTTGCCTTTATGAGGTGATCACAACCAAATTGGATATCTTCAACACTGCCTTTTCATACCACCTGTGAGTGGAATCCACACCCTATGGTTGGGCTCAGCAGGGACAAATGTCCTCTACAGCTGATTCAAGGATAAATATAATCATTCCTGGTACTATGAAAAATGTTTGAGGGGTTTAAAACTTGTAGAATACTGATAACTGTAAACTTACATAAATATAACATCATTTGTCTTCAAACAACTTTGTTATGCCCATTTAAAGAAGCCCAGGGTCAGATGTCTGAATATAACTTTAATGAAAAATAAAACTGACATAAACCCACATCATCATTTAGAAATGTGCATCTAACTCTTATGATTCACATCTGCTCTTTTCTAATATTTGGGGCTTAGTTGAGAAAGTCATCTAGAATCAGTTTTTTAACTTGTGGAAATTCCTTCAATATTGCAATGCTGGTGGGGAAAGTAAAGACAACCTCCTTGTTCCAGCCTCTTTGGCTTCCTGGTTGCCCTTGGAAATCACTGCAAATTGTCCTGCAAATCCCAGCTGCTGTCTTGATTGGCAATGGTCAAGGCACTCTTCCACGTTTTCAACATTTTCTCTAAAAGGGTACCTTTAGTAGGTCAGTGAGGCACATAGCTATTGTTGGTATGTTTCAGTCAGTAGCCAAACCAGCCTGCACTAAGATCACTGAAGGTCACATCCCAATGATAGCATTAACTAAACTATAAAATTAGCTTGTAATATTTTTAATAGATGATTCAGTGATAAGCTATAAAGAAATAGAACTTGTTTGAAAGGCTGTCATCTTGCTCCTGCCTTTAAAAATATCTCTTTTGCCAGTGCTGGGGTTTTCAGAATAAATCTGTTCCTGTCAGAATCACAGAATTTGAGACCTCTAAGTTGACGACTTCTGCATGTCTGGAAGCCTGGCACACATCACAGCCCAAATACGTCAAAAGGGAATGATGGTCTATGAACACAAGTGGAGTAATTGTCTCGTGTTCTCAAGTGACAATAAAACTTGTAAATTCAGTGAAACAGTTTAATTGCATCTGCAATTGCATCTCAAAATACAGCATTGCATAATTAATATGCCTGCAACCAGCACAAGCATCATTTACTCTGAAGGACAGCTTCCTGACAGAGCAAAGGGCGTGTGGCAAAGAAATCTAGCAGGAGACAGCAATCTTCTATGTAGAGTTGACCCTATTATTTTTTTTCTTTTTGAGACAGAGTCTTGCTCTGTCGCTCAGGCTGGAGTGCAGTGGTGGGATCTCGGCTCACTGCAACCTCCGCCTCCCGGGTTCAAGCGATTCTCCTGCCTCAGCCTCTCAAGTAGCTGGGACTACAGGCATGTGCCACCACACCTGGCTAATATTTTTGTATTTTTAGTAGACATGGGGTTTCACCGTGTTAGCCAGGATTGTCTCAATCTCCTGACCTTGTGATCTGCCCTCCTTGGCCTCCCAAAGTGCTGGGATTACAGGCGTGAGCCACCATGCCCGGCTGACCCTATCTTTTTAAGAGAAGAAACTTCACTGACAGTCATGTTAATTCTATTTATAATTCTTTTTAAAATATCAGTACAACTCCAATTTGTACCTTCACATACATGTTGAAGTACAGCTAACAAAAATATTGCAGCCCATAATCGATTCATCTACCAAAAAACAAAAATGAATTTCCATTGTTTTCACATATGTTGAAATATAAGAAACATTATTACATGACAAAAAATGTTTCCAAAAGAATAATAGTACTTAGTCATTCTATTTCAGTAAAGTGCACAAGAGTTATATAACCAAGTTAATCTTAGATTATTTATAGATGAGGTGGTCACCATGGGATTCTTCCATTCAATCACCCATGTTCAAAAATGTGCAAACAATTTTCTAAAATTGTTCAGGTAATAATTATCTATTCAAAGGCATAGGAAGAGGTGTTACAATTTCTGGAAATCTGTTAGAATTATAAGAGAATCTAGGTGACAACTTAGGTAAAAATTATAAAACTTAAGGAAGTAGATGATTTTCCAGAAAATTGTAAATTGGTAAGACTGGCCCTAGAAGAGGTACAAACTAGACTAGACAGATTACCATAGAAGGGATTGAAAAACATGTTTCAAGTTCTACCACTGGAAAAGGTAAATAAGATCAACAGGGTATAAAGCCTTACAGAAGCTTTATAACATAGGTCTCCACATTACTTAAATGATATACTTCACTAATAAAAAATTTTCTTGACCTGAACACGTTTTTCACTCATTCCACAAATGTTCACACTTCCTTACTTACCGAATTTAGAGTTTAACTAAATACCATTATTCATCATGGTAGTCTCTCCCTTGCATATACACTCACCTCCAAGGCCTTTCTCTCTCTCTTCTTCAAACTAGTGTGACAAAAAAACCCACCTGATTAAATTCAGTTCTCCTCCTGCTATAAACCTTCCCCCTAGAAGCTAAACAGATGACTGCAACTAGAGAAAATGTAGGATATATGAAAATAAGACGTAACTTTTGGTATATGACCACAAACATAAGTGGGTCCCCTGTAGTGCCTGGCAATCTTATCACACTTTCTTTGGTAATTCATGGCTTGGCTCTATGATATCGCTCAAAGAGGCACCTTTGCCTCTTCAACCATCCCACATTCCTTCCCACCTCCTCACTCTCGGTTCATGATACTGCTTCTAAGAAAATGGAAAGAGCCACAGTTAAACTTCCTCCCTTTTCTATCACCGTATCCTCTATACACTTGGCATTTGTGATCATGTAGTCTGTCTTCAATCATGTTATGATGAAGAAACGTCCTTCTCCTCCCTAAGGCCAACCCCTTCTCTTAAGACTTAGATTCCATTTCCTCTCACCAACTTAGGTTTTCACGACTTCAATTATACCCTCTCTCTTCCACATCATCACATCATCATTTTTCTCCATTTTACTAGATTATGCCCATTTGTATGCAAATATGTTATAATATCTCCCATCTTAAAATCGTTATTTTCTTTTTCATCAGCTCCCCATGTCACTATCACCCTAATTCTCTGCTCTGTTTTTTAACAAAACTTTTTTAAAGAGTGCATTCTCCATTCCTCAGCTGCAATTCTACATTGAATTCTTCTCAATTAGGCTTCATTTCCACAGTTCTACTGAAATAATACTTATCGAGGTCAGCAGTGAACTTGAATACTGCCAAATCCAGTGGTAAGTTCTCAGTCATTACCTTCCTCAACCTCTCAACAGAACTTGACTCTAATAATCACTTTTCCTTTCTTGATGTATTTCTTCACTTGGCTTCTAGGATACTACACACTCCTAGTTTATTTCCTACCTCATTTGCTGCTCTTTCTCAACCCCTTTGCCTGATTTCTTCCATTCTTCCTGAACTCTACATCCTTTAGCAGATTCAGTTCTGAGACTTCTCTGACACTGTCCAAGGAAATCAAACCCAATCCCATGTCTTTAAGTAGCACCATTTATTGATGAATCCAAAATTTAGATCTCTAACCTGAACCTCTTCTCTGAGCTTTAGACTCATATCTACTGTTTACTCTATTCTGCAACTCCATTTGAATGGCCAATAGGCTTCTCAAACATAGTATGTCCAAAAAATAACAATGATAAGTAATAAGAAACAAAGGACAGAAGACACATAATCCAGGGTTCTACCCTCTCTGGGCTTCTTTATGTCAGGAAATGGCATCATCATTTACTAAAGTGCTCAATTAAAACCTAGCTCCTTAGTGAAAATGGCTGATTTTAGGACCAGGAAAGAGGAAATACAAGATGAACCTGAAACATTGTGTAATACCAGAAAGTAAGGAAGAAGAAAAATAAGATAGACCAGGGCATGTCAAAAGGATACAAGAGCAAACTTGAAAGAGCTCTCAATGGTCAGAGTTGAAATAGCTGAGGCAACAAATATTAATGGTAGTATTATATTATAATCCCAAGAAAAAATAAATATATATGAGTCTATATGGATCTAAATAAATGACTGAGTAAACAAGTAAATGAGAGAGGAGAGAAAAACTGGGGGTTACAAAAGGTTTCCAAAGAACATATACAGATCATCCCCATTTAAGAAGTAAAGCTTGATCACCACCATCGACCTTGAGTGTGAGCTGGGTTTGGTTAGTTGTTCCAAAAAAACAGAGCATGAAAAAATAAAAATAGTAATGCTACAGTGGATAAATCTGGCAGACACTATCTCAACCAACTGACTAATGTGAATATTACCAGTGATACGTCATGCTGATATTATATATCCCTGATATGATTCAATATGAAGAGTACTTTACTTCTCTGGTGTTCTTCCCAAAAACCCTTACCCGAAGTCTAATCATTAGAAAACATCATAGAAAACTAAGATTGAGGAACATTCTAAAATAACTTGACTCAAGTTCTTCAAAAAATCAGGATAATAAAAAACAAGGAAAGACAGTCACTGTCACAGATCAATGAGACTAAGGAGACATGACGACCGAATTCGATGTGGTATCCTTGATTGGATCCTGTATCAAAAAAAGAATATTCATGGGTAAAATGTGAAAGCTGAAGAGTCTGTACCTTGTTTAATAGCATGATACCGAGTGGTAATTTCTTACTTTGACAAGTGTGCTATTGTTATGTAAGAGGTTAACACTGGTGGAAGCTGGGCAAAGGATGCATGGGAACTCTGTGATATTTTTGCAACTTTTTCAAAAATCTAACATTATTTGAAAATAAAATGCTTATTTTAAAAAGCCTATAAATAATTCACGTTCATGTCTTTCTCTCACACCCCACAGCCAAACAATCAGCATTGCCTTTCAGCTCTGCCTTCAAGATGCATCCTGAATCTGACCACTTCTCAGCATCTCCACAGCTACCACCTTAGGCCAAGTCCCCACATCTTTCACTTCCACTACCTGACAATAACTTCGAATCCAGTTTTCACGCAAGTGTCAAGCTCTTTTCTGACATCTTACATTTGTTATTATTTCTCCTGGAAGCCTCCTCCTACCCCACATATTGCATGGCCTACTCCCTCACTTCATTGAGCCCCCAAAATATTCTCTTTGGAGCGGCCTTTTACAAACATCTTTATTTAAAATAGCTATCCCCATTCCTATTCCTTAACCCTATTTTATTTTTCCTCATAGCACATTTGTGACTTTATAGAGCTATTTAGTTATTATCCATCTTGATGACTAATGTAGACATCATGAAGGGAGGGGTTTTCTCTTGTTGAATGGATAAACAAACACTCATTACTTGTTATTTATGCGAAAAAGTATAATCTTATCCAAAGCTGATAGGAGTATGTATTTTACTGCCATTTGGAAAAAGCAATATGCTAATATCTGTTAAGTCAGTGTTAGTCCATAAATGTCTGTCTCATAAAAGGTAAAGTACAAGTCTATAAGGATATTTTTTAAAGAATATATATTATAGCCTTGTTCATAGTAACATAAAAACTAACCTGAAACAAATGAGCACCCATAGGGGAAAGACAGACTAAACTGTTAAATGTCCATACCTTGTAATATTATGAAATTATTAAACAAATAAAAGTTACTAAAATACAGCTATGACAAATAACTTGGGGAATTTCCATAAGGTGCTGTACAATGAGAAAACCAAGATGAAGAAAAATGTATAGATATGATCTGTTTTTTTGACAGAAAACCCTCAGAGAAAATATAATCAATTTTTTGACTAAAAATTCCTCTTAGAATATGTAAATGTTTATGATTATTCAATATTTTAAAAACACATGAAAGAATATAAACCAGGTTGTCAATAAGAGTTACTCACAGGGGCAAGAGATGTGAATGAATGACAGAGGGGAAGATGATGGAGAAGTCAAGCCAAAAAATAAAAAAGAAGAAAGAAAGGAAGAAATATTAAACGAAGTCTGTGGTATGATGATATCCATGCTTTTAACACAAAATTCTTTGTATGTGTGCATAAAAGAGAATTATTCAGGGAAGTCAATTTTAAAGTACAGAATGGCTTTTGGACATGGGGCTCACAATTTTTTCAAAGAAACATCAACTTTTAAATATAAAATTAATTGCAGGATTACTTAATCTTACAAAGAAAACAGAATTGCTGGTAGAATTGATCAGATTCCCAGGAAATGCATAAATTCTTACAGATGGTCCTGGGAACACAGCTAAACTGCAGACTCCGTTTGTCAGTGTACTTTCATGTTCAGCTGCAGAAGATAGAAATCGATTCTAAAAAAAGAAAAACTGACATCCACTGATAGGAATAAAAGAGGGAGACCTTTACAGAATTTGTTAGCTCAACTTTTACTTAATCGATGGCACCTACCTTAAGTATTATCATGGATATGTTCCTGCATGGAAACCATGCGATTTTTGTCCTGGTGAACAAGAATGCCCAAATAAGCTCTTGAATCGTTGCTAGGGCTGCCCTGACAAGTTTCATTCTCTTAAAAAATGTGGAACAAACCACAGGCTTTCTAACAATAATACATCCGTATCTTTTCTGCCACAATAAGATGTTAGGAGTATCCCAAATAGTCCCCTGTAGAAAGTGCTGAGCACCTAATAAGTATTTATACATGTTTAAGTACTTTCATTACGCCCCAGAAGCATTGCATGTTGTGGCAGACAGAAGTGGTATATAATCATGTAATTAGTCTGACCCCAAATTGGTCTGTTTGCAACAACATGGAGTACATAATGCCAATGTCAAATATAAAGTATAAATAAAGGAAAAAATGTATGATATCCATTCTGGATATCACATGAGGGAATTTTATCACAGACATCTCTTTGTAAATAGACATCACAATAGATGCCTTTATGATAAAGTGATTTTACCATAGGGTGAATACAGAGGAGCCCTAAATGAAGATTTTTAAAAAATATAATTAGAGAACTGCAGATTCAACGCTGTTCAAGAGAGAGATATTGGTGGCATGATGATGTAATAAAAGATGCTTAGGTTCTGGAGTACCAAAAAACAGAGGTTGCCATATTTTGGAAATTTCTAACCTCTGTGACTTTTAACAAATTACTTAACATCAGTCTCTTCATTTCTCATATGGGCATATGAACTCTGATATTATACTATATAGTGAAAACAAGTAAAACATTTTACTTGTTTTTATATCATGGGACTTACAACGTATCCTCAATATATTAGTCCTTTTTATTAACCAGAAAATTAAAAAATGGAACAGAATGTGATAGAATATTTATAAATTTAATAAGCAATTGGCTATGAGTAATTTCCACTATTCACTTACAAATAATTTTATTGCAGTGTTGTTTTGAAAAAATATTTAGTTTAGTTTTTTTTCATGTTTATGAACTACAAGATCAAAGTGAATTACTAATGTGGGGTCCATTGTTATTGGTGGCCCAACATATTTTTCTTCCTCCTATTTTTTCTAGTAACATATTCCATGTCTCCTTTCTTGTTACCACTACAAGGGAGAAATGAACGAGACAGTCAATCAAAGGACCTCATCCACTGGTGACAATGTTTGATTCAGTGAAGGGTATGCGGCCCAAGCTAGGGTTGTCAGTCAGGTTCCAGTTTAGAAAATAGAGTCCGTGCCAGGTGGTCTAATGATTCCTGTGTGAAGAAATTTCATACAAGGAAGTAGTTACAATGGTTTTGAGGGAGCTGAGACCCCAAATAAAAGAAGAAAAAGAAACTCAGATATTAGCAACAGTAGGTAGATGCCAACACCCCTCAGACTGGAGGCCCAAAGGAAGAGGTGATGTAAATCACCAGAGATCAAGAGTGGGTGCTGCCTTCTGGGAGCCGAATCCCTGGGGAGGTTGTTGCATGGGGGCTAGGAATATAAAAGTTGGGCCATTGCAACAGGGCCTGAATCATGAGAAGATGTGGCAGCCACTGGATATATCATCTGAGGCACGGATGGGTGGGTGAGAATATTCTGGTGTATCCCTTACCCCTGCCCTCCGTTTTCCCACCAATGCATCTTATTTGCTGAACCCATCTGGAAGGGAGTAGGCATGGAAGTTGGGAAATGCAATTTGACAGAGATCCTATCTGAGCAGAAATGGACACATACTTGACACATTAAAATAATCCTGGAGATCTAAACTGTTGGAGCTAGGGGTGGAAGAGATGCCTTCTTGTCTTCAAGAAGAGAGCAATGTGTATGTCTATAAGTACACAGACATCTTCCACAGATGATCTGGGGAACCCATAATCCCATATACAGTAGGAGAAAATGAGTCCTTCTCATAGTGAAGAGAGATCCAAGTCATGGTGGACAGGGTACGTATTGAGGGTATCATTTGAACCCCCAATCCATTTTGGCCTAATGTGACCTACTCCTGACTATCTCGATTACATGAGCTAGGATATCTCCGTTTTATATAAGTTAGATAGTATAGGGATTTCGTCATTTGCAATAAAAAGTCTTGACTAATATAATCATTAACTTTGACTATTTTAAAGAAATGCTAGGACAAATGCCATGTATTACCAGTAAAAGAAATGAAATTAAAGAATGCTTGTGGTTTTGTATTACCAGTAAGATAAATTAAATGAATGTGGTTATGTTGACAAGCCTTTGTTGCCACAATACTGAATGAATTCTCTCTCTTTTATCTTAAATAAATAATTTAAATTAAAAAAAACCTCCTGAAGTTAGAAAAGTAATTCCTCTCAGCCTTTTAAGATAGAGGAGCCAGTTGTATTCCTTGATTCATGTCTGGTAATCAGACAAAAAGAATGCAGATTAATGCCAGATGAAGGCTATCAAAACAAAAATTCACTACAAAGAAACAAAAATGAGTCTGAAGTTCATCTGCAGCTATAGAATATGAGATGCTAAACAGAGCAGTGTTGTTCTATTTTATCCTACCTCAATAATTGAAGATTTTTTTTAATAAAGTAAGTGAATAATTTATTGTTTAACCCATTTGCAAAAAAAAGGTACAGGAGGCCCAGTCAACTTCTGCATCTATATGCCTCCTGAAACCTAATGTTTTGAGTTTTTTCTTCTTCCACTTCAAGCAATACCTTTATCTTTTTATTACTCTCCAATTAAGTAGAAAATAGACAGAAATAAATGGGTTTTCCTTTATAGGACAGAAATCACTGGAAACCCAAAGTTGGTTAGTAGTTTTTGCTTGCTTGTTTGTTCGTCTTGACTCCCTAAAACTGAGAATCAGATCTTACTTGTCAAGAAACATTTTGTTTGAAGAATGAACTTATAACCCCAATCCCACAAAATTTGCTTCCATTTAATGATGTACTTTCTCCAGGTTGAAGTTTTCTGGAAATAAGAGTTAATTTTTCTCCAATCTATACAATGTACTAGTTGACAATTATATTTTTTAGCATGGTTGCATGCTAAAACATGTCATGTCTATTAGTCTGAACTTCTCAAGTAGAGTATAAGTTCCTTAGGATAGAAACATCCTTTTCAGTCTACTCATACGCAGCAATACGTCTTCAGTGTAGTCTTTAACATGTGGTGTGCTCCATTAGCCCTTGTATAAATAGAATTTTAATAAACTCTTGAGATATGTAAAGAATTTATATTTTTTTAGTCATGTGAGGTACCAAAAGCAAGGACATGAGAGTTTCAGCATTTTACAAAACTAATTTTAATGGTAATCAGCATAGATGGTTAAACTTGATCAGAATCTCAATCTCTATCACTTCCAGTGGTACCGTCATTTTATTCTAATTAATAATACTAAAGATAAGAACTAAAGGACCGCTTGTATTTAATGCAGAATTTTTTAAATTAAAGCTTTTGAAAACAGTTTTGTTACATGGCATGGAAATGAAAAAATTATTTTTATTTTCTTGTAGATAGGATAGCATACTATAGTGGTTAACAGTGCGGGCACTGGAGTTTGAGCTGGTTTTAAGTTTTTAATGCCAGCGTTTATAAGCTGTGTGGACTTAGATAAGCTACTTATCCCCTTTGCATCTCAGTTTCCTTATCTTTCACATAAGAATAAACTCTGCTAGGACTACCATTCCTACTCACCCCATATGTTGTTTTGTGAGGATTAAATGATATGATGTTTCAAAAATATTCAACACTAAAATGAAGGATCAGACGCAAGAGGGTTATTGGTAGTACTGTCTTGTATAACTTTCATCTTATTATCTCTTTTTTATGTGAATTTGAAATGTATTTTAAAAATGTATTTTAAGATAATCTTGAACATTTTTAAAGGTGTCTTAATGCACATACATTGCCAGATTAATTAGATACTCGTGAAATTAAAGAAATTAATTTACAATGAAATAGATTCAAAGGCAATTATAGTTTTATATTAGGAAGAATATTTTTCATTTTATCATATTAATAGGTCAAAATAGGACTACCTTGCTATGTACTATTGAGAATCTGATACAACTTTACACTCATTATTAATTAGAAAGAATTAATGGAAAAATATCTCCTTAATTTAGGACAAAGTATATCCTATGACTAAATTAAAGGTGAAATGGTGGAGGCATTTCCATTTTTAAAGCACTATACCCTTTCTAGTACCCAAAAAGCCTTTCAGAACATATAATTACAAAATCCCATTATAGTAGAAACAATTGTTAAAAACTTAGCAGGGAATATGCATTGCAAAAAGAAAAACATAAAATTCTGCTGTGCATAAAATAATAGTTAAATACAAAAAGATATCTAATGTGTTGCCTAAATTAATCTACATATTTAATGTAATTCCAATGGCATAACAAGTTTGTTTATTAGCTTAAAAATATTCTTCTAACATTTAAATAATAATCACGTGAGATAATGTTAAACTTTAAGAGTATGGTAGTATACTGTTTTTCTGTTAATAGTGGTGGGTTAGGTAAAATTGAGAACTCTCATCTGAGATAATAAAATCTACTACAAAGCCATAATATAACACTAATGTTGGTTTTAAAATAACCAGAGCATGTAATAAAAAGAAAACCATAAACAATGATCACACTATATGTGATAATTTAGCATAAGAACAGAATTACAAATAAATAACAAATAATATATTATTCAATATATGATTTTAGGAAAACAGGAAAATTATCTCTAAATTTCACACAACGTGCCAATAAAATTTTCAAATGGACTAAAGGTTTAAATACATATAGAAATTTATGAAAATCCTAGAAACAATTATTTGTGTACAATTGATCTTTGCAAGAGAAGTTTGCCTAAACAGTTCCTAAAGCTAAATTCATAATATATTTGACAGTACAGATATATTTCACTAGCAAACATAGAGTTAGAAGAAAAATGACAAAATAGGAAAGATATTGTGTATGCAAACACCAAATAACTAATCCTTAATATTATAAAACAATGAAAAAGAAAATCACCATCATAATAAAAACCTGGATACGCAATTCACACACATACACACACACACATACACAAGGCAAATGATTAAATACATAAATAATTAGCTTCCTAGAATTCAGAGAAATTCAAGTGCAAACATTGGTATATGTTTTCACTAATCATATTAATCTATGTATGTATGTGTGTGGGTCTATAATGTAAGCATATATGAATGTATTTATACATACACAGTGAGAGAGAGAGAGAGAGACAGGGGAAGAGAGAGAGAGAGAGCTGGTGGCAGGGGGGAGAGAGAAAGAGAGATTCAGACAGACAGAAGACAGAGAGAAAATACCGAATCAGTTTTGGTAAGGTGTTTGGTAAGGTGTTGAGGAAATATGCACTCACATATTAGAAGTGGGCATATACATTGGTAAAGCTTTCTGTAGGGCAATTAAAAACAACACCCTTTTAATTATGATTTCCACCTTTAGAGATTTGCTCTAAGATTAATCTACAAGTAAGTCATAAACAGCAATAATCATATTGCTGGAAAATTCTAGAAAACTATTATAATAACAAAATAGATCTAGTTAGGATAAAGTATATAAAAATAAATTGTGAAAATATATATAGATTTTTAAAAACACTCAGAATTCTACTACTTTTTGAATATTACCATCTATAGAAAATGTGTGTTTTTCTTTTTCCTTCTGGATCTCATTATACCACATATTTAAGATTTTATAAAAATTGATGAAATTAATATAATTTTGCAAACTTCTTTATAAATGTGAATATATTTTTATGTCAATAGATACATTTATTCAGCTGTTTTTGTTGATTATATAATAATTAATTATGTGGATTTTCCAAAGATTATTCAACTAATTGCATAGTATGTAGGTTCTGTATACTTTTTCACCATAAAAAAAAATACTGCAAAAATCATCCTTAAAGCTAAAACTTTTTTCTACATTGCAGCTTTTTAAAGAAAGAAATGTTAAATACATCAGTTCTAAATATTTCAATGTTCTAATTTACTAATAAATGAGAACGCTGAATTCTGATTTAGTAATAAATTGAAAGGTTAATGAAACTATATGAGGAGTTTGGGAAGTTACCTAGTTCAGACTGGCAATAGTGTACGTGTAAATTGGAATCTTCATGAACATCTGATATGAAAACTTTTTTTCAATAAATCTCGACCTGTTGAAGGAGACCCTAATTGTATTTAACAATCTTAATAATTGCTCTACAATTGGCCTATTTCAGTTGACTCATGATATACTTAAGATGAAGAAAATATTTCATCAATTGAATCTTTTTTAGTAAAAAGTCATGAACATACCAATCAAAAATAAACATATTTAGCAACTAAAGTAAGGAGAATTAAATGAGATAATTTGTTTAAAGCATTGAGCACAATGCCTGCCAAATCATAAACTGCTCAATAACACTCGCTATTCTGATTACCCCCATTCAGCAATGTGGGGGAAATATAGGACAAAGGTCCTGCCATCAAGGAGCTTAAAATAATTGTAATTACAAATTTCAACCATTTCCATACTCTCACTACAAAGCTACTACAGAAGAGCTACTCTGTTGAAAATGATAATGTTAATGTAGGCTGTGTTTATCCTTTTTGGACTCCATTCTTTTATTTTTCAATGAAACATTTGTTTATCAGACTTTGAAGGGCATTTTAAAAACATATAACTTTTCTTATTAATGTTCATGAATTACTTAGTTAACTTAACTCCCTAGGTTTCCTTTTGCAGCCTCTCTAGCTTTATGCCTATTTATAAAAATCTAAGCCAAAAGTATGACATCTGTCTTATGTAACCATGATCTTAGCGTAGCATTTCATTATAACTGATTAATGACCACTATAATGGGAAGCCTAATCATCAATCCTTTTGGCAAGTAAAGAGTTCTTGAAATATATATCTATAAATGTATATATATCTGGAATATGTGCTAATCTCTCCAAGCCAAAATGATGGTTGTCATAGAAACAGCAAACAGTAGAAAGTCGGATCTGACAGAGCAAGAAGATAATGGACAGCATCTTTGGAGGAAATCATAAAATAGGACAGGCTATGTTGGAAAAATTATATATAATATTAATTTCCATGATTTCTTCCAAACCAAGGTTCTCAAAGATGGAATTAAATACCCTAGGCTCTGATAAATTTAAAGTGTATACATTTTCAAAAATGTGGGAGTTGTAGGCATTAGAACAAATTTCAAGATCAAATATAAATAACGGCCAGGCACAGTGGCTCACGCCTGTAATCCTAGCACTTTGAGAGGCCTAGGTGGGAGGATTACCTGAGGTCAGGAGTTCAAGACCAGCCTGGCTAACATAGTGAAACCCCGTCTACACAAAAAATACAAAAATTAGCCAGGCATAGTGGCACATGCCTGTAATCCCAGCTACTCAGAAGGCTGAGGCAGGAGAATCACTTGAGCCCGGCAGGTGGAGGTTGCAGTGAGCCAAGAATGCAAGATTGTGCCACTGCACTCCAGCCTGAATGACGGAGTGAGACTCTGTCTCAAAATATATATATGTGTGTGTGTGTGTGTGTGTGTATATATATATGTATACATATATATACACATATACATATATACATATACACATATACATATATGTGTGTATACATATACATATATACATATGTATATATTATTTATACGATTTGTAAGTAAAATATGTGCATTTTCCATCTCACATGCTATTTCCACCAACATTATAATCCAATGGCATAAAAATATGTAACAGTTTACGTATTTTGCATATCTACATGACACAATTAATGGGACCCACCACAGACTGGGTCTCACCATGGAAATATCTAGTGCTTTTAGCACTCTATCTAGCACTCTTTACCAGCTTGCATGTTGCTTCTGAAAATTGTTTTAATTGAGTTTGAGTTTTTGGTGTTATCTTTCCTGTTTTTTTTTTTTGGTGATGCTAAGACTGTTGCAGTTGTACATTAAGGATTGTAAAGAGACTTAAGAGTTCACTATATAAATCAAGTTTCATAAAATTTTATTCAAATGTCTAGAACTGTAAATTATATAACTCAGTCTTTACTACTACTCCCTTATTATAATATTTGTGAGATAAAGGCAAATGCAACAAACTGAGAGTCCATTGTAATTTTAACTCACTGCAAATAGTTTTCTATCTGAAAATTAAATGTCATTAAAAAGATGTTTTTCCAAGTTTTTACGTGCTGGTTTTTGGTTGAAAAGCAAGTTATCTTTTTGGTTTTGTTATATTTATTCTGATTGCTCTTTCTTCCTTACATTTAAAAACTATGCTTTTAACCTTAGTCCAGTTCTTAATGGAATTCAGTATTTTTGAGACTTACTTAACTATTCTAGTTCCTGCAAGATCACTGTAGCCGAACATGTAAAACATACGGTACAATAATTCTGTGGCCCTAAATCATTCCCAGCGTATTTACAGATTCCTCAAACAAGAAAGAAGGATTTCTTTTTATATACAAACATGCACTTCCCAGAGTGAAAGGATTAAATATTATTGCAGCCTATTTAGAAATCGCACCAACTCTCTCTCTCTCTTTTTTTTGTTTTAAGCAGGACCATGTTTAATTCCTTCCTGCATTCACTTGCACACAAATACTCTTCCCCCAAGCTGTCAGAAAGCATCAGACTGCCTGATCTGCAAAGTGAATTTCAAAATCTTTTGAGAAACACAAGGACATTTGCTTCAGGCGCTGATTTCATCATCACCATCATAAACAGCAAGTATAAAGCAAGTCAATCTCTGGTATTCAAACCAAAGCTAGAAGATGATGGTACTTTGAAGATGGTTAGTAGAATTTTAATCACCTAAATTTGTTTGGATTCATTTTTCAAGCCATGATATTTTACAGTTGGGCAATCATTTATTTATTGCCTGTGACCACTCCTAGATGGACCCGAAGTAAGGATGTGATTCTCTAACAAGAGGTTCATAAAATACAAACACTCTAAGATTTATTTGTAAATAAATTACACTGTCAGATGAAAATGTTTTGATCACTAATGTGAAGATGGTATCTTTAATATTTAATAGCAACTTTAATTCTTGTGCTCTTTATGAAATGTAGCTACAGTATCAATTCCATCTATGAACATCCTGAGTAAATAATAGATGTGGGAAATTTGGCGGTTTTCTATGATGTATTTTGGATCTCATGCTAATAAACCCATATCCTTCAAATGATGTGAGCGATAGTACCATTAACATCACCAGGACTAACTTTATATTTAGTTTTTCATGACAGCTACTTGAGAGTTAAAACCACTGTGATTGTTGTTTTTCTAGATTCATTGTTATAGATAAATAAAATTTTATTTGAAATTTGGTCCAATTGTGCTTTTGAGTTTAAAGCCAAATTTAAATGAAGTTTGTTGGGAATTAAAACAAACAAGCAAATATAAAATCCAACTCTATCCCAAGCCAGTAAAGTTGAATATAATTACTCCATTCAGTCAGAAGCTGTGACTAAGTGAGTCAAATTGAAATGCAGGGTAAGTGGGTTTCTGAATTCTTGAATTATTGAACAAGTAATGCAAGGTCCTGGAGTTCAAGAGATAGAAAGATATTATCTTTTTTTCAGGGAGTCCAGGATATCCATTCATCCATCTGGCAAAAGTGGAATATACAAAGGTTTTACCTTTAAAGTAAATGAACTAACCCTTGATTTGTTAGCTGCTGTTAAAGATTCACACTGCATACTTCATCTCACCTACTTTTCATTGTAACATTTTCACGTTATCACAAGCAGCATTATGTCACCAAGACAAACCGATTTCCTTCATGTAAATGTAAAACAACATGTTTGCTGTAAGATATTTCCATCAATGTCAGTGACATACAAGGAAAGTCTCAACAATCTGCCCTGTCACTTAGTTACAGAAAGGGGAAGTAAAATGTTCTTTCACACTCAGATTGAATTCTCTGCCCACTATGTCATTTAGCTCATTGAATTTGCCCATAAACTCATCACTAGCACTGCCCTAAAGCCAAAAAAAGGCAATAAGAAATGAGAAGCCAGTTACATTTACCAAAAGATAGATTCATTCTATTTATAAGAGATGCTAGCATCTAAGATACAGCCATGTCTTTCACTTGATTTGTGTCCCACTACTTAGTAGCCAGGCTTGTAACTGAACCATCAGAGAGCCATGTGGTCTGGTAGAGAGGTAGACTCTAGGGATCTACATTAAAGTCCTCTGCCACCAGCTCACATTTTGATTCTTGTCAAATTACTCTTCCTAGACCTTAGTCTCCACATCTGCAAAATAAGGGAGTCAGCCTAGACACTCTCAAAGGTCCTACTAGTTCTCGTAGTCTTTGAATTCAAAATGAGGTTTGACTCTTTACTGTTAGTTTTTGTCTCAGTTATATAGAGAGCATTCAATCTTCTTAAAAACACTAACATGGGTTTTCTTCTTCAATTTTCCCAACTTTATAAAATAATTAATAAAGTTTTGTGTTTGTGATCAGGCTAAGAGTAACCCACAGTGATAGATAGTCCCCCGTAAGTCATATTGCCATTTATTCTTTATCCTTCCTCCCCACTGTTTATCTCAAGTCATGGTTCTGATTACACACTCAATTACAAGTTGTTCAATGATGCATATCACCATTCCCTTCCAGAGGAGTATCAACAAATGTTTCCTTCAAAACCCTTGAAAATTCACAAACAAAAGTACATCAACAACACTACGGGTGCGGGGGGGAATCTCATCAAACTTTGCAGCTGCCTTCTTTAATAGCCTAAGTATCCTCCTCTGACCACAGTGGATATGTATGTGTTTTCTCCTTTCTAGACTAGAGTAATGGTAGTGGAGTGGAGCAGTTAAAACCACACGTCAAAATAGTTATTAAAAAATAAAACCACTCTCCACTATACTGTTAACCTTCCAGGGAACTGTTCAGGTGCTCAGAACAACTGCCTGACCTATAATTTTTCAAACTTCCCTAAACCACCAGAACATCACTTTCATCTGGAAAGCATCTTGAGCCATAATTGTAAGGCTTGATGGTGTTTAAATGAACATTGTAGGTACTTTGTGAACTTACAAGCTATAGAAATCAATAAATGTCTTGCATAGAGAAGTCCTGCAATTGATTTTTCCAGGAGAGAACCAATTTGTAACTTTAGGAAAGTCATAGACATCTAGGAGGTTGTAAGCATGCTGGCGATTTAAAAAAAAAAAAAAATCACAGGGGTGTGGAAAACATTGCACTGCACTGCTAGATGAGGAAGCATCTCAAAGATACAGGGTTTTAAACTGATGATGATTTTTAGAAGTGGCTAAAGGAAAAAAAAAGATTGAGAAATAGTAGGTAGCTCCTGCAGTGCTCTAGGATTTGAAAAAGAAGAGCTCTCCCAAGTACACAGGGAGAATAGGGTATGAATAGAGTGCTCCCAAGGGTCTTGAATGTAAATATGTACTATTGCTTGTCTAAGGGTAAGAATATCCAGTAGACTCATTCTCTCCAGCTTTTAAGATTTGTCAGAAAATAATTTATTCACTCAGTAAAAAACTGCAGCATCTTCCAGTGCTCAGTACTCTTCTAGGCATTTTAGGTAACGGCTCAGTAGGAAAGGCAATATCAGTGCCATCCACAAGGTTACAGTCACTTGGAGCGAGGTGTGAAAAGGCTTTAGATAAATCCCAAACAAAACCTATCTTCTGAAATTCTACTCTCTGGCTGTAACTTTTCTACATAACTGGAGAATCATATCCTGAGAACAGCTCTTGTATTTTCCCTTCTCCCAAATGTTTTTATCTCCTCCTCACTTTTTTAATACTTTCTAAAAGTTTCAAATAAAATAGGTCCTACTGCAGTCAAGAGATAAACATTTTTATTCAAAATTATTCTAACAATGATGGAGAATTATGAATACCAAATAAAATTTTGAATCCTGGGGGAGAGGGAGGAGGATTAAAAATAGGATCTCGGATCACAGAACTACACTGGATGAATTTTTAAAAAATTATACTTAAGTTCTGGGGTACATGTGTACAACGTGCGGATTTGTTACATAGGTATACATGTGCCATGTTGGCTTGCTACACCCATTAAGGCTGTTTTGGTGAGTTTAAACTCCCCAAATACAAATACCCCAGAAAAATAATGCTAGAAAAAAACTATTGTGAAAATAGCCTCTCTTGAATGATACTCTTTTATGTTGAATAATTTTTACCTTTACTCGTAGAATACAACGTTAAAAGGAAGTTTACACCTATCATCTCATGAGGAGTGGGTGAAGGTAAGGGGCTTTCACTTCATTTAGTTTTGCTTTGCTTGTTAACTCTTCTAAAATATAATTTTGAGATTCCTTTTCCCTTAATAATTGAGGTTGAATGAGCACAGAGCTGTTGGAAAAGGATCACTTATTTCACAACCTTCATATGTGCATCTGTTACAAGGACTGCCGTTTGAAAATAGGTAGACTTTTAAGTTAGAACATATCATACTAAGCTAGATGGTATTATTCACATGAACTGCTTGGGAGAAGTATATACATGAAGAAAGCTGCGCTTACTCAAGAGCATGAACTTGGCCTTGAGTCTGAGTTTTACCTGTGTCCAAACAACTATAGGATGTCAAGGCTTTCAAGGCCTTGATTTCATATAAGCAATCTTTTAAAAAATAAACATCATTTTCTCATCTAGGAAGTAAATGTGTTACCCTCAGCACTGTAAATATTCTGTAACTCATTGACCAATCTATAGACATTCAAAATGGCTTAACTGATTAGATTTCAAAAGACAGATTTATTTCAGCAAGCTGAAGACACTCATTAAATTATTTCCAGTTGCTGTCTGCTTACCTCCGATTGGACTCATTTCTGCCTCCTATATACTCACTTCATAGAAATGAGAAGAAGTATACTGCTGAAGTTTAATTAACCAAAATTATGTCATGTTTTACAAATATTTTGATATGAGGAAGAATTTAAGAGCAGATACAAGCCAGTGAATTAAGCTAAAGCCCCCAAGAATGGCCCATGCAACACAATTTAGAGCACAACTGAAATAGAGCTTTAGATACTCACTGGTAAAATCATTAAAACTGAACAACTGACACTATCAACACTCTCAGTACTGTCACAGCTGAAAACTTCATCATCTGATTCCTGCACTGAAGAGCAGGGTGAGGAGCCGTTGACTTCTTCAAACTTCCCCTTTAAAATTCCACTCATAGCTGCGATGCTGTCACATGTACCTGTAACAGGAACAGGAGCAATGAAGCATTGAAATATTTGGCTGCTGATTGCATAGTCAAAGTCTCAAAGTCATTTGTGGGGGCTGTAAATTTTTGAACCACATTATCATATCCATGCAGAAATTATTTTTCCCATAATGTTGGAAAGCATTGAAAACTATTCTACCCTAAGTCGTTATTTTCCTTCTCATTCTGACAACAGTGTCTTATAAGAAAAAGTAAAAATTAAAAATATGAATATATTTGCTGCATAAGGAGATATGGCTTACTGTTTTGAAATGTCAAAATGGGAGTCAAATACACTTATTTGATTTGTTCTAGTAAATCCTGTGTTGTCACTGACAGAGCCAGAGTTCAGAACAAAATAGATCACTCACTTGCATGCTGTCATATCCAGAGCATACTGATTAGAGTATGTCTATCTTGCTTGGGATTTCTTTTTTCTCAGGTAAAAAGGCATCTATTTTCTTGGGGCTCTTTGTCCATCAAAAATCAAACTGGTTGCTAGAAATGGCGATACCTGCAGAATTTAGATGCCTTATCATGTTTCCAGTCAATTTAGAAGAGCTACAGGGAATACTTGAGTCCTATGTCAAGGAGGTTAGCTGAATAGATTTTATACATGGTAAACCAGAGTCCTTAAATCTTTTGTTGAATAAAATATTAATTTAAATCTCTTCACTCTCTGTATTAACATGGTCAGTGAAAGCCAGTCATATGTAGCCTGATACATTTCTTAAAATTTGTTTATGTCAATTTAGATGAATCACTAAACCTGAGAGTAGTAATTTCTTCATAGCTATGTAGAGAAACAGTGAAGGTGAGCATGGGTTGCAAACAAAAATTCCTGCACTGGTAGGTAACCTAGATAAGTAAGTTGGGTCATATGTAACAGAACCATAGTCATCTTAGTCTTCTCTTTTGCCTACAGTTATTTGCAACAAGGATACCAAGAAATATTTCACCTGAAAGAAAATGAAAGCATAAGTACAATAGTAAATGACCTCTTATTCAAGGAGACAGTAGGTAGTAAGAAGTGTGACCTGTGGAGAGCCAGAGAAAGCATGCTCAGGCCAAAGGGTGAAGCTGTTAATTGGGTCCAGGTCATTTTGCTCTATGCTTTCCTTATTTAATCTCCTCTAACTCTGGCCAATGCTCCAGTCATATTCAGATTCTGCATTTTTCTTTCTCTTATTAATTTTGTTTACAAAGTCAAAGGAGCAATTTTTAGACTGCACTGTAATTTAAATCCCAACTTGAACTGGCTCTACAAGATAGCCCAAGATTGGTTTGGATAGACAACTTTGAAGGGTTAACAGACTAGGGAATCAAAACAGTCTCTTCCCCTTCAGCTCAACACACTATCTGAAACCCTCTTGACTAGAGATGCATCAGTTTGGGGAACAAATTTATTTTACAAAAGACACCTGCACAACATATGATATCAAGGAGAGGTGACATCTTAAGCCATCAAATACCAGCATGGTGGTCCTATCTATAACTTTCTGGTAGTAAGAATCAAGTCTAACTGAAGTGACTTTTTTTTTTTAAATAAAGTAGCAAACTAGGGACTGACCACCCTCCTTGTGCCACTCATGGACATCATGCTCACCCTTGATTTTGATGCTAAAATTCCTTGGGGCATATTTATTCCAGGTCTTTCTGTTGACCGGCTTCCTCTGTTTCTTTATTTTCTGCTTCCTCATATCCCCAGCTTATAGATGGCTTTGGCTTCTAACAGACTTACCTCTACCTTATCGTATCATCATATTCTGTTGGCCTCTACGCTGAGCACCAGTGACTCCTTTTTTTTTTTTTTTTTAGGGAATTTGAGTATCATCCTTTGGTCATTTATGCTGTTCTATAGAAAAGAGATCTATTTGTCTGTCATTTGTTTAAGGGCCATTCATTATTCAGTAAACATCTACTGAGCTTTTATTACGTTCCAATGACTATTTTAGATGCTGGGGAGTGACAAAGAAGCAACATCGACAACAAGTTTTGTTTTGTTCTTTTTTTCTTTTCTTTTTTTTTTTTTTTACTGTAATAGTGCTTACTTACTGGGTATTATTAGGGAAAGGAGTAGACAAATAATAATAAGAAAAAATAAATTAAATATATAAACATCGTATGGAGATAAATACTATCGAGAAAAATAAGCCATTAAGTAATATGGTGACTATAGGGTTGACTGAGCAAGAACATTTCATTTTTAGTTGATCAGTGAACTAATGTCATTCCACCAAGAGGTAATAACATGGAGGAGGTGAGGGAACCAACAATTTGGGCTTCTTAGGGAAAAGCAGTCTAGGACAAAGGAATGGTGTGTGCCAAAGCCCAAGAGAGACACAGTGGGTTATAAGGTCAGACGGGGCTTCAGGGCTAGACTGTGTAGAGCCTTCAAGGACTTTGGCTATTTCTCTAAGTGAGATGAAAGCCACTATAGGTACTTAAAACTATAGAATTTAAGTAGTATAGTGCCAAGATCTGGCTTACATTTTAAAGGGACAACTCATTAGCTTGTTATTTCATCAGAAAACAGAGGGTCTACAATAAAGGAGGTAGAAATGATGGGAAAAAGGAAAATCCTAGTAGGGAGGATTTAGTGGCTCTGATGAGCAGTTACAATCAGAAAACCTGACAAGTCACATGGCTGAAGAGGTCAATAGTTCCTTTGAGGTGGGAGTTGGGGAATAAGAATCCAGGAGCTGGTTTTTTGAAAGGATCAACAAAATTGATAGACCGCTAGCAAGACTAATAAAGAAAAAAAGAGAGAAGAATCAAATAGACGCAATTAAAAATGATAAAGGGGATATCACCACTGATCCCACAGAAATACAAACTACCATCAGAGAATACTACAAACACCTCTACACAAATAAACTAGAAAATCTAGAAGAAATGGATAAATTCCTCGACACACACACTCTCCCAAGACTAAACCAGGAAGAAGTTGAATCTCTGAATAGACCAATAACAGGCTCTGAAATTGTGGCAATAATCAATAGCTTACCAACCAAAAAGAGTCCAGGACCAGATGGATTCACAGCCGAATTCTACCAGAGGTACAAGGAGGAACTGGTACCATTCCTTCTGAAACTATTCCAATCAATAGAAAAAGAGGGAATCCTCCCTAACTCATTTTATGAGGCCAGCATCATCCTGATACCAAAGCCTGGCAGAGACACAACCAAAAAAGAGAATTTTAGACCAGTATCCTTGATGAACATTGATGCAAAAATCCTCAATAAAATACTGGCAAACAGAATCCAGCAGCACATCAAAAAGCTTATCCACCATGATCAAGTGGGCTTCATCCCTGGGATGCAAGGCTGGTTCAATATACGCAAATCAATAAATGTAATCCAGCATATAAACAGAACCAAAGACAAAAACCACATGATTATCTCAATAGATGCAGAAAAGGCCTTTGACAAAATTCAACAACGCTTCATGCTAAAAACTCTCAAGAAATTAGGTATTGATGGGACATATCTCAAAATAATAAGAGCTATCTATGACAAACCCACAGCCAATATCATACTGAATGGGCAAAAACTGGAAGCATTCCCTTTGAAAACTGGCACAAGACAGGGATGCCCTCTCTCACCACTCCTATTCAACATAGTGTTGGAAGTTCCGGCCAGGGCAGTTAGGCAGGAGAAGGAAATAAAGGGTATTCAATCAGGAAAAGAGGAAGTCAAATGGTCCCTGTTTGCAGATGACATGATTGTATATCTAGAAAACCCCATTGTCTCAGCCCAAAATCTCCTTAAGCTGATAAGCAACTTCAGCAAAGTCTCAGGATACAAAATCAATGTACAAAAATCACAAGCATTCTTATACACCAATAACAGACAAACAGAGAGCCAAATCATGAGTGAACTCCCATTCACAATTGCTTCAAAGAGAATAAAATACTTAGGAATCCAACTTACAAGGGATGTGAAGGACCTCTTCAAGGAGAACTACAAACCACTGCTCAATGAAATAAAAGAGGATACAAACAAATGGAAGAACATTCCATGCTCATGGGTAGGAAGAATCAATATCGTGAAAATGACCATACTGCCCAAGGTAATTTATAGATTCAATGCCATCCCCATCAAGCTACCAATGACTTTCTTCACAGAATTGGAAAAAACTACTTTAAAGTTCATATGGAACCAGAAAAGAGCCCACATCACCAAGTCAATCCTAAGCCAAAAGAACAAAGCTGGAGGCATCACGCTGCCTGACTTCAAACTATACTACAAGGCTACAGTAACCAAAACAGCATGGTACTGGTACCAAAACAGAGATATAGATCAATGGAACAGAACAGAGCCCTCAGAAACAACGCTGCATATCTACAACTATCTGATCTTTGACAAACCTGAGAAAAACAAGCAAAGGGGAAAGGATTCCCTATTTAATAAATGGTGCTGGGAAAACTGGCTAGCCATATGTAGAAAGCTGAAACTGGATCCCTTCCTTACATCTTATACAAAAATTAATTCAAGATGGATTAAAGACTTAAACATTAGACCTAAAACTATAAAAACCCTAGAAGAAAACTTAGGCATTACCGTTCAGGACATAGGCATGGGCATGGACTTCATGTCTAAAACACCAAAAGCAATGGCAACAAAAGCCAAAATTGACAAATGGGATCTAATTAAACTACAGAGCTTCTGCACAGCAAAAGAAACTACCATCAGAGTGAACAGGCAACCTACAAAATGGGAGAAAATTTTCGCAACCTACTCATCTGACAAAGGGCTAATATCCAGAATCTACAATGAACTCCAACAAATTTACAAGAAAAAAACAAACAGCCCCATCAAAAAGCGGGCAAAGGATATGAACAGACACTTCTCAAAAGAAGACATTTATGCAGCCAAAAGACACATGAAAAAATGCTCATCATCACTGGCCATCAGAGAAATGCAAATCAAAACCACAACGAGCTACCATCTCACACCAGTTAGAATGGCAATCACTAAAAAGTCAGGAAACAACAGGTGCTGGAGAGGATGTGGAGAAATAGGAACACTTATACACTGTTGGTGGGACTGTAAACTAGTTCAACCATTGTGGAAGTCAGTGTGGCGATTCCTCAGGGATCTAGAACTAGAAATACCATTTGACCCAGCCATCCCATTACTGGATATATACCCAAAGGACTATAAATCATGCTGCTATAAAGACACATGCACACGTATGTTTATTGCGGCACTATTCACAATAGCAAAGACTTGGAACCAATCCAAATGTCCAACAATGATAGACTGGATTAAGAAAATGTGGCATATATACACCATGGAATACTATGCAGCCATAAAAAATGATGAGTTCATGTCCTTTGTAGGGACATGGATGAAATTGGAAATCATCATTCTTAGTAAACTATCGCAAGGACAAAAAACCAAACACCACATGTTCTCACTCATAGATGGGAATTGAACAATGAAAACACATGGACACAGGAGGGGGAACATCACATTCTGGGGACTGTTGTGAGGTGGGGGGAGGGGGGAGGGATAGCATTAGAAGATATACCTAATGCTGAATGACGAGTTAATGGGTGCAGCGCACCAGCAAGGCACATGAATACATATGTAACTAACCTGCACATTGTGCAGATATACCCTAAAACTTAAAGTATAATAATAATAAAAAAAATAAAAAATAAAAATAAAAATAAAACAAGTTATGAAGAGTACTGTAAAGGAAAATGAAGCAGAATACAAATGAGTTAAACAAAAAGAATTTAGAAAGAGGACAAAGTGGAGGGAAGGTTAAAGTATTTCCTAAAAGAATTTGGTTACTTAATTTCACTTAGGACCATCTCTGGTTTCTAGCTTTGTTAGTTATTTGATGATGGTGGAGGCACCTTACCCACTAGATTTAAAATAATAATCATCCAGATAATTTGTGCCACTTGTGGTGCTACTGTGGCAAAAATAACAACAAAAATGTAAGCTTTCTTTTATCACTCTAAAGAAATATTTATTTTAATTCAATAGAGAAAAGGCAATATGTAGATGGTGATCATTCTCAAGAATTTATTTATTGATGGGAAGATGGAGGCATGGAGTTAATAACTATTTTATCTACCATTCTCCCTAAAGTTATTTATTCAAAATTTTTGAAAGTCAAATCACCACTCCTGCTACAATAGGGACTATAGGACTCTGGCTCTGGGTTGACCCTGTTTGAAAGCCAAGTAGCCTGCACCTTAAAAACTCACTTGTAGACCTAACGTAACCTTTATTTGGTTAGAGAGATGCTCGTCTTGAAGTGATGTTTGACAGTTTTAGAAATATTGCAGGAAAGTTCTGAAAGACTGAAAGCTATTGCTGATTTTTAAAAATGCTGTTGTACCTTATGTTTATCAGTTATAAGAAACTATTTGGAAATTGTTGCACTATATAGGTGTTTAATTGATTTCTTTATCTAATATAAAATCAATGTAAATAATTTCTGTCAAGGTGATATATTTGCTCACATTTATCCTTCTATGCCCTGGAAGCTCTGAAGATACTTGCACAAAGTCATTAGAGAAAGATTGAATTGTATGATTATGTATCTAAGCAAACACAAAAATAAGGTGGAAAATATTTTTTCCACCTTAGTTTCTGATAGACACAATATCTATCAGCACCTTGATCTTGGACTGCCATCCTCCAGAACTGTGAGAAATAAATTTCTGTTGTTTATAATTCTCCCAGTCTATGATATTTTGTTGTGGTAACCAGAACTGATTAAGACACAGAATAATCACAGTTTGAATTAAAATATTCAAAATAACAGTTTAGTAATTTTAAACAAAACTTAGGAGACTCAGAAAGAGAAAGAGCGAGAGCAAGTGAGAGAGAGACAGACAGATTGAGTGAGAGAGAAAGGAATTGTTTTATTCTAGTTTGTTTTCACCAATCTAATTCTGTAGTACACTCTAGTTAAACTACCAAAATTGCGATGTTGTAATGATTCCATGGCAATAGAAGCAAGATCATACAGAGAAAGCTAAATTGTGAGAGAGAATAGGATGCTACTCCCTTTCAGATGTCTGCAGTAATAGGTGGAAAGGGAGGAAAGCTACGGGAAAAAACAGTTATTATGAACATTCTTTATTGAGTTTGTCCCATCCACATAGTCAAGCAAAAGTGATCATAAACAATATTTTAAAAACACCCTATAATACAGAATGTTCTTTCTGACAGTACATGGCTGGAAGAAACTGTTAGCAAACAGAGGGAAGTACAGATGACTTGATTTATATTTTCTAGCACTGAAAAATTGTATTTGTTGTGTATGTTAGAAGTCAGAAGTTCCTCAATTCTACTCCAAGGTCTGCTCACAAGTCCTTTGTTGGTCCAAAAAGATGATATCTTATTAGGTTTTTAAAATAGATATCCTGTAATCCCAGGACTTTGGGAGGCCTAGGCAGGTGGATCACGGGAGGCCAGGAGTTTGAGACCAGCCTGGCCAACACAGTGAAACCCCATCTCTACTAAAAATACAAAAATTAGCCGAATGTGGTGGCACATGCCTGTAATACCAGCTACTTGGGAGGTTGAGGCATAGAAAAATTGCTTGAACCTGGGAGGTGGAGGCTGCAGTGAGCCAAGATAGCCTGGGTGACAGTGGGACTCAGTCTCAAAAATAATAAAATAAAATAAAATAAAATAAAAGAGCTCTAATGGGAATTGTTGCATTATTACTGATTCCATATACAATAATTCATTTTGAGACGTATATAAAATACAATTTTCTTACTAGCATTCCTAAGATAAGAATTGTTACAATTGCTATATTTATTCAATAGAATGCTATGGTCTGAATATTTATTCAATAGAATGCTAGGGTTTCCCTAAAATTCATATGTTGAAATTATAACCCCCAGGTGGTGTTATTAGGGGCTGGAGCTTTGGGGACATAAATAAGTCATGAAGGCGGATTAGTGCCCTTATAAGGGACCCCAGAAGAGATCCCTTGCCTTCCTGCCACATGAGGTTACAGCAAAAACATAGCTGTCTAGAAAACAGTCCCTCACCAGACACGGTATCTATCAGCACCTAGATCTTGGACTTCCATCCTCCAGAAGTGTGGGAAATAAATTTCTGTGGTTTATAATTCTCCCAGTCTATGGTATTTTGTTGTGGTAACCAGAACTGATTAAGACATAGAATAATCACAGTTTGAAATAAAATATTCAAAATGACAGTTTAGTAATTTTATACAAACCTAGAGACTTAAAAGAATACAATTATTAGCATTTAAAGGTAACAGTAGAAAATTGTAAGTTATTAATTTTTATGCTGTTGTTGCAAGAAACAACTGTATTAGCTACTGACTCAGGACAGATCACTTACAGAATACGAAGGTAAAAACCTAAAATCTCCATTTTGAAGGAAGAACTACAATGAATGTTGACTACATTGACTTTTCTACAAATATAAGTTATTTTTCTAAAAATCAGATAGTTTAGAGCTTAGATGTATCCCCCTGCAAGGGCCTTAAATGTATGTTGTTACCAGGCAAGTTTTGCAGACTACTACATCCAACGATTGAGATTTTATGAGTATGGACAAGGGCACCTGAATGCCTTGCCCAGAGCCTAGGTATACTGAATAGCAAACCTCCACAACTGTATTATATATTTTTATATATATATATACATTATTTATTTATATCTATATTTTTATATATGTATATATACATACATGCACACACACACACACACATATAGGTATGTTCTCTCTCTCTCTCCTGCCACTGCAAGGACACTTAATAAATAGCTTGGATATAATCATGGGCTTAGGTTGATTACAGGAGGTTAACTGGCAGACTCGCACTCTGTCTCCTCGAGCCCTCCCCAGTATCTATTGTTCCCGTCTTTGTGTCCATATGTATTCAGTATTTAGCTCCCACTTACAAGTGAGAACATGCAGTATTTGGTTTTCTGTTCCTGTGTTAGTTTGCTTAGGATAATGGCCTCCACATAGCTATTTCATAATGCCAGAATGTGCGTTGTAGGTGTTCTAATTTCCATACTCTCCACCCTACTGGTACATATTTTGTATTCCAGGATGCCTTGTATTTGAACTAAAAACAAAAATCGTACTCTAAAATCTTGTCTGGGTGTGTAATCTAGCCAGTTTAGCGTAAAGGAGAACTATAACAAGAACCTAGAACAAGAACGGGGACAGATTCTTGAAGGTAAAGATGGATGCAGAATAAAAGTGAATGTAGATTGAACAGTCCTGGGAATATAAGGTGAAAGTATATTTGGAGACACGGGAGAAAAATTCTGAGAAGGCTGGAGGGAAACACCTAAATGAGAACATTGATTTTTATCAATTTACTCATAGACAAGGAAGAGGTGGAAGAAACCAGCCTGGGTTGTAGGGTCTATGGGTAGACGATAGTTTCAAAAACTAGGAATTTGGTGTATCTCCCTTTGGGTTGAAAGGTAAATGGGAAGAATTGCTTCAATCTGAATTTGTAGTGATATCTGTATCCTTCAGGTAAAAGCACATCTGTTGACTGGGTATGGTGGCTCACACCTGTAATCCTAGTATTTTGGGAGGCCAAGGGGGGCAGATCACCTGAGGTCACGAGTTTGAGACCAGCCTGGACAACATGGTGAAACCTGGTCTCCACAAAAAATACAAAAACTGGCCCAGTGTAGTGGGGTGAGCCTGTAGTCCCAGCTACTTGGGAGGCTGAGGCAAAAGAATCGCTTGGACACAGGAGGTGGAGGTTGCAGTGATTCAAGATCATTTCACTGCACTCCAGCCTGGGCAACAGAGCAAGGCTCCATCTCAAAAAAAAAAAAAAAAAAAAGCACATCTCTTAAATTTAAGATCTGAGAGGCTCGAGCTTCAAAACCCAGTTTCACCATTTAGGAAATGGTGAATCCTGAATAGGATCTCTTGAGCAAGTTATTTAATTTCTCTCAGTCTGAGTTTTCTTACCTGTCAAACGGGGCTAATAGTAGCTATTTTATTTTATTTTTTCTTCTATTTTTATTTTAGGTTCAGGGAGTACATGTGCAGGTTTGTTGCATGTGTAAATTGTGTGTCACGGGGGCTTGGTGTACGCATGGTCCCGTCTCCAAGGTAGTGAGCATAGTACTCACTAGGTAGCCTTCCAGTCCACCTTCCCGCACTCTGTCTCCTCGAGCCCTCCCCAGTATCTATTGTTCCCGTCTTTGTGTCCATATGTATTCAGTATTTAGCTCCCACTTACAAGTGAGAACATGCAGTATTTGGTTTTCTGTTCCTGTGTTAGTTTGCTTAGGATAATGGCCTCCACATAGCTATTTCATAATGCCAGAATGTGCGTTGTAGGTGTTCTAATTTCCATACTCTCCACCCTACTGGTACATATTTTGTATTCCAGGATGCCTTGTATTTGAACTAAAAACAAAAATCATACTCTAAAATCTTGTCTGGGTGTGTGATCTAGCCAGTTTAGCGTAAAGGAGAACTATAAATCAGGTATGAGGGCTCACACCACACTGTTTCCACTTTGAAGTAGGAATGAATAGAGGCAGCACAGAGAACTAGGAAAGATGGTGCAAAGTCTTCCTGTTGAGGATGCCCTGGCTGTTTTGGTGGGTGGGTGTGATCAGTTGGTGTCAGGGCACATCGCCTCCCTTGTTAAGTGATCCTGTCTTGTCAAAGCCCACCCCACACTCCAGGAAAAGAGGCTGGTGCTCCCTAAGTAGTCACCAGCAGTCTGGTTTGAACGACAGTAATCTCAGGGGGTTTGTCAGGGTATATTCCCTCCCTCATCAAGTGACCGTATCTTGCCAAGAGTCTACCTCACACTACAAGAAGAAGTATGCATTGATTAACTCAGTATGTGCAATTTTATACCTGCAGTTTCTCCACTAATAACATGAGCATATTATCTTCTCATTCAATATTTTCCAATATCATGTGCTTTTATTTGATTTTGGGTTTTGTGTCTAATACATTGTATTTCATTGAATAACTAGGCCATGATATTTAACGAAACCTCTAAAGGGACATGTCTGGTTTATTTTTAAGTATTTGTTATTATAAATCACAGTATAATTAGCATTTCCTTTTTTATTTAAATTTTTTTTCATATTTTTATAGACATAGGATCTCACTATGTTGTCGGGACTGGTTTTGAATTCCTGGGCTCAAGCAATCTTCCTGCCTCAGCCTCTCAAAGTGCGGGGATTACAAGTGTGAACCACCGCACCTAGCCAACATTATACTTATATATATATATAATATATCATATATAATTATATATGATATATTATTATATATTATATTATATATAATTATATATAATATAATATATAATATTAATATCATATAATATATAATATTATATATTATATGATATTAATATTATATATTATATAATATAATATATTATATATTATATATATTATATATTATATATAAAAATAAAATATATAAATTATAATATAATATAATATGTATATGATAATATAATATAATATATATGTTAATAATATATATAATAATATTATATAATATAATATATAATATTATATTACATATATTATATTATATATTATATTATATTATACTATATAATATATTATATATAATATTATATTATATTATATATTATATTATATTATATATAATATTATAATATATAATATAATATAACATATAATATAATATTACATATTATCTTATATTATATATTATTTATATATAATAAATATTATATTATATAATATATAATATATAATATATATTTTTATATTATATATTACATATCATATATATTTTCATATTATATATTACGTATAATATATATTTTCATATTATATATTACGTATAATATATATTTTCATATTATATATTACGTATAATATATATTTTTATATTATATATAATATATAATATATATTTTTATATTATATATAATATATAATATATATTTTATATTATATATAATATATAATATATATTTTATATTATATATAATATATAATATATATTTTTATATTATATATAATATATAATATATATTTTTATATTATATTATATATATTTTTATATTATATCTTATATATTATATATAATATATATTTTTATATTATATCTTATATATTATATATAATATATATTTTGATATTACATCTCATATCTTATATATAATATATATTTTTATATATCTTATATATTATATATTATATATATTTTTATATTATATATTATATATTATATATTATATATATTTTTATATTATATATTTTATATTATATATTATATATATTTTTATATTACATATTATATATTACATATTATATATATTTTTATATTATATATTATATATTATATATATTTTTATATTATATATCATATATTTTTATATTATATATTATATATTTTTATATTATATATAATATATAATACATATTTTTATATTATATATAATATATATTTTATATAATATATAATATATAATATATATTTTATATATTATATATAATATATAATATATAATACATATTTTTATATCATATATAATATATATAATATATAATATATATTTTTATATTATATATAATATATATAATATATATTTTTATATTATATATAATATATATAATATATATTTTTATATTATATATAATATATATAATATATATTTTTATATTATATATAATATATAAAATATATATTTTTATATTATATATTATATATAAAAATATATGTATTTGTGCATATCTCTTATTATACCTTTAAGGATGAATTCCTAGAAGTGGAAATATTGAGTCTTCCATACACATTGCCAATTTGGTTCTGCCAGTAAGGTTCTGTCAATTTATATTTCTTTAAGGGTGCATTGGTATATTACTTCAGTCTTGCCAATACTGTGGCAAAAAATATTGCTATTTTTTAAAACTGTTAATGAATTTGTCAGCTACTCAAGATAATAATTATAGTCAACACACATATAGTGCTTACTATGTGCCAAGCACTGTTCTAGCACTTCATATATGTACTAGGTAGGATTCTAAAGTGGCCCTTAAGATTCCCTACCATGTAATGTATACACCCTGTGCCCATATAACCCTAGACATGTGAATACTGTGAGATACCACTCCTGCGATTGTGTTATGTTTATGTTGCTATGTTTATGTTACATAGCAAAAAGAATTTCGCACATGAATTAAAGACCCAAACCACATAGGGAGATTATGCAGGTGGGCTTGACCTAATCACATGAGCCCTTGAAATCAAGGTCTAGAGGTCAGATACTAAGGATGAGAGGGATTCGACGAGAGAGAGGTTCTCTCTGGCTGACGTGAAGTAGGAAAGGGTCACATGACAGCACATGTATGCAGCTTCCAGGAGCTGAGAGCAGCCTTCAGCCAGCTGACAGGAAGCAGGAAACAGAAACCTCAGTTCTGTCAGCCCAAGGAGCAGAATTCTGCCAAAAACAAGAATGGGCTTGGAAGTAGATTTTCCCCCAGAGTGACCACATAAGAGTTTAGCCAAGTGACACCTTTATTCTAGCCTTGTGAGGTCCTGAACAAAGAACCTAGCCATACCGTGCAGGACTATTTTTTTTTTTTTTGAGGCTAGTCTCATCTCTCACCCAGGCTGGAGTGCAGTGGCATGACCATGACTCAGTGCAGCCTCAACCTCATGTGTTTAAGTGATCCTCCTGCCTCAGCCTCCAAGTAGCTAGGACTATAGGCTTGTACCACCATGCCTGACTAATTTTTTTGATTTTTAGTGGAGATGGGGTCTCACTATGTTGCCCAGGCTCATCTTGAACTCCTGAGCTCAAGCAAACCTCCCGCCTTGGCCTCCCAAAGTGCCTATGCAGGACTTCTAACCTACAGTAATATAAGCTGATAAATAAATGTGGTTTTAAGTGTTAAGTTTATGGGAATTTGTTACATGTTAATAGAAAATTAGTATAATATGTATCAACTCATTTAATCTTCATAGCCATATAAGATAGGCATTATTATTAATAATACCATTTAGAGATTAAAAACTGAAGCATATGGGGGTTAGGTGATGAGGCGAAGGTCACACAGGTAGTTTTAGAGCTAGAATTCAAACCCAGGCATTTGGGCACTTGAAATCATAATTTTATCATCACGGACTTTCATGACTTTCGATATCTCACTGCTTGATATTGTTTTGTCTTGTTTTTGAATACTTAAAATTACATTTTTTCTCCCACATACTTTCTTTTTATTCTTAATGTGTTTCTGTGTGTGTATGTGTGTGCCTACGTTACTTAATTTTCCTTTTCCTGGTAAAATATACATAAATATTGTTTATAAACATTCATAATAGCTATAAAAAAGACACATTTCATTTGTGATTTTTGGTATGTTTCAATTATCTTTACAGAAAAAGTAGGTTATGAATGCTCTTTATAGCTAGGTGCCTTCACAGGGTTTAATGAGAATTCTTTGGGATATTTTTCATATTGTCCATAATGTCCTGTTTATTTTTAGTTAATAAATAGCTTCGCTTTTGGATAAACAGATGATAATAATGTTCTTGAGTTTTTACTTGGTGTTAGAAACTAAATTCAGTGAACATGTTATCTTGTTTGCCCTTACAGTGATTCTGAATTAAGCATTATGCTTCCCTTTTTATCACGGAGCAACATGAAGCTTAGGATGGAAGTAACCTACATACACTGACAAAGGCAATTAAGTAACTGAGCTGGAATTAAAACTCACCTTGCCTGACTCCATAGACTGTGCTCTTTAAGGTCATGCTACACCCCTTCTATACAAAACTTGGCATAGGTTTCCTACTCAATTTCTTAATAGACTGTGAGCAACTGAAGAATGGGATCTTATTTAAAGATTCAAGAAATGTTCAATAAATAAGCAGGTACTTTTGAAGGAGAAAAGTAAGGTAAATAGAAGACAAGACATGAGAGAAAAGGAGTAGTTTCCAGATTTTCCTTATAGAGAAAAAGTTTAAACCAAATGGAATCATGCTTTTGGAAATAAAACTTCTTTGGACAGCAAATATTTTTAAACATGTGTACACGTGCTGCTTCTTTGAAGTTTAAAAGCACAACATGGGGGAGAGAAAAAGAGTGAAAATTTAAAAAAATTGAATATATTACTCTGATGAAGAATGAACACATATGTAATTGAATAATTTTGGAAGTGTTTTTGTATTAGAAACATTGGAGCTATTTTTATAGTTTGAAAATTATAAAATGTAGATCACATTTCAGCCTTTGAGTTAGAGGCTCTTTAATAACACAGTAGATATACATCTGTCTTAAAAATGCTTAGTGAAGCATGCATATACAAAATACAATCTGCAAGATTTTAGTAGGAGACTTTTGTGTTGGGAAGGGGTCTATGATGAAGTAGGTCTAATAATGTCCTTTTTTTTTAACCTTTCTTTCCTTTCTTTCCCTTCCTTTCCTTCCTTTCCTTCTTTTCCTTCCTTTCCCTCCTTCCCTCCCTCCCTCCCTCCCTCTCTCTCTCTCTTTCTTTCTTTCTTTTTCTTTGACAGGGTCTCACTCTGTCACCCAGGCTGGAGTGCCAAGAGGTGACCTCGGCTCACTGCAACCTCCACCTTGCAAGTTCAAGCAATTCTCCTGCCTTGACCTCCCAGGTAGCTGGGACTAAAGGCACTCACCAGCACGCCTGGCTACATTTTGTATCTTTTGCAGCGATGGGGTTTCACCACGTTGGCCAGGCTAGTGTCAAATTCCTGGCCTCAAGTGATCCACCTGCCTTGGCCTCCCAAAGTGCTGGGATTACAGGTGTGAGCCACCATGCCTGGCCTACTGGCCTGCAATTTTTTTTTTTTTTTTTTTTTTTTTTGAGATGGAGTCTGGCTCTGTCGCCCAGGCTGGAGTGCAGTGGCATGATATTGGCTGATTGTAACATCAGCCTCCCGGGTTCAAGCGATTCTCCTGCCTCAGCCTCCTGAGTAGCTGGGATTACAGGTGCCTGCCACCACACCTGGCAAATATATGTATATTTGTATTTTATATATATATATGCATATTTGTATTTTTAGTAGGGACGAGATTTCACCATGTTGGTCAGGCTGGTCTCGAACTTCTGACCTCATGTGATCTGCCTGCCTCAGCCTCCCACAGTGCTGGGATTACAGGCATGAACCACTGCACCCGGCCTACAATTTCTTAATATTACATACCCTTCGTTAAAAGTCTTAGTGTACGTTAGCATAGAAAAGACTTACCACGAATGGATATTATTTAAATATCCTCCAAATTTCCTTAAATTTATTTAATCATAGAATATTTTTATGAAATCTTCAATTATATTTTTGAGAACTATGCCCCAATTTTGAAAATGCTTGATATTAATATTTCGAAGGTCCTATCTTTGCTCTTCTTTAATAATTCTAGGATTTGTTTTCACAATTGCACTTTCTCATACAATACTAAATTTACCAGCTGATGCCCAGCAATTTAATTGTAGTTAATATGGAAAAAATAGAAAATCTAGCCAATCAAGAGGGATTTTTTTCAACCAATAGCAATCAATAATACTTAGGAAGTCATTACAAATACTGAGGATTATTTTGCTCCTTCCATTCTTGGCTTATAAATAGAAAAGCATGACTAGCAACAACTAAAAATTGCACACAATGGCTTACTATACGCCAAATTCTGCACTGAAAAGTCCTCTGTGTACACCTGCCAATCTTCACAATACTACCCAGGTAGATAACTGAATTTTGCAGATAAGAAAACTAAGGCTCAGATAGTTTAAGTAACTGGTCCAGATTTACACAGGCAATAAGAGGGTATGCCTGTTTGATTGCAAAGTGAATCAGTTAGGAAGCCCATCAATGATTATCCTGCACTACTTAAAGAATAGATAGATAAGCCAAAGTCACAGTACCCCATTAGCTCAAACGATGCATTTCTAGAAATAGGCATGCTGCCTGCATGACTGAATCACACCTTTAAGGGGTATATGTATACCACAGTATAGCTTCATGTAAAGCTATACTGTGCTTGCGGTACATGTGCTTACAGTACATTGGTAAGCACTCTTTTCCTTCAGATTTAATTCATCAGGATATTTCATTTGTTATTCTTTTGGTCATTTTTACCTAGTTGTGGTGATATTTATATCAAAGGACTTCTACCAGTCCCATATTATCTGCTTACCTTTACCCTGAGGCATAGTAAACCCCAGTGACACACAGCATGCAAGCATGCACACTTGTTTTCTTTGTAGCTTATTCAGCATTGTCACTTACCAGGCATTATGGCTTAGAATTGTTCACCAGAACAGAACACAAATGGCAGAAAGTGAGCACAGAGCAGCAGAAAAATATTGCTGAACAATTTTAACTTTAATCATATGTTGTTGAACAAATTTAACGCAAGAGAATGGGGATTCATTGACTAAGAGTGGATGTATGAGAGCACTCAGAGATTGGTTAAATACATACTACTATATTTTCTTACACAAACATTAATTAACACTTGTATTATATATTAATATAACAATTACAGTTAATTACATTAATTTACAATTAACCCATTGATTTAGTATACGATAATCTGTGTGTGTGTATCAGAAACCAAGCAGTATTATAATGAAACAGAGCAGGGAAGCATGAAATGGGAACTACATGCAGATAAAATTCCGTTAACGTAGGAGAGCACAGATAGCGTTTAGACAATAAAAAGTCTGCAAGACAAAAACTTGCATGGCTTAATGACATTTAGGTGACATGGACATTGTCACATTGAATAGCATTAACAGAGAAGAACATGGAAGGAAGAGACTGTCTTAGAATGTAAGGAGTGTCTGCCATTCAGAGGATGTAAGAGGAGGGCTAGATGACTATCTGACAAGACAATTTGCTTAATTATTCAGTCAGCAAAACAATCTGGGGGCACATACTGTGTATCAGGCATTGTATTAGGCATTGATGCAGAGATGAAGGAAACTCCTTGTCATCAAGAACTATAATTTAGATAGTGAGTAAAAGGGTACTGAGAGATCACGAAGTGGCTGTAATGACCACACACCAAGAAGCTCTGGCAGGGAGCACAGGACAGGCCCACGGCTTCTCTCCTTGGCCTTGCCTGTATGTTGTGGGAAGATCTCTAAAAATAGAAGATTATAATGGCATCCCCTAGATCAGTTTTCCATTTAACACTCAGCTCTAGGTAACTTCAGTGGGCAGCATGAGAGCAGCCCCTTGGGGCCCTCATTGATTTGGATGTATAGGGGGCAAATCATTTAAAATTTTAAGTATGAGTTTCATGAGCAACGAGAAGGGAATTTCAATTAGACAGAACAAAGATGTCTTTTTTTTTTTTAATCACTTTTGAAACCCTTTTCCAGAATCTTTCTGCTTTAAAATGCTGATACCATCACAACCAGTATTACCTGGGTAAGGAGTGATGACAAATATTGATTTTTCATAGCTAGCCTAACCTGAGGAGAGAAAAGCAAATGAAAATCTTTGTACATACATTCAGGGCTCCTGTTTAGGAAACTATTTGTTTCATTATTAAATATATTGTGATATATCCACAACATGACAGCAACTAACTGTATCCACACTTGCTAAAAAACAAAGCTGAAATGCATTTTGACCGTGACAGCAAACTAAAAAAGTCAAGGAGACTGTGATAGTAGGTCAAAGTCACTAGGCTCACTGGATATCAGGGGCAGGTCTGAAGTAGAGAGTTCTATGCAACTCTAAAATCCCTGTGTTGTTATGCATCAGAGACCATCTGGCCACACCATGTTTTTCACCTCCATGCAAAGCCTTTCTAAGTTCTGCTTTTCTTTCATCCAGTGTTTAATGCACTATATCTAATATTTAATGCAAACACATAGTGTCTTGCTGTTGTAATTTTGCATAAGCAAATACTTAGTTTCCAACTAAATATGATCATTGTCCTCTCTGTGCCTTAATTTTGTCATAGGTAAAATGAAGAATCCAGGAAGAAATTCTCTCTACAGGGCAGTCCCATGTTTCTAGGGCAATAAAAGACTAAAATATGAAAAGATAATACATGAATTAAATGAGTATTGGCCAAGGAATTTATAGTAAATATTGTTTAAAGACATAAACATTTGCATAAAAATTACTTTTGCCAGGCACAGTGGCATAAGCCTGCAATCCCCCAGCCACTTGGGAGGTTGCAGCAGAATAATCACTGGAGCCCGGGAGTTTGAGGCTGCAGTACACTATAATCTTGCCTGTGAATAGCCTGCTGCACTCAAGCCTGGCAACATAGAAAAGCCCTATCTCTAAAATATAAAATAAAATAAAATAAAACAATATGATAAAATAAAAAATATATAAATTTTAAAACTACATTTGATAGTATTGGTGATTTTTGTTTAAAATAATGTCATTTTTATGAATGTGCACAAGTCAGGAGATAAGGAGAAATGTGTTGTGTGCACCACCCTTTGTGGTATTGGAAAATAATATAATAAGCTCTTGATCTAAGTAAAGTATAAGAGCTTATTGGAAATAAGTCACATACATGCTTATCTACTTTTCAGGCCATGATATGAGATCATGAAGTTGATCATGAAGTTGATCTCGTATCAAAGTGATTTCCTTACTATACGTAATCCTTAGAAATAGCACTGATATTTATCTAGATCGTTATAATCTTGAATTAAATACCTTACAAGTTATATTGAGTGTTTTCTCAGGGCATGCACATTCAACAGTTTTCAGCTCAAACAATTTAGACCATTATAATAACTGAAATCTAAGCAATTGACAGAGAAATCAAATGATCTGCCCAACTGATTCATTGAGATACGTGAAATATCCAAATGTGACAATTAGCTTGATAAATCCATTCCTTACTTCTTCATACAAAATCGTAATTAAAAAGCAATAATGCTGCTTTGAACCAACCCCCTTTTAATATCTGTACAAGCCCTGTATTAAGCTATCAGGTATTAAATATATTAGTCAAAAATAACATCTGATTAATAATACCTTTGAGTTGTGATGTACTATAGTACAAATGTTAATGTAATTTTTTTATTTGACTGGATTACTTTATGTATATAGCACAATTTGAACATTATGAAATCTGACTCAAGCTTTCTTACTCTCATGTTATTTCCATTTCTTGTAAATCCCACCCCTCCACTTCCAGCAATAAGAGGTTATTTGCCAAACTAGCATATTTCCATTACAGATGTAAAGTTGTCTACTTATATTATAGGGGAAGTAATTAACTATTTTGTTTTCTTTAGTATATTTTGTGAGACTTTAAGAGGCCATGAAAACCCACCCACAATTCTGGCAAGCTACTTTTAGCAAAGAAAGAAGCATGAAGCAGTAAGTAGAAATGACTAACAAACTGTATTTTTAAATTATCGTAGTTGAGAGTAAGCCTACGAAATTCATTCTCTTCAGGATCTTGACAAGCATTGATAATTTTGGTTGTGCCTTAAATAGGGGTTGTCTACACAGGTCACATAATCCATTTACTAGTCTATCTGATTTGTTGTTAGCTTGCTTTTTAATGTCATCAGTGTTTATGCTGAAAGTGCTGTCAGTGAAGTGCTTTGCTCGTGTTAATTGGTAAAAACGAAATACTTCCCACCATCCCAGCTTTTTTTGAAAATAACTTACTGACATGCAAAATTAATTTAACTTTAAATAATATGTTGGCTACATATTAAATATTTTAACACGTAGTTTAAGCATGCGGTGCTTTATTTGTTACATTGCTAACATTGAATCTAATAGACTAAGGTTAATATTATGAAAATAAAGTATGATATGTCACAAATATTTAAATGAGTTGTAAAGAGAAAATAGAGTTAGGAATCTCATCTGAATTATAATAAAAATAATAGGAAAGCTGTAACAGCTTTATGATGATTTTTCCTCTTAACAAATAGCTGAGAGATTTGAAAAAAAATGGTGTATGAGATGACAGTGCTGCCTTTGAAGCATGTAATTTTATAATAAAAATGTTTTAAATTAAGGAATTGCCTAAGGTAGAATATGATGATAATTGTGATTTTTTTTGTATTGAGAAAAGCTACATAAAAGTAATGTTTATTTTCAAAGAAAGCAAAAATTTTTCAAATAAAGCAAAAAGGATATATGTGCATTTACAGTAATTTATATTAAATTTTAAATTAATTACCTTAACATTAACACAAATAGCTTTTAGGTTGTTGGAATGTGTAATTTTTATACATATTAAATAGATTACAAAGGTAAGGAAATAACTGCATTAATGAAACATGGTTTGGACGTTAAGTTTAAAAAATTCTTATTCTAATGTCAAAATGTGTATTGAATGCTCCTCACTATTCATAGCCTGGACATATATCAAGCTTTTCTTTTTATGATTAAAGTCATTGATACATTAAAAAATACTTCTTAATTTATTGTATTATTCATTATATTGCAAACCACGCAAACATAAAGAGAAAAAGGAAAGAGTGTTGTGAAAAGGGGACAAAGTTGTATATAGTGAGCTCCATTAAAAACCTACATTTAAATCTTAAAAATGTTTGTATCAAAGGAAAAAAAAATGGTGATGCCTTCCCATTTCTCACTGAAAGCCTTACATGGTTTTCATTTGCCTTTTTTCATCCTTCACTTGGACAGTAACCTCTTAACTTTTCTTTCATGCTTTTTTTCTCTCTTGTCTCCACTCCAGCACACATTCTCTCTCTATATATATATCTCTTCCTGTGGACTCTGCAGTAAAAGCTACCCCAGTTGTCTCATTTTTATAAGACTTGCAGACGTCTGCCAGTGGCTGATAGGAAACGCTGATTGAGAAAGGGTTTATCTACTTTTCATCCAAAATATGTGAACCATTAAGGAAATTATAAAAAGCAGCAACAATATACTCTGGTTTTATTCAGTCCTCTCCCTTAGTGATTATTAAAAGGGTGATATTTTTAGCCAAAGAAAGCAAAATGCATCTGCAGCAGCTGGTTTCCAAGGAAACAGAATAATTTAAAACCATGTGGAACTCTGCTCTCTAATTTTCATCAATTCCCCTTCATTCTTGGAGGTAGCTTTACTCAGAATTTATAATTTCTAAAAAATATAGCTGCATTGATTTATTTCCTCTAATACATTTTAGGAGATGAATATCTGGTCTTATATATCACCTTGAATTTCAATCTTGGGGTGAGGGGTGGATTAATTTCAACCATTGTTTTGCTTAAAAAACAAAATCAGAAAGATCCATCAATAATTAGAAACATGCCAAAATTTCAGTACTATGTAATAATCTTTGAAATCCAGAAATAGTTCAAAATAAACCATGCCAGAATATTTACTTGGTTCATTATGACACTTAACCATATAAACATGTTATTAACTATATTTAGTGCATTTAGGAAATTTAAGGTAATTCTCAATTCATTTAGCTAATTCATACCTAATATTCAGCAATTTTCTCACTCTTATTTTAATTTTGCAAGAACTTTTATATTTGTGTCTGTTTATTCAAAGAAAATCTCTCAAACAAAAAAAAGTACAATAAATAAAAATTTTGAAAAACAATAAACAAAAAGAAAAACAATAGCAAAAATTATTTAGAAATTATATAGTCATTCCTATTAGTTTTGATTCATTCAAAAAGGTATTAAAATATGTATGAACAAATTATTTACCTCATTGAAAGACTTTTATTTTATTATTATAATCAACAGGTATTAATTGATGGCCAGTGTACTCAAGTCAGTCATAATTCTTGAAAGCTCAATTTTAATGAGATTCCACCACCATTAAATGACCTATATTTGTGAATTAAAGTAAAGAATTAAGTGACTGGGAGTTCAATTTTTTTGTATGTTTTTACTACAAGTGTGTTATTTAGTCTACATACTTAGAACTTGTCCCTATTTTCCCTAAGGCAATATAAAGGACCATATTAGGAGATACAAGCACCTAGTAAAGTTGTTAAAAAAAATTGCCTAGAGATATTATCAACAATATAAATGCTCTGATGGAATTCTTATCTAGATGTGTTTGATTGATAAATTAAACTACCAGTGAAACATGACTGTTAAGATGCTATTTTTTACAGCAATGTTTAATCCTTCAAAATTAGGTTTCTGAGCTTTAAAATAAAAACGGCTCCATGTAAGTTAACAAATAGAAACAAATCGTTGTTTAATTATCACATAAGCTTAAAGTTTACTGAATAAAATAATGCAACTATTGAACAACATGAGATTTATCAAGAGGAGTAAGTTAAATAAAAGGGCTAAATGCACACAAATCATTCATTCTAAATTAGTGCTAAAAGAGCCTACAAGCTGCAAAAATAGTTTTCCTAAGCCTTTTACTGTATTGTCAATATTAAAAGCCCACATGAAATTTTATATTGTATATTCACAGAAGGCTCCATTTTCTCAGGACCTGTGGAATTTACCGAGGTTTTCTCATCCTTCCTGCGATTCCTAATAACAAGCTTGAATTAAACATTTTTAAAGAGACACACGATGATTCATTTTATCTATTAGTTTTGCTTCAGTGACACTTGCACAGAAAGTTATTCAGGATAAGACATGCCTCTGGTGATTGTTTTGTTTTGTTTTTAATCAGCTAAGGGTTTTGCAGAGAGAAAGAACAGCAAGCTCATTGCAAAGCTTCCTCAAGTAATAAAAGGGACACATTTTCGGAAAATGTCCTCAGAATAATTTTCCTATTATAAAATTGTTTCAGTAAAAATTGAGAAGCATTCTCTTTTAAAGAAAAAAAGAATTTTCTTTTCTTTTTTTTATTTTTTGCTCTTACCTGTAAATATGGTTTCTGTACTTCGGCTCCGTCAGAACACACTGAAGAGAGTACACTCCTCCCTCGTCTATCCATCAGGCGGCAGCCAACCAATAACAAAAGCCAGATCCTGGCATTCTCTAGCTCATGCTCCCTGCTTTGCTTCCATTCCTTGTTCCCTCCCACCCCCACTCTTTTAGAGGACGAATCCCTGCAGCTGGGAGAGAGGACGGGAGTGGAGAAAAGAAATATGGAGAGAAAAGCAGAGATGCAAGATATTTCAAAAAATAGCTCCAAACTATGGAAAATGTCTGCAGATGACCTCAGCTGAAGTAAGAAGTCTTGCTTTGGATATAGAAAAATAGAGTTAATCAATGCCTCACCTACCTGAAATCAAAGCAAAATGCTCATAGTAAAACCTAGGTAAATTGCCTGTTTTTCAGTTCCCACTGATTTTTCTCAGTGAAAAAAATGTACCTCCTCGTTATACATTTTGATATGCAGATAGAGGAGGGAGACTGAACATCAAGATGACATTATGCATATTCAGTTTGCAAAGAGATAAAATTAAAATGAATCAATACCCTTAACACTTATGTTTTATATTATTTGCACTACAACCTCTGTTTGACAATGTTTTCATTCAAACCCAGTTTCGAGGCCTAATCAGTATGAAAAATATTTCATTCTGAGCATTAGAATATTCAAATATTTCAGTTATGTGTTTTGCATTACTTCAGATTCCTCAAATGCCATCAATCTGTGAATAATGGAACTTGTTAAAGATTAAAAAGAGATCAGTCACTTGGTTGCCATGCCTCAAAGTGACCAGCTGAACTCCAATTTTATTCTAATAAACTTGAACAAAAATCATTTCAGTTCTGAACCTAGAGGCATAACATGCATTAAAGGACAATTGAAGAAAACACCAAATTAGGATTTTTTTTAAGGCAATAAAGCAAATTCATCCACAGTTTCAAACAGGTTAATTTTTAAAATACTGTAATACAAACCAGGGATCTTTATGATAAAAATTCTCTCAATTGAGCTTCCTCTAGCGGAGGTGGTCTGAAAAATTTCCTTACAAAGATATAAACAGTAGATATCACCACTATAGAGGTCTGTACTGTCTACTTGAGATATTTATAAGCCTTGCTCTTCAATTTCTTAAATCAGTAATGTGTCCTCATGGGAATAAGGCTAAAGGGAGTAAAATTAGAGGGAAGGGCAAGCAAGCATTCTTTAAGAGTTACTGGCATGATGACAAATCCTTAGTCCAGGAATATCTGTACAGGAAGGGCTTAGGGATGTCAATATCGTTAGGAGAGGAATGGCTGGTGACTTAACCTGACACTAACTTTAGATAGAAGTGCACTGATTTTACTTAGTTTGCACTGTTATTTAGAGTAGCTTTGGGAGGCTCTGCTAAAGATTATGGGGAAAATTAAACTAATGCTTATTCCCACCCCCAAGTCCTCTGTTGTGAAAAATGCTTTCAAAGCCTTTGTGATCCTATTGCTAGGAATAACTGGAGGAATCCCTAGGACAGACAGCATTTTTAGAAGTGGTTGTTCGGGGCCACCTTCATCAGAATCACTGGGGGAAGACTTATTAAAAATGCAGGTTCATAGGCCTCCTCCAGATTTAATGAATAAGCATTTGAGGAGTTTCTGACTCAGCATTTTCATCAAGCTCTCCCAGGTGATTTATATGCCAAATATGATTGTAGACAGAGACTTGTAGGCAAGTATTTGCAGGGCACAAATTCTAACCGGATTTCTTCTGTTTAGATGATGATGCCATTATCTCAGCAAAAAAAAAAAAAAAAAAAAAAAAAGAGATTTGGGAACAAAATAACAAAATTAGTTTGGACGTTTTGAACTTCTTGGATATCCAGATTAAAATATTAAATAGTCAGTTAAACTCATAAATAAGGCTGGAGTGTAGGTTCAATTTGGAACCCCCAGCATCTAGGGTTTGGTTAAAGTAATGAAAATAAATGAGCACCCTAAGGGTTTAATATAAAAATTTTATAAAGAACTCATACAACTTAACAGTGGAAAAACAAACCCAATACAAAATGGACAAAAGACCCAAATAGACATTTCTCCAAAGAAGACATAAAAACGGACAACAGGTTTATGAAAATGTGCTCAGCATCACCAATCCTCAGGGCAATGTAAATCAAAATTACTAAGAAATACCACCTCATATTTATTAGAATGGCTATTATCAAAATGTCTGCAGATAAATGTTGGAGAGAGTGTAGAGAAAAGAGTACTCTTGTACACTGTTGGTGGGAATGTCAACTGCTACAGCATTATGAAAAACAGTATGGATGATTGTAAAAAAATTAAAAATAGAACTACCATATGATCTAGCAATCTCTCTTCTGGGCATATACTCAGAAGGAAGTGGAATCACAGCTTTGTAAAGATATCTGTATTACCATGTTCATTGCAGCATTATTCACAATAGCCAACATATGGAAACAACTTAAGCATTCATTGATGGACAAGGGGATAAAAATGTGGTACAAATATACGATGGAATATTATTCAGTCCTAAAAAATAGATCTTGCTTTTTGCCACTATATGGATGAGCATGGAGGACATTATGCTATGTGATATAATCCAGACACAGAAATATTGCCTGGTCTCATTTATATGCAGAATCTTTGTAAAAAAATATCAAATACCAGAGGCAGGGACTGGGGGTATGGGGAGATGTAGGTCAGAGGATACAAAGAAGCATATATATATGTGTGTGTGTGTGTGTGTGTATATATATATATGATGAACAAGTGTAGAGATCTAATGTACAATATGAGGACTACAGGTAATAAAATTGTACTGTGGGTTTCATGCAAAATAAGTAGATGTTAGCTACTCTTGCCACAAAAACAACAAAAAAGTATAGCTATATGAAATGATGGATATGTTAGTTTGCTTCACTATAGCAAACTTTTTACTAATTAAATATATATAAATATTGTGTTTAAGATTATATGAGGTTATGACATACATTGTGTTTAATTGAGACAATATGAGGTTATGGATGCCATATTTATATACATTTATTTTTAAAAAAAGAAAAACATCTTTAGCAGAATTTAAAATGCTGACTAAGAGACTCCACCCCATACCTACTGAATCAGAATCTTTGGAATGAAGCTTAGGGAGCTCCATTTTGGTAACATTTTTCAGTTGACTTCCTTTGTACACTAAAGTTTGAGAATCGTCACTCTAGGAAGAGGAGAAATAAGTTGAGAATGAAACTCAGGGAATTTACTTACCTTTAAAGAACAAGCAGAAAGTAGAATGAAGAAAAGATGCTTAGGAGGAACAGTTAGCGATGAGGGAAGTCAGGAGAGAGTGGTGTAGCAAAACCCAAAGGAGTAGAGAATTTCAGGAAGGTGAACTATCAAAGGCTATGGTGAGGGCTAATGCCTTGCTATTCAAAGTGCAGTTCACTGATTCCAGCTTAGACATCCCATGGGAGCTGGTTCTAATGCAGAATCTCAGGCCCCACCCCAGTAAACTGAATCACAATCTGCATTGTAACAAGATCTGTAAGCACACTCAAATTTTAGAAACATTGTTGTTACCCATGAAATTTGCAATTTGGTTCTTGGTGAACTGACAGTGAACAGTTTCAGTGGAGTGGTTGGGGTAGGGCAGGATGACTGTGGTGGTTGGAAAAACAGATGGAAGATAAAGAAATGGAGACAAGTACAGTGCTTTATATACACCCAGAACAAGGGTCTTCTAGCAAACACACTCATCACCAGACCATCTTTTCAATTCAGAGAAACAGAATAAGAGCAGAGGCAGAAAGTGAGCCTTGCTTGCTGCTGCAGGTCTCTACCTTACACCACTCATCTGACAGGCGTGACATGATGGGAATATCACAGGCTGATATTGATAGAGGGAGATGCTTTCCTAAGGAGCAGTGACAGTCGGGCCCTTGATGGCCACGGGAGCTCAGCTGCATGTTGCCTTGTTTGCCTGAAGCAAAGGTAATAGACCATCTGAGAGTGTGTCTGAGTGACTTTAAAAATCTTTCATAACAAGAGAAATATGACAAAATTTCTAAAGGTTAAAATACCCTAAATTAAATAATAAAATATTCTTAAAAAGCTGAAAATAGAAATAAGCCTAAAGAGTAACATAATGGCCAACTTTTAAGAAAGTCCAAAATTAGAACAGGCTGTGATAGGAAGGGATTTCAATATCTTATGTATTAATTAAGTGAAAGTTCTTCCATTGAGCTGTAGAGGTAAGGTTTTGGGATAATATAATGACCACTAAGAAAATAGATGAGGCTTGGCACAGACCAATTGATTAAATAAAAATTTTTCTTACCTAACTGTCCAAAGAGACTATCTAAATAAAACCTATGTTTTTGAAAGTCAGAAATTTGCCAAGTGAGTGGAATTGAAAAGATCTTAAGGAGTGGTAGCGCAGATGAATCAAAAATTATGTAGCTCAGAATCGAGAACACTCTTGTAAAAGACCAGAGTAATAAAAGTTAAGACCTTCAAATATGTTAAAAAAAATAAGCTGAAGGATCAGTGGAAGTATTTAATATCTCCAGTCTCATAACATATCAAGGGATATAAACAAAATAGAGAAAAATCATTTTTTATTCCAGTCTTCTTTGAGGAAGTCATTAACTGATTCCTAAATTGGTTTTTGAAATTGAGATTCAGAAGTATCAAATCCAAACATGATAAATAGCACTAAGACTACTCTTGACCTAATCAATACAGAGGAATAAGTAGATCAACAAATCCTGGTGGCAGCCATCCAAACGTTTGTAGGAACTCAAGGATAAAATTCGGTACAACTGGCCAAAATATTCTGCATGCTGCTATAAATTCCCAGAGGTGTTGAGAGACTAATAAACCACCAGTGTGACCTATGTCCATGTGCAAAGACCATGATAATCAGACAGTAAGAGATGCTCAAAGATATTTCATAAAATAACTTACGTAGTGATGCAAATTAGTAAGAATTTACTCACTAGTTGCCTATAAAAATAACAATGCACTTCTAAAGTATGAATTCAAAGATGTTTATTGAGCATTTTTATGTGAAGACACTGTTCTTGGTACTAAGGTACTGCAGTAAACAAGACCAAGTCTCTGACTCTATGGAGCTACCATTCTAATGAATGAAAATTATATTTTAAATAATAATATACATAAAACATATATTATATATACAGTATAATATATGCATACATGCTATAGAAGTAGTATGCTGAATTGATAAATGTGTAGAGGATCAAATTAAACAGCAGTCGTACTTCCTGTCCTGGAGATGCATGCCAACAAAATGCTTAACAAAGAGGAGGATAGTGGACTATAGCAACAACTGGAATCTAAAAACTACTGCAAATAAGGCTGTTACTTTTACAAAAATTAAGCAATGTTAACAAAGTGTTCTCTTCTTTTACAATTTTTTTAAGAGACAAGGTCTCACCCTGTTGCCTAGGCTGGACTTGAACCTCGGGGAACCATCAGTCCTTCCACCTCAGCCTCTAGAGTAGCTGGCATTGCAGACACCGGTGTCCTCCCAGAGAACAGTAGAATGTCTAAGTTTTCTGATCCTACTACATTTACAAGTAAACAAGAATAACCTATGGATAGCTTTACAAGTTAGCATGACTGAACAATAAAATAGTAGGTGATTTTCATTAGATACAAAGTTATAAGTTAAGAATAAGTAATTTAAACTTTAAATTGTGATGATGTTTGAATATCAATTGTAACTCAGAAAAAGGTTGACTTTAGACTGGATCCTAAATACATTATTTCCAATTGTGCGAAAACATCCCCCCAGCCAACTTATCTTCTAGAAAGGTATTAATGCAAATTTTATAAGGATAGGCTGATTTTATATAAAAATGTAGATTTTCCACACCTGAAATGCCATAGTAATTATTGGTTATCACATGTCAAGAAAGATACATAATGACAGGAAAACCTCTAAAGAAAGGCAAACCAAGTGATCATTGGAATTCAGGGGTTTTGAATGAATTTGACAATGAGATTTAGATTTGGAACTGGTAAGACAAAAATGGAAAAAGGACACAACCCAAGTTTTAAAAATTTAAATGCAAATTTAAATTTTACTAATGTAAACAGAAGTTTCTTCACCAAATTGCAGGCAGCTTGAGCACTTGAAACGTAGGCAATCTCATAAACAATAAAAATACATAATTGTTTCTACTTTCTCATCTCCCTAACATTCCACATTTTAATTGCCCAACATGGATAGGAAATGCAGTGATTAGACTAGACTAGTTTCAAAATAATTTCAGTTTTATCTTCAAGGTTTGGAAATCATACATGAATTATACTTTATTTAATACTTAAATATGCAGAGCATAAGGTAGGGACTGGCAAATAATAGATGTTCAATAACATCTATTGGAAAAAGATACAAATCCACAGCAAGAGTAAGAATGGAGTTGGAATAAAATGGAGAGAAAAGAAGAAAGCAAGGAGGATTGAGAGAGAAAGAGAGAGAGACAGCACGTGAGTAAATCAGAACTGTACAGATAAATTGATATTGTCTTTACTTTGGCTGCCTCTTATATTGAATAAGAATTTCAAACTCTCTGAGTAATGCCAGCTCCTGGAGCAAGGAGATGAGCTATAGATCTTAGAAATAAACAAGCAGTAACAGCCTCGTAGAGACTGATACTTTCCTTTGGTATTCGTCTATCTAATGATGCTCTGTCCAGAATATTCTGAGATAAATAAAAGTAGAGGAAAACAAAATAATGCCAAACTCCTTAATAGGAAACAATTTGGCAGGTGATAGTGAGAGAGAGCCCAACTAACATGGAAACATGCAATGAGCCTCTAAGATCCCTGCTGATTTTTGGTTAGGTAACAGAGCCAGTAAGTTGAAAGGATGCTTGCATTTACGGCTGGTGAAGACTACAGAGACAGCCTTTACTAAAGTGTGAGTTGGCTTTCCCCCAAACATTACATTACCCTTGAATGGAAAATTGATCGGATGACATATGGTGATAACATCTGCCACCCATGGATAAAGCCGTAGTGCCGTGTGGGTGGCAATGGAAGCTGTAATAGTGAAGGTGGAGAATTTAATGACAGTGTGTAACACTGAGGAAAGTAACAGCACTCTGGAAGAAAGGAACAATTTGTGTAAATCTTTATGATGGGTACTACAGGACTACACATCCTGTTCTTCTGTAGTCATCCCAGAGTGAATGATAGAAATGAAAGCTGCTTCGTCATTTCATTATCTCCAAGTCGATCTGAGCCATAACCCCCGTGGAGCTATTTCTCCCAGACAGTATTATGGGTAGGCACTGTTCCCTTTTCAATAAGTAGATAATTATATAACAAATTTGGGATGATAATAGCAAGAAATTGTAGCCATTTAAATTTATTTATATTAAAGACAAAAATGAGGTCGAATACATTACTTCAAAGAATGTATAAAAATATATTTAAATAAGAATTTTTGGAAATAAAACAAGTGACAACATAATTAAGAATGCTATTGTATAAATGAAATATTTAAGCTTATTTGTTCTGTTTAATCCATACAAGAAGAAAATAAATGGTATATCCAGCTGCACGTTGCAAACAGAAGAGTTTTATTTGCAAAACAGCAAAAAGAACAAGGAAAATTTTTCCATGGTATACAGTGTGAGGTTTGGCCAAAGATGTCTATAAAATTCAAATATTCGAAATGGCAGCAGGTGTCCTGACGGACTTGGCAAGTAAAAATTATTCAGGTGAATTTTCTACTTCACAACCACCAAAATGGCCTTAAAAACTAAGAATCCTAATATACTTTTTAAAAGTGCCCTTGATTAGTTTATAGGTATTTCTATGTTTCATTAAATTCTGAAGAATGGTTTTTAGTTTTTCTCTTTCCTAAAGTGAGGGAAAGCAGCAGGTGGTTTATGGTGTAGCTCTGGTACACAAAGTGGCTCATGCCTGTAATCCCAGCACTTTGGAAGGCCAAGGCAGGTGAATCACTTGAGGTCATGAGTTCGAGGCCAGCCTGGCCAACATGGTGAAACCCGAACTCCACTAAAAATAAAAAAATTCACCTGGTATGGTGGCACGCGCCTGTAGTCCCAGCTACTTGGGAGGCTGAGGCAGAAGAATCACTTGAATCCAGGAGGCAGAGTTTGCAGTGAGCTGAGATTGCGCCACTGCACTCCAGCCTGGATGACTGAGTGAGACTCTGTATGAAAAAAAGCAATTCATGGTGAGTAACAAAATGCCTGGACTGATTTTTCTGTCCTTCTCTTACCACTCTTAGAAGCCTTTTCATCCTACTAGTTTTTCTTCCTATCTTCATTTGGGGGAACAAAAAATAACAAGATTTTAAGTTCTGATCTTGCCAAAGCAGATGCTGTGAGGTATTTATCATTACCATTATTAATTTATTATTTTCTAATAAAGTCCAGTTTTCCGTTGTAAATTTATTTAAAGCAGACGATTAGGGATAAACTCTTGGCCAGGCATAGTGGCTCACACCCGTAATCACAGCATTTTAGGAAGAAGAGGCAGAAGGATCCCTTGAGGCCAGGAATTCGAGACCAGGCTGGGCAACATAGAGAGACCTTGTTTCTACTAAAAAAAAAAAAAAAAACTTAGGCATGGTGGCACAGGCACTTCAGCCTGAGCAACAGGCAACAGGGCAAGACTCTATCTCTAATAATAATAATAATAAACTCTTAAGCTTACAAATGAATGAACAAATATCGTGTGTTTTGTGATATTTTAAGTGTTTGAAGCAAAACAGCAGTTGATCTATGAGAGGTATATATCATTAGCTTTGTCTTGTGTGTTTTAGGAAAAATTAGCATCTCTCCTTTGTTTTGTGGATTTCAGAGAAAACTCTTCTGGACTAAGGAATATACACTCTCTTCAAGAGAAATAAATGTCTGAATGTCTATCATGATAAAGAAATGGTACTAGTGCAATAGTAGAGAAAATAGGAACATAAGGTCAATTGTCTAATTGTGAAGATAAAAATACACCTTAATATTATGAGAAATCAATATGCCAATTATTATTTTATAACATAATCATATGTTATAATTTAAGTTCTGGAGAGTCATAAAAGTATATATTTTTTATAATGTACATGAGAAACATTTGGGACCCCAGCTAAAATCAAATTCCTGGTTCTTACCTCACACCTGCGAAATAAAAATCATGAAGTTTCCGTCTCAGAAATATGTATTTTTATAAGGTAAAGGACATTACATTTTAACTGTTTATTAATGACAATTTTAAACAAATACAAATTTAGAAAGAATAGATACGATAATTTCCATGTGTACTTCACCAAGTTTCAGTAATAATCAACCCATGATTGTTATTGTTTCCTTCAGACCCTATCCACTTCTACCCAATTATATTAAAGCACACTATGGGCTTCATATTCTTTTACCCATAAATATTCATTATCTAAAAGAACCACAAAAAATAACTGATGAAAGAAATCATAGATAACACAAACAAATGGAAAAACACTCCGTATTCATAGATTAGAAGAATCAATGTCATTAAAATGACTGTTCTGCCCAAAGCAATCTACAGATTCAATGGAATTCCTATCAAATTACCAATGTCATCTTTCACAGTTACAAAAAAGTATTCTAAAATTCACATGGAGCCATGAAAAGAGCCCAAATAGCCAAAGCAATCCTAAGCAAAAAGAACAAAACCAGAGGTATTACATTGCCTGACTTTTAATGACAAATCAGCATGGTACTAGTACAAAAATAGACACTCAGATCAATGTAACAGAATAGAGAACACAGAAATAAAGCTGCACATCTACAAACAACTGATCTTCAACAAAGTTGACAAAAAGAAACAATGGGGAAAGGACACCTCACTCAATAAATTGTGCTGGGAAAGCTGGCTAGCCATATGCAGAAGAATGAAACAGGACCTCTACCTCTCACCATATACAAAAATTAACAAGATGGATTAAAGACTTAAATTAAGGCCTCAGACTGTTAAAAAAAATTCTAGAAGTAAACCTCTTCTGGACATTGGAAATGCCCAGAATTTGGACAAGAATTTTGGCAAAGAATTCATGACTAAGCCCTTAGAAGCAAATGCAACAAAAACAAAAATTGACAATTGAGACTTACTTAAGATAAAGAGCTTCTGCATAGCAAAAAAAAAAAAAAAATCAACAGATTAAACCTACATAACCTACATAATGGGAGAAGATATTTTCAAACTATGCATCTGACAAAGGACTAATATCTAGAATCTATAAAGAACTTAAATCAATAAGAAAAAAACTCATTAAAAAGTGGGCAAAGGACATAAACAGACACTTCTTAAAAGAAGATATACAAGTGGCCAACATGAAAAAATGCTTATCACCAATCATCAGAGAAATGCACAATAAAACCACAATGAGATACTATCTCACACCAGTCAGAATGGCTATTATTAAAAAGCAAAAAAAAACAGATGTTCGTGAGGATGCAGACAAAAGGGAATGCTTATACACTGTTGGTGGGAATGTAAATTAGTTCAATCCCTATAAGAAACAGTATGTAGATTTCTCAAAGAATTGGAATTGAACTGCCATTTGACCCAGCAATCCGACTACTGGCTATATACCCAAAGGAAAAGAAATTGTCCTATCAAAAAGACAGCTATACTCATATGTTTATTGCAGCACTATTCACAATAGCAAAGTCATGGAATTAACCTGAGTGCCCATCAACCATGAATTGCATAAAGAAGATGCAGTAGATATACATCATGGAATACTATGCAGCCATAAATAAGAATGAAATCATGTCCTTTGCAGCAACATGGGTGCAGCTGGAGGCCATTATCCTAAGTGAATTAAAGTGAATTGATGTGGAAACAGAAAATCAACTACCACATGTTCTCATTTAAAAGTGGGAACTAAACAATGGGTACATATGGGCACTAAGATGCAATAAATACAGGGAACTCCAAAAGTGGGGAGAAAGGGAGAGGGGCAAGGGGTTGAAAAAATAGCTATTGGGTAGGGCACTATTTTCACTATTCGGGTAGTGGGTTCAATAGAAGCCGAACTCCAGCATTATGCAACACACCCTTATAACAAGCCTAAAAACATACCCATGAATCTAAAAAAAATTTTAAAAATTATCTAAAGGAAAAGGAAACTTCTAAAAATACCTTTATTCCATATAAAAAATATACAGTTAGTGTTCACATTTCTCCAAATGTCTCATGAGTGTTTTCTAGATTTTTGTTGAAATCGGCATCCAAAGAAAGTCCATTCATACATAGCACACTACAAATGGTCTCTTTTGACCTACAGGTTGCCCTGACCCACCTCCCTTTCTCTCTCTCTTTCTCTCCTGCAGTAATTTATTTGTTGATGAAGGCATAGCCTTTACTCTGTAGAGTTTTCTCAATTTTGCTGATTGCTTTCCCAATGTGTTATTTAATATGTTCCTCTGGTACTTAAATCTAGATGTTTGGTTAGCTTCAGACTTTATTCCTAGATTGTGTATGTTGTGTTAGTACAAGGTTGGGTTGATTTTCTTTTTATGATGTTAGGTATTCATAATCATAACATATCTATAATTTTATTTGAAGCTGAAAATTAATGATAACCAAATCGTATTATTCCTTGTACATTTAATAGCAAATTGAGAAACTTTCTTCATTTTTTGTTTATTCTGAGTTAGTAATTCATAGGAGAAAGAGAATAAATCTTATTTTTCCCTTTCTTCGCCACTTTTGAAAGAATGAGATACGATAGGCTAAGGAGTATATGCATACTCAATTTTGTCGGAATTTACTAATTCCTTATTTACGAGGTTCTGTGCTTTCGTATGACCACCAGCAACCATCTTTGAGAGTATTTGTTTCATCACAAACTTGACAACAGAGTATGTTGTGGATGTTTTCCTGAAAAAGGTAAAATATATGCTAGGATTTTAATTAGACTGGGATGGAGGATATCTTTTGTTTCCTTTGTTTTTTTTGTGTTTATTGTTTCGCTTTATTTTTTTTTTCCCGAGGCAGGAAAAAAAAAAATAAAACATTACAAAAATGTTTTCTGTCACCCAGCCTGGAGTGCAGTGTTGCAATCTCAACTCACTGCAGCCTCTGCCTCGGGGCTGAAATGATCCTCCCACTTCAGCCTCCTGAGTAACTGGAACTACAGGCGTGCAGCACCACGTCCAGCTAATTTTTGTATTTTTTGTGGAGATGGGGTTTTGTCATGTTGTCCAGGCTGATCTTGAACTCCTGGGCTCCAGTGATCCTCTCACCTTGGCCTCCCAAATTGCTGGAATTACAGGTATGAGCCACTGTGCCTGGCTCAAGCATTTTTATTATTCCATTTTCTCCTTTACACATTCTTTTACCACTTAAATAATGATTAGTCTACAGCTAACATTTATTAAAGTTTAATATAAATAAGTACTTTTATCCTTTTCCCAAAAATGTAAGAATTACTTATCTTTTTCTTTTTCTAAGATTTTGTCCTGCTGTTGTGATGGATTTTAATTTCAATTTTTCATACATTTAAACCTCATAGGAACTTACTATTTTTTAAACAGTACATATCCATTTAGTGTAGGCACATATTTATAATTTGTATTGTTCTTTTTTCAGTTTTATGTTATTGCATGAAATCGTTTTCCTGTTGCCTAAAGAAATTTCTTTGATATTTCTATGGGTGCAGGTCATCTGATGATAAATTTAGTATCCTTTCTTTCAGTATTCTTAATTTTTCATTTTAAGCAGTTTTACTGTGATTTATTTTTTATTTATTAATTTGTGCTATTTATCTTTTTTTGGGATTGTAGTGCTCCTCAAATCTTTGGTTTCTCTCATCAGCTTTAGAAAGTTCTTTGTCTTTGAATATTCTCTCTCTTCTCATTTTGTGTCTTCCACTTTTGATGCTTCAGTTTCGTACATGTTAGACCATTTCACTATGTCATATGTATTGACTCTCTGGTTATGTATATCTTCCATCATTTTTTCCCTTCACTTTAGTTTGGATATTTTCTTCTAACTTTTCTTCCACCCTATTAATTCTCTGTTTAGCTATATCCAGTCTGTTACTAAACTCATTTACTGAGTTTTCAAACTTAGTATGCTTTTTTAATTCTAAAATTTTTATTTGCTTTTCTTTTATAGGTTGCAATTTTATATTAAAATTCTTTATCTTTTCATCTATTTTAAGGTACATCTTAGTCACCGTGGTTTTAAAATCTCTTTCTGGCAATTTCAGTTTGTGGATTAAGAACTGTTTCCTGCCAGGCTTTCCAGATCCTTGTCCTGTGCTGAGAGTCAACAGATGTCCCAAGGGGAGAAGTGGTGCATAGAAAGTTGGGCTGAACTCAATTGCAGCTCAGTTCAGTCTCCTCTTTTCTCCAGGATCTGGTTCCACAAGTCCTGGCTGCCTTGACAGCTCTCCAATTTCCTCAGACCTAAAAAAAAAAAAAATTTTTTTTTAAAACTGTTTCTTCCTGGTTATTCTCAGAAGATACATCATCTGCTGCAAGCTACTCCATTGTGTCTGGAACTGAGAGTTTGGCTCAAGAGGCAAATGATCTTAAGAGACAATATGAGAAATACTTCGATCTTAAGAGACAATATGAGAAATAATTTTATAACCAAAACAGATGTAAAAGATATGATAATAATAATAAATATTGCTGTTAATATGTTAAATGATATTCTCCTTTTCCCATCAAGAAGACAAGATTTTAAGCCTGTTACACTATATTTTATGCTGAGGATAGTAATGAAATTGTATTCATTTCTCAATGCCCTAATCCTTCACACTATATGCTAAGTTTAGTACTAGCAATAAGTTCCTTGTATTGCATACCAAGTTTCTACCAGGAACGTAGGTACCTATCTACCTATAGTATTTACAGAATTTTACTTAAACTGTAAAATATCTTCATTTTTTTACTAGCACCTTCAATTTTTTTGAGAAGAAGTCAAGGTTTGAACTCAAATCTGTCTTTTACACAAGAAAATGCTGCTAAATGTATGAAAATCTATTTATTATAAAAAATACATTGATAAATTTAGGAATTAGATCTGGTAGTAATTCCTACAATTACTAAAAGTTCTGAAATGTTTTAATTTTATTTGCAGCTTTTCAATATATAATTTAAGTTTAGTTTCTGAAACTGCTGATAAGAAGATATACTATTTTCATAGGCAGTTCATATACATAAAATACAATATATATGTATTAAATTCTTTTAGATAATATCCCTTTTAGCATGTTGAAAAGAATTATGTATTTTAAAATATTTCCCATGCAATATGGATGCAATATGGCACTTACTTTTTTTTTGTCTTCTTTCCTATTCTATCAAATGCAAATGCTATAATTTTCCTGTAAGTTTTTTTTTTTTTCTCTTTGGCAACACAGTTTTGGCCCCAGAAAGAGATGTTCAAGAGATCTCTCTTACGTTTCCACTTTTAGACCTTCAGAGTTGTGGGGTATTTATCTACAGGCCCAAGTACACAATTGCATAGGTGAGCATTTATACCTGGGAAAATAAAAATTTTGCCAAGGTAAATTTTTCCTCTCATACTTTGTTAGGGTTTCTGTATGATTTAGTTTTAGCTGATTTTTGCCTCAAAAGCAAAGTTGTCTTTACCTGCCTTGCAAAAACCTTGGGTTTTTCTTTGAGCCTGGATAGCAAGTTTATCTATATGAGATATTTCCAAACTGTTAAAGGATAAATAAATCTTATTCAATATTTCCACAAAGTCTAACTTGAGCCCAGATTACTTGAAAATACCTACAGATAGACAACACTCAATAATGAGGGAAGAGAATAGGAATCATAAAGGAAGGTTAGCAATTCTATATCTCGTCTGATAGCTGAGTGTATAAATAAGCTAAGTCTTCAGTGGTTACCAGTCTCCTGGACTTCCACCTTATATGGAGCCCAGACTCACCTGTTGGTCCTCTTTGCTTTTGACATACTCATCCGGCTCAAGCAGCTGCAAAAGGAGTCCTTGGTCTGCCTCTAACTTCTAGACCTTTCCTTAAAGTTACCCAAATAACTGTGGTGGTGTTGTGTAAGAAGGCTGTAGGAGATCCTTGCCTCTAGATCTCTTCCTTTTAACACACCAGGCTCACACCAAGAGGGAACTGACAAAATAAATACACCTAGGGTTGCAAAGCAGACAATGCTCCTCATTTTTCTTTTTTATGATACCTATCTGTGCACCCTTCTCCAACCAGAAAAGAATCTTGGATTGAACATTCTGAGAGTTCCTCTGAGAAACTTTATTTTTAAAAGTTTTATTTCTTGGGCTTTCCAAGGTAGACATTTTATAAGCTTTCTAGATAATTGGGCCCGAGAAATGAGAAATAACATTTTGGCATAGAGTAAACAAATTGGTCTTGGGCCAATCTTGGTCTCTAGGAAAGATGGCTTAAAAAGGAAATCTAAGATAGCTATGAAGTAGGAATGGCCAATGACGAAATAGGCATGTTTCTTTTTAAAATGTCATTGGTAGGATAGAAAAATACTTATTTTTCCAAAGATGAAAACACAATTATATCATGGTTTGCTCCCGTTTTAAGTCTTCAGACTCAAGTTATGGAAAGAGAACGAAAACCCCACCTTATTTTCATGAGGTGTTGCCCAGTGTGTTCTACCCTCTCCTTTAAATTCTGATGTGTGAAACAAACATTCATAGCCAGATAGCTCCCTAGTTACCGTGCAGGCGCAGCTGCTGAACATAGCACTGTTGCAACTAGTTTTGACACCAGCCATTTGTGCTTGAAGAAAATGTCTAATTTTTGGCTTCCCTCAGATGGTTTCACACTCTTATAGCAAGTGGGGTTTTTATTCTAACACTCATTTTGGGTCAAACTACACCCATTTTTGGGAACCCACCAACACAAATGTTAATAATATGCAGATCTGGCCTTTCCTAAGATGGCACTGCATCAGCCAAACTTCATTTCCTGGGGAGGTTGCTAAGAAAATCATTAATCTTGCCAAATTTCACTAATGTGCTGAGTAGACCTGATGTTATCATATGGATGTTTATCTGGAGCCAAATCTCTGTACATACATATTGATTATCTCCTTTTTTGTGTGTTTTTCCTGACTACTAATTTCCATAAAAATAGAGTTTGAATGGTCTCAACAAGGTGCGTTCCCCTTAAACAATATCAATCACAATATTTTTGTGTAATTTCTCACATGAAAGTCAAATAACTTTCCATTCTTAAGAAATAGTCACATGACTTAACCCAGACTGGTTCCTCTGTTGGTTATGATGGGTCATCTGATCTACCTCTGTGAAATTAGATTTCTTTTCAAAAATTGCCAAACTAGGCACTTCCCTCTGGATGTCTCAAAAGCTGCATGCCTTCCCTGCCTTATCACCTGCCACAACTTTGTTTACTGAAATTCTGAACTCATTATTACTTTGTAATTACGTGATGCTCTCTCACTCCCGTGTGTTCATACATTTTCTTTCTTCTAGTCCTCCACACTGAAAAGCTTGGCAAAATTGCACTTAGCTGCAGAAATTCAGATAGGACTCTGAAGCCTTTCCCATTTCTTTTGGAAACACTGAGCTTCAGGGTCTCCTTTCCCTCTGCCCCTACTGTCCTTTGTATCACCTCCACTATAGAAATACTGCTAGCATGTGGTAATGGTTTGTTTCATGCCTGATGCAATGAGCAGAAAATTTATTTTAGGGTATATATTAAATATAATATATAATACTATAGTCTGAAAAAAGATTCTCTTCTTCCAGAAGTGAGAATAAATACACTTAATAGTAATACTTTATTAATAGAAATGAGCATTTCATCACAAAAGTAGTATCTGGTGCATACTAAACACTCCATAAACAACGCTGAATAAAGGAACAACGTGCTTGTGTTTGACCTCTCTTTAAAATGTTTAGGTCTTGATGTTGCAGCAGTAGTGAACAGCAAAGCAGTTTGAGCAAGTAAAGCTTAAAAGAGTAAAACAGCTTGGCCACAATGTGCACAGTGCCCAGGGTAAAAGCAGAAATGCTTAACATTGAAGGCTTAGATAAAAGCTGCCACCTAATAACTTCTTCTGGAAACATTCAAAGAAGCCAACCTGGGGGGAAAAGGAAGAAAGAAGGAAAGAAAGGAATGGGGGGAGGGTGGGGGAGAAGGAAGGAAGGAAAGAAAGAAGGGAAGGAATTGTATAATAGCAAGGCTGGCAAATAGAGATGAGCCAATTCCCACCTCGCTGAGTTTTTTAACTTATTATTTTTATAAGGTGGATAAATTTTGAGAAGCAATTGAATTTTCTATACATAAAATCAAGTCCATGTACATACCCCCCCGCAAGCACACACATTTTATTCATTTATTTCTGTGCTAAGTCAAGATCAGTGGTGTGTTTTCTATTTAATAGCATGCCTGCGAAAGAGACTATTTCTGATAAAGGTACTATAAAAGATCAATAAAGCATTCCTTAAACACAATATCCACTCTGGGAAATGTTAAAAAGATGTATGTGTGTTCTAGTGAGAAGGGATAGAGGAAGTTTTCTTACTTTATTCCTTCAGTTTCTGAGTAGTTGCAACCAAAGCTATGAGGCTGAACCGGGCCAGATAATAAAAAAAGCTTTGTCAAAGAAAAGCAACCACTTTGCTATTGTTACTCAAGCAATCGTACAGTGTGGAGGGTGAGCTGTCAGAGTGATCACCTCATTATTTTCTTTCAAAACCCAAACAATGGATTCCACAAACACATGGCAAATATCAATAGAAATGGAAATGATATATTTGTAACCCAATAGGACCTATTTTATGATGGTCTTAATGATTTCATTAGGTTGCCAAGTAGGAAAGAATTAAAAGACAGAGGGAAAAAATGTCAGAGAAAGATAAAAATCATAAGGATGTATAGTGCTTATAGCAAACAGATCAAAAGCATATTGATAAAAGCCACATGGAAATAACAGCAGCAGTATTGTTTACTCATTGCTGTGCAGTTAAATAAAATATGTTTAAGCATTTTCCAGAGTTAGTCATATATTATTTACTCATTCACTCAACTGATGGGAGTGATCATGAATTATATTTCTGAAAACGGGAAAGATGCATTTATAGAATAAGAAATAAACTCCTGGTGCATTTATGAACAAGAACTTTAAAGGCATGAGCTCATTTAATTCCAATGACACTTCAAGATAGGTATTATGACCTCACATTCACAGGTGGGAAAATGAGATCAGAGAAATTAGGTAATTTGTCTGAACTAACCCCATTAGGTATTTAACACAGAAACATCTGGCTCTCAAAAATATTTCACTAATCCCTTTGAAAAACCATGAAGAATGAGTCTTTTCCCAGTAAAAGACATATACACAATACTTTACACACAAAACCTGTCCATAGATTTCCCCCACTGACCAATCCCACCTACAGTCAGATAAGATCCAGGGTCATATCTTGCTTCCTCAGAGTGAATGCTCACTCACCCCAAGCAAGCATTTTTCTTCCCTAGAATTAAAATCTTAGTAGTAAACAAGAGATTTTTTAAATTAAGTACGTGGATATAGACGGCTTCCTATCAGATTGTTTTTAAGAACTGCGTGATAACTTCAAAGAAAAATGCTAAAATGGTTGAAGTAAGACTTGATGATGCCATACATATCAATATAAAACACATGAGTAAAGTGCATTAAGGCTTACATCTTTTTTCAACACAGTAGAATCTCAAGCTTCTAGGATCAATGATTGTATGAAACTGGTGAACAAATACTAGAACACTATTGTGCCATGTAAATGGCATTGTATATTCACAATAAAAATCTATTTGTTGACATTGAAAGAGTACATATAAGTTAACATTTGTGGGTGTGTGTGTATGTGTGTACGGAGAGAAAGTTCTAGAAGAATATATCGAAATGTTGAAAATTTTATTTCTGGAGATAATGTAATTTTTAAAAATTTCCCTTTGCCTATTTGCATTTTCAAAGTTTTATATAATAAGTATGCACTATATAAAATTACTTAATAATTTAGCATAATACATCATTGCTCAAATGTCAAAACTTCATGAACATTAAAATCCTTTTCTTAAAGCCAAAAGTTTAGCTTTATGACTTGGAATCATTTTCTGCACACAGATATTCCACCAATTTAAGCTCAGAGAGAAGTAAGAGTCTTTGGCAGGAAACAGACAGCACCTTCCTGCTAGTGTTCTGTCAGAAAAACATTAATCTTGACTTCAGTGTGGGGTGACATCTAGTGAAGTGTTTCTGCAGATGATTGCTGGTTATTACCATCATTGTTCTTTCTCTTGCCTCTTTTCTTTCAGTATACAGTCCTTAACGTGCCTGTTCCTTTACAAAGCATGCATGTTTCCCCAACCTAAAGAAGGCAATATTTGAGCTGTGCATATGCATATAAGAGAGTCCTTATTTTGTGCACCTTGGCAAGAGAGAGCTTTTCTGTGTGCCATGTAAATAACACACACTCTTTTCTCTGGAAAACAATGGTAGAGCCTCAAATTTTGGATTATGATTCACCTAGCTTTTCATTTGTTAGTAAATAATAAGGTAACATCATAGTTGCTAAGGCTTAAGACAGATAGGAAGTCAGTATCTATAGTCAGCCAACAGGTTAAAGACCAACACTATCCCCACTAATACGCTTCAGTTTTGAGGAATAGTCAACTATTCCTGAGAGGGGCAAATAGGGGCCCTTAATCCTTTGGTTTCAGGCAGATAGACTAATAATCAATACTGAAATTACAGATTAAGACTGGATGAGTAAGACCAGTGACTTAGCTATGAAATGGAACCTGTTGTCTACAGTCAGGATTGCTCCTAAAGAATAGGGCAGGTAGAAGTCAAGTTGCCTTGGAAATGGGGAAAACATACCATAGGCAGAGCTTGACAATATATGGAAGTAGATAGTCCTTTGGAATTATCTTACAGAATTTAGTCTAGTCCTTCTCCACATTAATGTTTAAATTATCAGAGTTTCATTTAACAGCATACCCATAGTTATGAATTATTGATGTAAGTTTGGGGATCATGACTCTTCTGGATTTTAAAAGAAATTTTGACATCACAAACACTCTTGGCCAGCCATAACAGAGATTTAAGCACCGGATATTCTGTAGTATCTTTCTTGTACTAAAAAAATGTAAGATCCATGAAGCTCTATCAACCTCAGAGAGTGGGATGGGCAAGGGGAAGTGGTGGGACAGAGAAGGATGGGAGTCACATGACAAAGCTTGCTAGTTGTCCTAAAGAAGCAGTTATTATATGTTACAATATTTGCCCTAAAACATAAGGTTGTCTGTAGTTTCCATAGTCATAAAATTCAGATTCTAGTCAATAAATATCAAAGGAGTAAAAGAAACAGGTTGAACATACAAAAATAAGATATTAAAGTAGCATACTAAAAAATCCACGGCATTAATAAAATTGCCTTAAGAAAAAGTTAAGATATCATTACATATCCATTAAATAAGCAAAAGCTATAAGAATCCATTGGTGACAGGTTACGGTAAAAAGGTAGGCATATATTTTAAATGCCATTGTAAATTGATTCAAATTTTCTGCAAAGCTATTTGTGACAAAAAGCTATATAATGTTTTTTTTCCTTTGACCTAGTAATTTCACTTTGGGGAATGTATTCCCAGAAAATAATCTTAAAGCAAACAAGTAATTTGTTCCAAGCTGTTCACACAAAGCCGTTTAAAAAAGGAAAATTTGAAAAGAACTCAAATATCCAATAATAAGCGATTGTCCAGTGAAACTCATGTTTGATACCTTGGGATACTAGCTGGTTTATTAAGTCATATGGACTTTGTCAATACAGATTCATATTCACAGTAAATTATCAAGTGAAATAAAAACAAGATCCATATGGGAAACCTGATTAGAGTAATAAATACACATGCATGTGCATGACGAGACTAGGTAGTGAAGGGAGGGAGGGAATACAGATTTATTAATATCTTGAGGACCTCTGTGTTCCAAGGTCTTTACATAATTCATCTCTTTTAATCTCTGAGCAACTTTGTGAGACAGATTTTATTTATCCTGTTTCTACTCAAGAAATCAAGTAGTTTGACTATGGTCACGCAGCTGGGAAAGTGATGGAGATGGAATGAGAACTGTGTCTGGGATTCAGAAGTTCATGGCTTCCCAGTTCGTTATGTTGAACACATTTTCTGAAGTTCTTTTTAAAAAACACTAGTCTCATCTCATGATCATTCAAAATGGATTGATTGGTTGAATACATTTGAAAAGTGTGTTAAAATATATCCTCCTAATGTTAATTGGCACAAACTTTTGCAGTCTTAGAGTAAATAAGCCAGTTTACATTTGTTTAAGACAGCATTTCCCAAACCAGTAAATCCTGTGTGCGTGTGTGTGTTAACTGTTTGTTATGTGTGTGTGGCATACTGTTTGTTCCCAGTTCTGCAGAACAGTTTGGGAAACACTGATTTAAAGTGTTTTCTCATTAGATATATTCTTTTAAGTTTAAATATTAAAGCATCTACATTTATAAAAGTTAATTATCCCTACCGTGTATCTGAAGGTGCTCAGAGGATTAAATGCAAATTATGGAATTGCTCAGAATTCAAATGTAAATAAATCTATATATCCATATTTTCTTTTAACTTTAGAGTGATAAATGGCAACTCTAAATATTAAGACAGAAAATTACCATGGAATCCCTGGAGTTAGTCTCCCTTGGAGGAGCAAGTACATGGCAAGTTGTCCTGTAGATAAGGATAATAAAAATTTTGATACTTTCAGGGTCAAAAAATTAGCTATCAAATTAGACAATGAGGAAAAAGTAGAGGATGAGGATTCTGAGTCCATGAGGTGGCACTTTCTGAAACCAATACTAACCCAACACCTTGAGGGGTGGTTGTGTTGGTAAACTTAAAGAAATAAACTCTAAGAACTATAACCCTCTGGTTAGAGGACTGCTGTTTTTCCCAAAAGCATCACTTCAAGGCCTGTGGCAGTGACCATACTAGAGGATCCATCCTTTCCCTCTGTTCCTGACCTTTGGGTTCAAGCATTGCATTTACAGAAAGCCAATTCTGAAGCCATCACAAGGCATCACAAATAGAGGGCTTGGATGTGTGGTTTACCCCATAATCTGTATCAGCCTCTCATGCCTCCATAATTTCTTGTATTGCAAAAAAAGCTTTGTCTAGGTAGTGTTTTTTGCTATGCAATTATAACATTAAGATAGTTTTTGAAGGACTATTCCCATTCCCACCATGTACAAATTCTGGTGTTGTCTCTGGAATGATCTTATATTGGGCTCTACTCTGACCATCTTTTTCAGCATGTCCAGCAAGTTGTGCCTGGTTCCATCAATGCTCCTATCTCCTCTCCTTCACACAGCTGAGCTTTGAGAAAATTGAAGAATCTTTAGTTTTAGAGACCCAGGCCACTTTATCTAGCAGCCCTGCCACAGAACAAGGAAAATTGACACCTGAATGGTGGTTATGAACTAAACCATCTTTGGCACTTAGAATGCAATTAACTAAGGCTTTATAGATTCCCTCTTCAGTTGTCAGCATGGCAATATGGGACTGAGATGGATTGATTATTCTTCATGAGATCTTGATTCTGGATATCCTGGAATGCATTACAGGGCCTGGTGTGGGGATTTAGAGGAGGACTTAGTCCACTTCTCGACCTGTTACTATTTCCACCATATTTTCATCATGTGTTATTACCACTATGTGGAGATAAACTGGCTAAGATGTCTGTGTGCCCACCTCCCAGAGTAATTCAGTAGAAATCTCTGGCCATTGATTGAGCACTGGTATTTGTTTCAGTTTCCTAGATGATCTGGGCTAAGAATCACCTATGTAGAGAGTCATCTTAATCACACCCTTGAAGTGTGCCTTGTGATATATTGTATGGTTTAGGTCCTCTCTAATCTTACCAGCCATACTTCCCTCTGCAGATTTTAGTCATCTTTTGCCTGGTTGATTCTGTTTCCAATCTTGTGTAGTTTCTGAAACAAGCAGCAATGCCTGCTGGATCATCGGAATATAAAATCTCATCAGTGGCCGAAACATTAACTGAGGAAATACAGACACTTCAGAGATATTGTGTGTTCTGTTCCAGACTGCTGCTATAAAGCAAATATCACAATAAGGCAAGTCACATACATTTGTTTCTCAATGCATATAAAAGCTACATCTATACCTCACTGTAGTCTATTAAATATGCAATAGCATTATGTCTAAAAAATCAATGTACATATCTTAATTGAAAATACTTTCTTGCTAAAAAAAAAAATGCCTATGATTATCTAAGCCTTCAGCAAGTCTTAAACTTTTTGCTGGTAGAAGGTCTTGCTTCAATGTTGGTGACTGCTGACTGATGAGGGTAGTGGTGGGGGAAGGTTTTGGTGGCTGTGGCAATTTCTTATGATAAGAAAACATTGAAATTTGCCAGCTTGATAAGCTATTCTCTTCTCTGCAATGCTATCAAATGTGATGCTATTTTATGGCATTGCCCACAGTGGAACTTCTCTCAAATTTGGAGTCAATCATCTCAAATTTGCCGCCGCTTTACAAACTAAGTCTTGAACCCCTTAAAGTCATCTATTGATCTAAAGTCGCCTCTCAAAGTTTGGAATCACCTTTTCCAGACTCCCATTAATGTTGATATTTTGACCTCCTCCCATGAGTCACAAATGTTCTTAATGGTCTGTAGAATGGTGAAATTTTTTCCTGAAGACTTTCAATTTGTTTACCCCAGTTCCATTAGAGGAATCACTATTTATGGCAGCTGTAGGCTTACAAACTGTGTTTCCTTAATAGTAACACTTGAATGTCAAAATTACTTCTTGAGTCATGAGCTGCAGAATGGATGTTGTGTTAGCAGGCATGAAACAACATTAATCTTGCTCATCTCCATCAGAGCTCTTGAGTGACTATGTGCATTGTTAATAAGCAGTAATATTTGAAAGAGATCTTTTTTGTCTGAGCAGTAGGTCTCAATATGAGCCTAAAATATTCAGTAAAATATGTGTAAACAGATGTGTTGTCATTCAGGCTTTGTTGTCCCAATTATAGAGTCCGGGTAGAGTAAATTTAGCATAATTATTAAGGGCCCTAGGTTTGGGGAATGACAAATGAGTACTAATTTCATCTTAAAGTCACCAGCTATACTAACTCCTAGTAAGAGAGTCAACCTGTCCTTTGAAGCTTTGAAGCCACACATTGACTTCTTCTCTCTGGCTATGAAAGTCCTAGATGGCATCTTCTTCCAACAGAAGGCTGTTTCATCTACATTGAAAATCTGTTGTTTAGTGTAGCCACCTTCATCAATGGTCTTAGCTAGATCTTCTGGATAACTTGCTGAAGCTCCTCCATCAACACTTGCTGCTTCCCCTTGCATTTCTATGTTATAGAGACAGCTTCTTTCCTTAAACCTCATGAATCCACTTCTGCTAGCTTCCAACTTTTCTTCTGCAGCTTCCTCACCTCTCTCAGCCTTCACAGCATTGAAGAGACTTAGGGCCTCGTTCCAGTTTAGGCTTTGGCTTAAGGGAATGTTGTGGCTGGTTTATCTTCTATCTAGACCACTACAACTTCCTCCGTATCAGCAATAAAGCTGTTTCGCTTTGTATTTATTTATTCGCTTTGTTATTATTCATGTGTTCGCTGGAGTAGGACTTTTAATTACCTTCAAGAACTTTTCCTTTGCATTCACAACTTGGCTAACTGCTTGGCACAAAAGGCCTAGCTTTTGGCCTATATTGGCTTTCCACACTGCCATCCTCACTAAGCTTCATCATTTCTAGTTTTTGATTTAAAGTAAGAGACATGCAACTCTTCCTTTCACTTGAACACTTATAAGCCATTGTGGCCTCATTTCAACATTATTGTGTCTCAGAGAACAGGGAGGCTGAGGAGAGGAAGAGAGATGGGAGAAGGGCCAGTCAGTGGAGCAGTAAAAACACACATATTTCTGGATTCACTTTGCTGTCTTCCATGGGCGTGGTTTGTGGTGTCCAAAACAATTACAATAGTAACTTCATAGATCAATGGCCACAGATCACCATAACAGATATAGTAATAATGAAAGAGCCTAAATATTGCCAGAAACACCAAAATGTGACACAGAGACCAGAAGTGAGCATATGCTATTTGTTACCACAAACCTTCAATTTGTTAAAAAATGCAATAGAAATGAAGCACAATAAAATGAAGTATGCCTATAGAAAGTTTACTTCTCATAAGAATGATCTGGTTTATACTAACAAAGGTCTATTAAAAGTTTCTTGAGTCTTCAGAAAAAGGGTGTTTTAAATGCAGAAAGTAAAATGCAATGTAATAATATAAGCACAAGGAAAGAGATTATTCTTGCAATTTGCTTATGTAATTTTCTCTCTCTCTGAATCACGGGTAGTCTCTAAGGCATTCATCAGATAATAATCTGGTAGAAGAAATACGGAATATACCGATTCTTTGCCATTAGCAAAACCTTCCCTGAAAGCTGAATATTGTATTGCAATTAGATATTATTACACTACCTGCCTCTCAGGTGTCAGACCTTACGACCTACTCAGACAAAACCTTCTTGTCACTTCCTGACCCATAAACACAAATGCTTTCATTACATGATCAAAGGTGTGAAACAACTCCCAGACACTTCATCCTCACACAGGATGTGCTTTCAAACTTCCCTCCTGACTTGTTAAAGAAACAGCTACATCAAATCACAAACATCTAAGATTGAAGAGCACTGAAATGTTTGTTTGATATCCAGGATGATTTTAGGCAAGCTTTTATGTCAGTGTGAACTTTAGTTCCTTTATCTGTGAAATAAGAGTTTGGTCTAACCATTCTTTGAAAACTGTCATCTCATTGGCTAATTCTGTCCTGCGGATATGTTTTATTTGACCGGCAGTGCTTTTTTGTATGCATCTGTGGCCAACATTTAAAAATTAGAATGTTTACATAAAAGCTCATTTCTGGATTCTCTTTTAAACATTGGTAGATCTGGCCTACATTCTCCCTTGGCAAGAATTAGCTGGAGCTGAGTCTTAACTGCTCATCCTCTTTAGACAGGGATTGTGTTCTCTAAGACATCAGAAGCCACAACAAGTCCATGAATTGTAGTGTTGCCTGCCCCCAGAAGCACTAGAAATTGTAATCTATAATCTAATAACCTCTTCTATCTCTTCCAGTTCTGAAATCCTATGATGCTCTTTTTACTAAAAGCCTAACACATACTGCTGAGATAAGCAGAGGAGGATGTAAAGGGACAGAACAGAATAAAGAAAGAGGAGAATTCTAGGCTTCCTCTCCGACTCTCTGACAGGGTATGGATGTAAAATCTCTCTTGAATAAGCAGACTTAATCCTTTCAAAATTTGATCAATAATTTCAGAGGGGGTGGAGGGTGAGAAAACATACAAACACTACCGTCATATTTACCAGATGATGTGGAATTGAAAATAACACCAAAGCATAAAAATAGCTACTAAATTTTATTTTTGTTATTTTTAAAATTTATTTACTTATTTTTTAATAGAGATGTAGTCTCACTATGTTGCCCAGGCTGGTCTCAAACTCCTGGGCTCAAGCGATCTTCCCACCTCAGCCTCCCAAAATGCTGGGGTTACAGGCATGAGCCACCACGTCCAGTTATTTTTAAAATTTAGATTTGTTCTCTTTCAAATTAGAAAAACTCATCCATATTAATTTTAGAATATTTGAAAATTCAAAAATGTATAAAATAGTACCAGGTTAGCATCCATTCAATTCAAATCCTAAGGATAATATATATGTATATCATATTTATGTGTGTGTATGTATATAATATGTATAGCTTAAACCTGCAAGCTATGGTTTAAGCATTAGGCTTACAAATTGTGGTACTATAGTTTGAATTTACAGGAGATAAAGTGGTTTTATTCAATTGATTATAACAAGCATTAATACACACTTACAAGGTACTAGAAGGGATACAAAGACAAACCAGGAAAATAATATTGGGCTTCTGGAGGCACAAAATCTATGATGGGAAAATAATACAAGTACACATACCACTAATGCAAAGCAAAAGGAGGCAAAAAGAAAATTACCAAATACAATAATTATTTGGTCTGTAATTCAGAGAAGCTTGCCAATGAAATAATGTAAAAAAAATTATTTTCCAAACAGTTTTAAAGAAATTCAAATTTTCACCATTATGCCAAATAACACAATTCAAAAAATAAAAATATTGACTAAAATGAAAAAAAATGCCTATTATTGAAATGCATGTATATGATTATAATTAATCAAAATTATTCTAAGATAAAAAATTAAGTATTGTGAAGATAAGTAGAAAATAGAGCCCCTGCCTACTCACTGTTTGCGTAAAGAAATGAAACGAGGTTTCATGGCTTACTGGATGAACATTGTGCTTTCTCCCAGGCTTCATGGGGCCTAGCACTGAAAGTAGTTACCATAATTTAAAATACCTCTGTTTGAAAGATGTTTATTCTCCATAGACCATAAACCAACCAGAACATGATTTCAGTATGTTACGAATAATACTTGAAAGAATTTTTTTGTTTTTGTTTTTGATCCATAATTTGTTTTGATCCGTAATTTCAGAGGGGTGGAAGGGGAGAAAACATACAAACACCACCACAGTATTTACCAGACGATGTGGAATCGAAAATACTACCAAAGCAGAAAGAGTTACTAAATTTTATTTTTTTATTTTTAAAATTTACTTTTTTAATAGCGATGTGGTCTCATTATGTTGCCCAAGCTGGTCTCGAACTTCTGGTCTCAGGTGATCCTCCCACCTTTTTTAGAGACAGGGTCTTGCTCTGTCATCCAGGCTGGAGTACAGTGGTGGGATCATAGTTCACTGTAGCCTCAAACTCCTGAGCTCAAACAATCCTCCTGCCTAAGACTTCCAAGTAGCTAGGACAACAGGTGCATGCCACCATACCCCATTATTTTTTTTTAAAAAACTTTTGGTAAAGGTGAGGTCTCACATGTTTCCCAGACTGGTCTCAAACTTCTGGGCTCAAACAATCCTCCCGCCTTGTACTCGAAAAGTGCTGGGATTACAGGCGTGAGCCTCCGCACCTCACCTGACATAAACATTATCATGTCTAAATACATACTTGCAAGGGAAAAAAAATTCTCCTGATTTAATTTAAAAATGATAATTGGTTCATTTTTCAAAGGACCTTAATTCTGAAAATGTTTTGCTATAGCATATTTGTATATGTAAAACCTAATGATGGCCTTGATAAGTTCCCAAATGAGATTACAATTAGATGCCATGTATTCTGTTTGCAAGTCTACAATGTTATTAAATTATGATTGCGTTGCAAATTAATACTTGCTTTCATTTTTGTAAGTGACCAAGAGGAAAATAGGCTCAAAATGAATGTCGAACAGTAAATACAAATCACTAAAATTTATGGCTATTTTTCCCTAGAATCTTTTTCTCGTACTTGAAAAATACAACTTATACTACTAATAAAACATTTTTCCTAGCTTTTTATGGTTTTAAAGACTGATATGCTTACCACAGGATCTTTATTTGTCCAGAAAATTTAGTGGAAATAAGACACTGTCCACGAGATAAAACATGGATAATAAATGTAATCCTTCAAATTTACTGCTGATATATCAAATGTACAATTGATATATACATTTGATATATACAATTTGATATATACAATTGATATAATCAATTCCTTTGATGGATCAACATTTCCATTACTAAGAGAAAATGTATACCTCTGAGCTGTGTATTATTCTCTGCAGACAAAAAAAAAAATGAGGTTGTCATGGCAACTGCAAACTGTGGAGATTCTGTCATGGCCCAGTAGCAGTATAATGGAAAACATCTGCCTGGAAATCACAAGCTGGCACAAGGTCTTTGGAAGGAAGTATTTGAGAGAATTTAACCTTAAAAGATTTCCTCAGTTTTGATCTCAGACTCTCTTACTGCAAACATGTAAAATGTTGCTATTCTTGCCAACATCTGTAGCACACAACATAAAGGAAAACACAGAGAGAAAAGGTGACTTTTTTCATTGCCAGTATTGCATCTATTGAGGAATTTAGTTCTTAAACATGAAATTATTTATTATAAACTCTCTCAGCAGCCCCCCTCTCCAAAGCAGAGCAATTATTTTCACTATTTGACCCAAACCAATTGTCTCAAACTGAAGCTTATGTCAGCATTTGTTAAAACACAGATTCCTGGGCCCTACCTCCAAAGTAGGTTGGAGTGGAGTCTGAGAATTTGTATTTCTGAAGTTCTCAGATTGCTGCCAGTCCATTAACCACATTTTGAGAGCCACAGATTTATACCAAGAACCTCAAAGAATTCTAAAAGCTTGCTAGCAATAAAATCTTGCAAGGAGTAAGAAAAATGTCAGGTCTTATTACAAAGCTCATTTCAAAGATAGAGACTACAGTGGTTTCTATACCTGGCCCCGCCTGAGAAAGCACTTGTATAATACCAAATTCCAGGTTTCATCTCTAGAGATTTGGTTTTAGCTGATCTTGGATGGAACTCAGTGCCTGGATATTTTTAACCAGCATCCCAAGTTGATTCAGATGCAAGCATGTTCCTCTACTTTGTTTGAGAACCACTAATTTGAAGCATATTATGACTTTGTGGTGTACAAAAATCACCTGTGAAGTTTGTTTGACAATTCTTATCATTGCCCCAGCTACTGAGAATCAGTAGGTCTGGATGACCCAGTAGTTTGAAAGTTTATAAAATATCACCAGGACTTGGTGAACATGATCACAAACAGTCATCACAGTGAGATGTTCAAGATATCTACTGAAGTTGGAGGAAGAAATTTCTAGAAATCTTTTTAAAGTTTTTTTTATCTGAAAACTAAGAAAGGCATTAAGATTTACTCATACACTGGCTCTCACATTGAGTCCACGTGGAAGGGAAGGATGGGCCTTCAACTTGGAGAAAGGGTTGACAGTAAAGCTTTCATTTCAGTATTACTAGAACACACAGGAGTTCGTTGGACTCATTTAGGTGGGCTTGTGGATTTTTTTTCCGAGATTCCACTTACCTAAGCCTTCAAAAATGAACTAGTGGCTTAAAAAGAACGTCGATTAAATAAAAATATTACAAATAATGCAACCACAAGTGAGCTACCTGAAAATGAAGAGCTGACAAATTGTTTTACTCTCAGTACAAACTCTTTCTCAACCTTATTAAGAGAAATAATCTACTAAGATCTTACAAGAAGTTGAACAATAAAAAGAAAATAATTATTTCCTGAAAGAAACACAGGCTGTGGAAAGAGCATTTTGAAAATGGATGTTTTCATCATTATATAATTTTGTTGCTGAAAGTCTACAAACTTAAAAACATGGAAACCAAATTTTCTGCCTTGATAAAAAGTCTTCAAAAGGCTTTCCTTAGGTTCTGAAGCATTGTTTAAAGCTAATTAACACCTGATTAGCTTACAAGAAAAACTGATGAACACTGGGGAAGATTAAGATTTGCTTGAATTTCAACAAAAACTAGACACTGGATCTGCATGTGCCTTTTTTTTTCTTTTTCTTTTTTTTTTTTTTTTTTTTTTGAGAGAGAGAGAGTCTTGCTGTGTTGCCCAGGCTAAAGTGTAGTGGTGCAATCTTGGCTCACTGCAACCTCTGCCTCCCAGGTTCAAGCAATTCTTGTGCCTCAGCCTCTTGAGTGGCTGGAGCTACAGGTGTGTGCCACCACACCCAGCCAATTTTTGTATTTTTGGTAGAGATGGGGTTTTTGCATGATGGCCAGGTGGGTCTTGAACTCCTGGCCTCAAGTGATCCTCCACCTCAGTGTCCCAAAGTGCTGGGATTACAGGCGTGAGCCACCATGCCCAGCCTGCCTGTGCCTTTGATGTTGGACTTCCCAGCCCCTGTAACTAATTTCTGTTGTTGAAGCCACCCAGTCTATGGTATTCTGTTACAGCAGCTTGAACTGAGTAGAAGACTGTTTATCATACCAGTAAGTATTTAATATGGTTTTACAGATTATACAAAGTGATTTCATCTCACATTTGCTAAAATTTTATTGAGTAAATAAGTATATAATGGTTAAATCACGCTAATTCTTGTCTGGTATGTCTGGTATGGTACTTTATGAGGAATACAATGGCTTTACGTTTATATAACATACTTTGTTTAGATTCAAGTTCTATGCCTCTGAGTTATACATTTTCTACCTTGTTTCACCTAAGAGCATGTCATTGGAGATGCAAATTGAGTTGCCTTGCTAACAATTGTTTGGGGCATGGAACAGATAACCAGGAGATTAATATTCTAAAGTTAGAGAAATAATTTAAAAACTGGCAAATGAAAAATATTATGAATCTATAATATCTGCCTCTCCCTGTGTGTCTGTATGTCTGTGTGTTTATATGTGTCACGTATATGCGATATTTTACTACCAAATTACATGAAAAAACTCTAATCAATTGGCTTAAATAAAAGTAAGTGCGTAAACCAAGTATTTTATGTAATAGAATCTAGCTTAAATGCTTTTTAGTTCATGTGACTTTAATAATCTTTGGTAAATACAATGGTTTCTAAATTCGCTCTAGTAATTTAAAATTTTAAAGTCGGCCGGGTGCGGTGACTCACGCCTGTAATCCCAGCACTTTAGGAGGCTGAGGCAGGTGGATCACAAGGTCAGGAGATCAAGACCATCCTGGCTAACACGGTGAAACCCCGTCTCTACTAAAAATACAAAAAATTAGCCGGGGGTGGTGGCAGGTGCCTGTAGTCCCAGCTACTCAGGAGGCTAAGGCAGGAGAATGGCATGATGGCATGAACCCTGGAGGTGGAGTTTTCAGTGAGCCTAGATCGTGCCACTGCACTCCAGCCTGGGTGACAGAGGGAGACTCCGTCTCAAAAAACAAAACAAAACAAAACTTAAAGTTATTTTATGTTTAATTAAGAAATCCTTGTTTTTTCATGGGAAATAAAAGTTACTAAGAGTTACTAATAATTACTATATGTAATTAAAGCTACTCAATATAAGAAACTGTTCTACATACAGAGTGTCTAAAGAAAGTAAGATGTGTTTTTGGTGAAGTTTAATTTAAAAAAAACATGAGGATGTGGTTTTTGCTGAAGGAAAAGTAATTTTGTCTAGTTGAGAAGCTATTTAAAGGTTGCCTCAAAATAAAGGGAAAAATAATATAAATAAAACTAAATGGCTAGAAAGAGAAAGGATAAAAGTGTGGGGAATTAGGAACATTTGATTCCTGGGTGGCCACGTGGTCACCCATGGTATGGAGCTGCAGCTGGGCTGCATTCAGTTACAAAAGATAAAGGGCACCAGAAAAATTTAGAGATGGGTCCAACTCCTGGGGAGTTGGTTCACTGGATGCATAAGGAAATGTGGACTAACAAGGAAAAGGCAAATATTTAATCCCTTGGTTATTATTATCTATAATAGCTAAAATTAAAGTAAAAAAGAGTACTGGGTTGGGCCTTGAGAATGGACCAAGCTCAGATGTGAATCTGCCTGAGCTCAGGTCAGTAGCCTCAAAGCTACCCACAAAAAGGAAAATTATGCCAGGGCAACAGAAAGTACCTCTGAGACCTGTGGTTACCAAGAATGTAGTCAGTGTGGGGAAAGGGCAAAACAGTATTGAAACCAAAGGGTGTAATGTTAACAAACTGTCCCATTTTATGTTACAGATCACCGGTTTATCACTGGCTTGCTAAGGAACCTTTACTAAAATGGACTGTGAGTGTAGCTAACTTAGGGGCAATATCTTTGGTTTTAAATGCTACAGAGTGGAAAAACATGTTTGAGTTGATGCAGAACCCACAGCTCACTATTGAACAATCATGGACCGGTATGTGTAATTGAGACACACAGGAGGTTAATCCTGAGGGGGCAGCCAGCTGGGTGAACTGGATAAAAGACACTGTAATATCTATTTATCCCGAGAAGGGGGACTACCAACTCCCTTATAAAATGCCAAGTGGAGCACCCCAGATGAGGCAGCTGATACGTTTCATATACAAACCATGGGGGACTGGCTGTATAATGACTGGGATATTAGCCCATTAAATATGCCTCTTACCCAGCTGATAAATGCTGTGGTTGAGGGGCCCCTTCTACATGGCACAACAGTTTGGGCAGCCTTATCAAATTTGCTGTCTCAGCTTCCCCTCATAGGTCTTACAGATGCTAATAAAACATTAGGGTAATTAACACGAAAAAGGAAAAGAAGGAGGAAAGTCATGGGACTTGTCCCAGGGCAGTGAAAATCTTTAGAGGGATATTAAGAAATGACATAAATAAAATGGAAATTTATGAGGTTAAAACAAAGCTTTTAGTATAACACCACTGAAGGTTGGGTGGCCCAAAGAGAGCCCCTGCTGGTCTCTCAACATTAAAGGGCTCCAAACCAGTTTTCTGTCTTTATCCCAGGTAGATGTTATTTTTAAAAAAATCAGAAGGCAAAGATTGCAATGAGAAAGCTGACCAAAAATTGCCTGAGGCAATATTGAGGCAGGTTAATCCAGATAAAGATTGACAAAATGGCCAAAGTCTCAGCTCAACCCCCTGCTGGGAACCCAAATCCTTTTTCACCAGAGAGGATAAAATGGTCTGGGGGTGAAAAGAAAAAGTTTCTTGGGACCAGAACAGAACATAAAAATGTAAGGGCTGATAGGATTATCGAAGTTGGAATGTTTAAACAAGCTTTATAAAAAGTAGTTGTGACTCCTCTACCTAAAGGTTTTAGGAAAATAGACATTGCATTTGACTGGAGGATGTTTCACTTACCTGATACGATAAAACAGAAGGTATATAAATCTGCCCTTCAAGCAATAATAATTAGACATGCTAAATGAGAACCAGTAAAATTTTCCAAGCTCACAGGGTGTAGAGTAGAAGCTGAAGTGCTAGTAGGGACAAATTCTCCACTTAATAGCCCTTTGAGGAATGTTTACTGGGGCTTATGGCAAAACCATGTGAGTGCTTCCCAGAGACAACTATTGGGACTTTGGACTAGAGAATTTCCGCTTGAGAAACATTTACTGCCTTGCTATGGGACATTAACTGAACCCATCCCTGTCACTGGAGGACATAAAATGATCTGACATCTGAAATACCCATGCTGTCTGGGATGATGTCAGAGAAACACTGTAAGAGGGATAGCAGTGTCCAGAGGGTTCCATCATAAAATGGGAATAGTTTATATAGGATCATCCTGCCTGGGGAATTCAAAAGGAGATACTCATGAGCAGGGAGCCTCTTTTTCTCTAGGACTGGCTCTGGAACTTGGGGAGGACCTGCTGGCTCCTACCGTGCCTGATAAACAGCTCTCACCTGACTGACAAAGAGTTGCTTGGTTTGTGGATGGCAGTTCCAAGGTGAATGGACAACATCCTGTTCAGAAGGCTGCTACTCTGATTGTGAAGTGTACTTTTGTGAACAGAATTTACCTTTCTCTCTAATTGAGTTCTCCAAAATTTGGGAATTACTTGTGAGTATTCTTATTTTATGGCAATATAGTTATTTGCATAAATTCAGTAAGAATGTGTTTTCTTTTGAAACAGCTCACAATTGGAGATGCTGGTTATTTTACCAAGGCTTTGACCAGAACAACATATTTTCAGGCAAATTTCCAGCAAAACTAACTTTAAAAAGAGCCTATGTGGCCAATGACTATTCGTGCTGCACATTATGCAAATACTGAGGTCTAATATAATAAGCCTAAAACTTATTTTGTACATAAATTGGTCTTATTATTATTTCTCCTTGGTTGAGAAAGATTATAGGAAGAGAGACTTCTGTTTCAAAGGAAAACTGTAACACACCTGATACTAGAGTCCAGCCGAACCTTTGTTTTTGAGTTCTTACTATTTGCTACGATAAGTCTTTAAAGCTGAAACAGGTTAAGATTTTCATGACTTAGCTACCTAATAAAATAGGTTCCATTTTCTATTCTGACACACAAATTCTCTTCTAGTGTTCAAATTATTAATGGCACTTAATCTCTTGTTTTACTTCTTCCAAATAAACTGGAATCATGATATCCTGAAGACTAAAGATGATTCACCTAAGGCCTGTATATCTCCCTAACTGGAAATCCCACTGGACCCAATCTGCTTTTCATTGCCAATGCTGTGCTTCTAAAACTATCCAAGTATGCTCCCAGAGACTATCACCAAAGGGGTGGGCTTGTGATTGTAAGGGCCAGTTTCTGGCTTCTGACCAGAGGCCGCACTTCCCAGCCTGTCAGAGTGGCCACCCTGCGGGCTGCAACATGTATGAGAAATAGAGCTCTCTTTTCCAAATTTACAACCCCTGTCATTCTTCAGCTGACACTACAAATATATGCACAAAAAAAAAAAACAAAAAACCCTGCTTCAATTGTGAAAAAGTAACATATGAGGCATCTTAGGTCATCTGTACTTAACTTTTCTTGAAGTTCATGTCGCTTGCTAAGCATAGTGTATTAGCCCATTCTTCTGTTGCCGTGAAGGACTACCTGAGACTGGGTAATTTATAAAGAAAAGAGGTTTAATTGGCTCATGGTTCCACAAGCTGTACAGGAAGCATGGCTGGGGAGGCCTCAGGAAACTTACAATCATGGAAAAAGGGTAAGAGAAAGGAGGTATGTCTTACATGGCTTGAGAAGGAGGAAGGGAGTGAAGGGGGAGGTTCCACCCACTTTTAAACAACCAGATCTCGTGAGAACTCACTCAGTATCATGAGAACAGCAAGGGAGAAATCTGCCCCCATGATCCATTCCCCTCCCACCAGGCCCTTCCTCCAACATCTACACCATTTCACATAGTGAGTTAGAGCCACAAATAACAGTTTAATACATTTAGAGAAAAACACCTTTTTTTAAGACCCCTCTGAGTTGCTAGATCACATCATATACAGGCAAGGTGAAATAAAACAACTGTAATAAATATATAGTTCATTAATACAGTCTTTAAAGATCAGAGACCTTGAAGTGTTTTTTCTAATATGTGATCTTATTTTTACCAACAGCAATAGTAATTTTAATTAATATTATTTCCAAAAACTTGAACATGTGTAATTTGGATTCTAACAAATTAAGTAGTTTTCTTCAAGAGTGCACAGTTAAAAAAAAATAAGCTTTGTGCTCTTCTTTCACTGGCCATACAAATCATAGACATTCCAGACTCCTGCCTTCTATAAGCATCTTCCCTCTGCTGCTTTTATGCTTCCTTATCCCCCTCAGGACACTTTTGTTCTCATCTTCACTGTCCTTTCTTCCCTTTTAGGAGAATAGGGGTAGTTGAGGATTTGTTTTCCTTTTCAGAAATTTATCTGTTACTCATTGACAGAAATTCAGAATCACAAAGTACTAAAAGATCAGTAATATGATAGCTGCTATTAAGTTGCCTTTAAAATGAGAGATATGAATGCAGGAGATTTTTAAGATGTTAGACTGGTGCTTTTTGATCATTAATGAACATACAAATCTCCTGGAGATTTTGTTAAAATGCAGAGTTTGGAAGTGGAATCTGATATTTTGCATTTCTACCAAGCTGCCAGTGATAGGAACCACACTTTGAGTAGCAGGGTAGGACTGTTTCTTTAGGAATGCACTCCTTCCTTGAAGAAAGTTGGGCTTCCTTTCTGTTCTTCCTTTTCTCTTTAGGAATGCACCCTTTCCTTGAAGTTTCTGAAAAACGCTGAAGATTTTAATTGATTTTCATTATTTTTTCTTGCTGCTTTATTTGTCTGCATTTACTCCAGGCAAGATTTATACAGCATTTGTGAAATCTACGGTTTCTCTTAGGCATGAATGTTGTACTAGGGCATGTGTCATGATAGATCAGTGATAATGAGAAGATAAAACAACATTACTGTAATTCTCTCAACAAGATAATTATGTTTCCTTTTTTAAAACTAATAACCCCAAAAGCTATTTTCTAAACAGCTACTCTGTTCCAGGTACCATATATGGTCCTGGGGATCCAAAGCTGAAAATTACAGAATTCCTGCTAATAAATTAAGATCTAAAATTTGTTGTGATAAGTGTTGTCAGATACTGTAGTAGGGTATGTATAAATCACAGGGGAGAACAGAGGCATAATTTAACTTGCGTATGGGGAAGAGTGAAAGGCCACAGAGAGGAGGTAAATTTTTAGCTGGGGCTTAAATGGAATGGTAAGGTTTTGCCTATCAGAAAAAGGAGAGAGAATACTCTATGCAGAGAAAACTGCATGTTCAAAGGTGTGGAGGCATTTGCTCTTGGGTAGCAGTTTTTGAGGTAGGTGTTATGCTCACCATTGACAAGTTCATTACAGGAGAAATAAATAGAGTTACTGTAAGAAATACTATTATGCTATTCACAGTGACTAATACTTGAAATAAGAAGCAGGTAATTTTGAAAAAAGATAAACAGTACTTGAAAGCATAAGTGGACATTAAATGTTTTATAATTACTCTCCACACTACCTTTTTAAAGAAAGCTTTTGTGAAAGAAAGAAAAAGGGAAAGAATGTGTTTTCATCACTTGTTAAAGAGGTTTCCATGGAAAAGCTGAATCTCAATTTAGGGCTCACTGATGGTGAAATTAGTAGAGTGTGCTTCAGAAACATATCCTAATTTCTGAAGATTAGTGTCCCTGTGGAATTAGAGACAATTTATTATGACTACGTATTTTTTAGGATATCTCCACATGCAGAGGGAAGCCTTCTAAGAGGCAAACTTTATATAGTCTGGGTTTTTTTCAGTTGTTTTTTGTTTTTTCTATCAGCCACTTTGGCTGATAGACACTAGGGGAAGACTAAAAGCAAAACAGTACGGAACAAGCTTCAAATATAGTGAGCATTACATTGATTTGTTTGTTACATATTTATATTGCACTTTTTGAACTGAACACCTTTCTAGGCTTTTAAAATAAAATGACGAAAAGATAAAATCCCTGACCCCAAAAAGCTCTATTCTAGTGTAAGCACAACTAAGCAATAGGGGTTTCTATTTGGTCAGTGGTTCTCAAAGTGAGTCTACAGAGCCTTGGGGGTTCCTGAAACCCTTTCAGAGGCACCATGAGGTCAAAATACTGTTCATAATTACACTGAGATGTTATCTACTTCTTTTCGCTATGTTGACATTTGCATAGATGATTCAGAAGCCATGGTGTGTGAAACTGCTGGTGCTTTAGCACTAATATCATCTGTGACACCAAATTGTTCTGTACCTTTGATTATTGTATTCTTACTGCCACACACTTGCAGGAGAAAGGAGAGAGAGAGAGATGGAGAGAGAGAGAGATAGAGAGAGAGAGAGAGAGAAAGAAAGAGAGAGAAAGAGAGAGAAATTTCTCTTAAGAATGTCCTGGATACCTACGTAATAAACCTGCACGTCCTGCACATGTACCCCAGAACTTAAAATAAAATAAAATGTAAAAATAACTAGTTTTATTAAATCCTGACCTGTAATCCCAGTGCTTTGGGAGGCTAAGACAAGAGGATTGTTTAATGCCAGTAGTTTAAGTCTAGCCTGGGCAATATAGTGAGATCTCATCTCTACAAAAATTTTAAAAATTAGCCAGGCATAGTGGCCCCACACCACGCCTATAGTCCCAGCTACTCAGGAGGCTAAGGTGGGAGGTTTGTTGGAGCCCAGGAGTTCTAAGTTACAGTGAACTATGGTTGTGCTACTGCATTCCAGCCTGGGCAATAAAGTGAGACCCTGCTTCTAAAAAAAATCTTAACCCTTGAGTACATATTTTTTAAATGTTCTCTGTGATTAAATGGAAAGTATGAATAAACCACTTCTGCTTCATACCAAAGTATGATAGTTGTCTCAAGGAAAAGCACATGTGTGATTGAGTCAGGAGCTAAACAAGCTGTCTTTTTTTTTTCCCATGAAAAGCAATTTTTACTTGAAAGAATGACTGGCAGACTGGTGTTTTAGATTTGGGTATTTGGCAGGCTGTTTCTTGGATATGAAGGAAGTGAGTCTGTCATTTCAAAGAAAACTCAGGGTTTGTTGCCAAAGATAAAATCTGAGCTTTCAAGCAAAAAATTAGAATTTTGGAAATTTGTTTCTGCCACCATTTACTTGAGAGCTTCCCAACACTTAAAGTTTTTTCTGAGATCAATGGTAACATTAACAACTGTGATTTTGATATTGTCTAATAAAATGTGTCAACATCAAGGACATTTATTTAACTCAATGAATGAATATTTTCTAAATGATGGAAGCATGATGTTACAAAACAATGCATTGTAAAATATATGTTCAAAGTGCAAGAGAGACCAAAAGATTTTAATGTAGCAGAGTACAAAGATTTCATTGATATAATTTTAAATTTCACATTGCAGCTAACCTTTAAAAAAACTACCCTTGTCAATTTTTGTAATAGTACTAAAATAATATGCACAATAATCTACAAAGGCTATTAACATATTTCTCACTTTTTCAACTACATATCAACGTGAGACAATTTTTTATTAATATAATTCAACGAAAACAACATATTTCAACACTTTAAATCCAGAAACTGGTATGAGAATCCAACTGTCTTCTATTAAGGCCGACATTAAAGAGATTTGCAAAAATAAAAACCAATGCCATTCTTCTCACTTGTTTTGAAAAACAGTGACTTTTTACACACAGAAAATTATTTATACCAACATGTATTCAGTTTATTGTTGTTATTTTAAATAGATTTTAAAATAAATATTTTACAATTATCTTAGTTTTAATTTCTGATACAGTAAATATAGTCCATGTAAACAAAGGCTCTTTGGGGTTTTCCAGAAGTTTAAGATTGTCTTGGAAACAAAATTTGGGAACTGCTGTATTAGAATACATTTATTAGATCAGGGAGCTCATGGGGGGACTTACAAATTCCAGCTTTGTAAGTCTGGGAAGTTTTCATTGCAGGAAGGGAAATGTGATTGTCATGGAAGTGTCATGGGATCCTTAGGGTGTCATTTTTCCAGCTAGAAACCTCTGTGGCTGGTGGCACCTTTGCCCAAGTTTTGCTCAGGCCTGCTGGGCTCTTTCAGCCCACTTGTCCTGACAGGCTGTGCTCAGCTCATGCTACCGGCCTGGATCCCACACCTGCCAAGGGTGAGACAGGCACAGAGAGCAGCGAGGGGTGTGTGGGCATGTGTGGGGTCCAGCCACTGTACCCGAGCAGGCATTTGCTGACTGCAGTGGAGTGGGCAGCTCCAGGTGCTGTCACAGGCGCCAGCACCATGCGAGGCTGTGGATGGACCAGGTGTACCACAAGCAGCTTCCACTATGGGTACTGGGGAACATGGTGGCTCCCAGAAGCTGGTAGACACCAGGAATCACAGAGCCCCAAAGAGGGTGTCACAGCCCTGGCTCAGGGAGCTCCTAGGTCTGGGCTCCTTTAAGGGCTGCAGCTCTTTTCTCATCATCATCAGCAATGTGGTGAGTAGGGGGCATCTTTCAGCTCTGTTTGCATTACAGGTCTTTCAGTCCCACCATCTGGCAGATCCCGGGTTGTTGTCCCACATCCAGGAAGAATGAGGTACATGGACAACTGGAGGGTAAGCAAGGTGGAGAGGGGCATCACTGAGCAACGGAACAGCTCTCAGGAGACCTGAAATGGGTAGCTCCTTCCTGCAGCTGGTAGTCCTGATGTCTGTCTGAGTTTGGTTGAGTCTGGGTTTTTATGGGGTCAGAGGGAGTAAATGTGTGCTTACTGGTCCATGGGCAGCTATGGACAGGCCCAGAAAGAGCACCATAAGTTCTCATCCCAGGCCAAGGACTTAATCTGGAAATGGCAGCCCAGGCCCCAGGCTTCAAGCTGTTTCTGGCTTAAAGGTGGGGTTTCACCAGGGACCCACCCCTTTCTGCCCAGGAGCCCATCTGCCTTTTGCCATCAACATGCCATCTATGGCACCAGGCTGTTCATGCTGAGGGGTACCTGCAGGCATGCACTGAGCTGCCCTCACCATCCCCCACCTCCTTCCCAGGATTATTGGCACCCAAAGTCTAGAGGGGGACAAGGCAGCAGGGGGCTGGTATGTCTGTGCTGCCCCAAGCATGTGCACACCCAGCCGGGTCATGACAGTGCCCAGGTTCAACCACAACTTTGCTCTGCATTGGACCATGTGCCAGGAGATGGGCGAGGCCAGGGAGCAGAAGCAGGCACTTCTGAGCCTGCAGGAGTGGGGGTGGGGGTTGTCAGGCCCCCCTGAGGGCACAGGGATGCCCGAGTCCAAAGCCACAGCTGGGTGGCTGCAGCTGCACCCAGTTCCTAGCCCCTGACAGCTCTGTGGAGCATGCAGCCTTAGCCATGCCTCCCCTGCTGCAGCTGGCATCTTGGTAGCGGCCACTCCAGATGGGCCTCAACTCCCATCAGAAGATTGAGTAAAGTTTCTTTATTTCAATGGTTCTTAAATACAATATTTATCAGAATCACTTAGAGTGCTTAATAAAACAGATTTCCTGGCCCAACTTTGGAGTTTCTGATTTAGTAGGTCTGAGGTGGAACCAGATAAGTTTTACTTCTAACAAGTTTCTAGGAAATACTAATGCTATTGGTCCAGGGACCACACTTTGAGAACCACTGCTTTGTGTAAATAAGTGAAGGAAGGGCCATTTGAAAACAGAGACTTCAGTGACTGCTGGTGCCAACTAACAATAGTAGCCAAATTTCATAGATTGAGGGCACAAGATTGCCCCTACCTTATATAACAGCTGTAAATTCAGAGGTCCCCAGGCCACTTATACTCTGACCAGCTGGCTATAATTACTGGATTCCCCCTAACCCCTCAGGCTTAATTATTTACTAGAACAGCTCACACAACTCAGGAAAGTGCTATACTTATGATTATAGCTTTATTACATCAAAAGGATACAAAAATAGAATTAGCCAAAGGGAATGAGGCATAGAATGAGGTTTGGAAGGGTCTCAAAAGCAAAGCTTCCATTTTGTTCCCCATGGAGTCAGGATGAGTCACCCTTCCAGCATATTGATGTATGACACTGCATAGAGACTTGCTAACCAGGGGACTCACCTGAGGTTTGTCCAGAGTTTTTATTGGAGTATCATCACATACGCAAGATTGATTGAATCACTGTCCATGTGATTAAACCAAATTTCTGACCCCTTTATGCTCCCCAGATATTGAGCTAATATCAAAGTCCCAATCCTCTCATCACATGGTTGGTCTTTCTGGTGTTGCCAGTACCTATCCTGAGTCATCTCATTAGTATAAAACATGTAGAGCCCACCATGAGTTACCTCATTAGTATAAACAGGGTCCACCATGAATACCATAAACACTCCTATCACTCAGGAAATTCCAAAGATTTTGAGGCTACTTCTCATAAACTGGGGACGGAGACCAGCCAAATTCTTTATTATACTACAGAGATCAAACGCATAGGCACTGAAATATAGACACCTGAATATGCATGTTTTGCATGAATAAATACTTCTAGTCAGGAGTGGCTTGACTCCAAGGTATTTTGAAACATAAAATAAATAATAAGTCCAGAAAAGCAGTTTGGGAACATTTTATGGGAGATCTTTGAAAATAGCCTAAATATTTTACTCTTTTAATGACAGCAAATCTTTACCTGTAACTGTATATATTTGTTATCATACTGTTTTAACCTGAATTCTATTATAGTCAGATTGTGGCAATTCAAAAGATGTCAGGAAGAAGAATGTGGTTTAACCATGTTTCTGAAAAATCTAACTTATATATTATTTGCAATTGGGCCAGTGAAAATTCTCTGAGACTAACAGCTTAACAAAAATAACAAGAGCTGCCCTCATGCTTCCATACAAGTCAGTATCTGACTTCTTAGTTCTGATTACCTATTAAGCTCCAACCCTGGATTCTACATCTGCTTTTGTCTCTGTTAGTTACCCATTTTGTTTTCTGACTCAATTCTTTCTTTAGGATTTCAGCTTTATGGATCCTCCCTAAAATAGTTTTTTGCACCTCAACTTATCAATGTTCATTCTGACCCTTCAGCTTGCCTATGGGTGACCTCTCACAATTCCATCATAACCAGCTGCCTAATTATATCCTCCTATTATGAAGTTGGCCATGAAGGACAAGAAATAACCAGTTCCATAATAATGCATTAATTTCTGCATGCTTGCATTTTTCTTATATGCCTGCCCTTTCACTCCCTTACAGCTCTCAGCTCTCAGTCACATAGTGTTATTTCTGCCCTGGCACACTGCTTGGCCATGGCATGATGCATTGTATACAATGAGCACACTAACTCTATCAAAATATCTCCATACTAACTACTTCTGCTGAATTGACTATTATACTAATCTACTGTATTCCAAAAAACAGGGATCTTTAGAATTGTGGTATACAATAAAGAAAACAGCATCTGGCCTGGCTTTGAGAGATTCTGTATATGACTTAATTGCTAGGTAGTGAGTGATAAATATGAACAAACAAGCTCATAAAACTTATAGACTAATGGCTTAGAACTTGCTTCATTGTAAACAATATCAATTAACTACTAAACACATCCATATTACACATATCTACTTAATTATAGTCTACTAATATACTACTATATTGTGTATATTATAAAGCATATATAAACCAGAAAATAAAAAGGATAAATTAAATAATACTTGTATATTCTTCAAAATTTCTACTGTTTTTGGCTAACTTCTTATTAGATTTATAATATGGTTTGGATCTGTGTCCCCACCAAATCTCATGTTGAATTGTAATCCCCAGTGTTGGATGTGAGGCCTAGTGGGAAGTGATTGGATCACAGAGATGCAGTTCTTATGAATGGGTTAGCACCATGCCCTTAGTGCGGTTCTTGTGATAGTGAGTGAGTGAGTTCTTGTGAGATCTGGTTGTTCAAAAGTGTGTAGCACCTCCCCCCACAACCCCCATGCTCTCTTTCCTGCTTCAGCCATGTAAGACATTCCTGCTTCTCCCTTCACCTTCCACTATGATTATAGGTCTCCTGAGGCCTCCTCAGAAGCCAAGTAAATGCTATCATACTTCCTGTACAGCCTGTATAATCATACGCCAACTAAACCTCTTTTCTTTAAAAATTACTCAGCTTCTGTTGTTTCTTTATAGCAACACAAGAATGGAGTAATACAGAAAATTGCTACCAAGAAGTGGGACATTGCTTCAAAGATACTTGAAAAGGTGGAAGCAGTTTTGGACTTGTGTAACAGGCAGAGGTTGGAACAGTGTGGAGGGCTCAGAAGATAGGAAGATGAGGGAAAATTTGGAACTTCCTAGAGGCTTGTTAAATTATTGTGACCAAAATGCTTATAGTGGTATGTACAATGAAGTCCAGGCTCAGGAGGTCTCAGATGGAAATGAGAAACTTACTGGGAATTGGAGCAAAGGTCACTTTTGTTATGCATTAGCAAAGAGGTTGGGTGCATGGTGTCCCTGTTCTAGGGATCTGTGGAACTTTAAACTTGAGAATGGTGATTTAGGGTATGTGGTGGAAGAAATTTGCAAGCAGTAAAGTGTTCAAGATGTAGCCTGCCTGCTTCTAACAGCCTTATCTCATATGTGTGAGCAAAGAAATGTCCTGAAACTGGCAACTTATATTTAAAAAAGCAGAGAATAAAAGTTTGGAAAATTTGCAGCCCGGCCATGCAGCAGAAAAGAAAAGAAAAGCCAATTTTTTGTGGAGAAATTCAAGCAGGCTGCAGAAATTTGCATAACTAAAAGGAAGGCAAGTACTGATAGCTAAGACAACAGGAAGGAAATGGCCTCCAGGGCATTTCAGAGGCCTTCCTGGCAGCCCCTCCCATCATTAGCCTGGAGGTCTAGAAGAGAAGAATGGTTTTGTGGGACAGGCCCAGGGTCCTGATGCCCTGAACAGTCTGAGGACACTGCTCACTGCATCCCAGCTGCTCTAGCTCCAATTCCAGCTGTGGCTCACAAAGGCCCAGATATAGCTTGGGCCACTGCTCTACAAGATGCAAACCATAAGCTTGGTGGCTTCCATGCAGCGTTAAACCTGCAGGTGTGCAGAGTGCAGGAGTTGAGGCTTCAGAGCCTCTGCCTAGATATCAGAAGATGTATGAAAACACCTGGATGTCCAGGTAGAAGTCTGCTACAAGGGGAGAGCCCTCAGGGAGAACTTCTACTAGGGCAATGTGGAGGGAAAATGTGGGGTTGGAGTGCACACACAGAGTCCTCACTGGAACATTGCCTAATGTAGCTGTGAGAAGAGGGCCACTGTCCTCCAGGCCCCAGAATGACACAGCCACCAACAACTTTCACTACATGCCTGAAAAAGCCACAGACACTCAATGCCAGCCAATGAGAGCAGCTGTGGCAGCTAAACCCTGCAAAGCCACAGGGGCAGGGCTTCCCAAGGCCTTGGGAACCCACCCCTTGCATCAGTGTGGCCTGGATGTGAGACATGGACTCAAAGGAGATTATTTTGGAGCTTTTAGATTTAATGACTGCTCTGCTGGGTTTCAGACTTGCATGGGGCCTGGATCCCCTTTGTTTTGGTTGATTTCTCTTTTTTGGAGCAGAAGTACTTACCCAATGCTAATACGTTTATTGTATCTTGTAGGTAACTAACTTCTTTTTCATTTTACAGGCTCATAGGTAGAAGGGATTAGCCTTGTCTCAGATGAGACTTTGAAATTTGGACTTTCTAGTTAACGCTGGAATTAGTTAAGATTTGGGGGGACTGCTGGGAAGGCATGATTGTATTTTGCAATATGAGAAGAACATGAGATTTGGAGGGGCCATCAGCAAAATGATATGGTTTGCATCTGTGTCCCTACCAAATCTCATGTCAAATTGTAATCCCCAGTGTTGGAGGTGGGGCCTGGTGGGAGGTGATTGAATCATAAGGGTGGAGTTCCCATGAATGAATTAGTACCATGCCCTTGGGGCTGTTCTTGTGATAGTGAGTGAGTGAGTTTTTGTGAGATCTGGTTGTTTAAAAGTGTGTAGCACCTCCCGCTCTTTCTCTTTTTCTCCTGCTTTGGCCGTGGGAGATGTGCCTACTTCTCCCTTTGCCTTCCACAATGATTTTAAGTTTCCTGACGCCTCACCAGAAGCCAAATAGATACTGCCATACTTGCTGTATAGTCTGCAAAATCATGAGCCAATTAAACCTCTTTTCTTTACAAATTACTCTGTCTCAGGTATTTCTTTATAGCAGTGTGCGAACAGACTAATATAATATGATTAGATTTTCATTGCTTTTACCTGATTATCTGGGTGAAAGAGAGATCTAACCAGTAATAGTCAAAGTGTGATTTTTTTTCTCGTTGTTAGGTAAATTTCACGGTCCCTTGCAGGGATCTTTTTAAGCCACTTAGATAAAGAATCCAGACTATCTCTCTCATTTTAATGTAAAACGTCTTTAAGACATTGGTCCCAAACCAGGGTAAGTTCTCTATTTCCTGATCCCTTAGGCATGCAAGATGGGTACCTATCTCAAGGGCAACCACCCAAAGTGGCCTGACAGCAAGTGCTCTAAACACAAGTAAGTAGCTATGTCAGCCAGATTCCTTCTCTAGAATTTAAACTGGGAAACAGAATTTGCAAGAGCAGGGCATGTGGTAGCAGAAGCTGAGAGGACCTCCAGGAGGCATGTGGTGGTGAGACTTGTGGAAGCCACGAGGGAGGTAAAGATACGAAGAAGCTGAAGCTGCAAGGGAGATGAATGAGCTGATTGGGGGAGGGCAAGATCAAGAGATGAGTTTCATAATTGCCCAAGAATGATGTACTCAGTCGAGAAGACAACCAAATCAATGGAACCCCAATACTGTGTGGACAATTCCACTACTTATGTTCCATTTCCACGAGCATCAAACATTTGTTCATCAGTTCCTGGGTTCCTATCGGGTCTTGCCTCCCTTGTTTGCCACATATATCTTTTTAATAAACTCAAACAATTTAAAGTAGCTTAAATGAGTTTCTGTTACTGAGCAATAAACAATACCACCCATCTGGGGTCACTTTTTAAATATTTGATTACTGAATAGTAAAAAGCCAAAAAAAAAAAAAAAGATACAGATGTTGGGGTAGAAGGGGTCTTTTTTGTTTGCTATGAGTTTAAGCGCTTTTTTCCAGTATATCCAGGTTAGGGGATATATTCAGTGCCTTTTTATTTGCACCAGTTTCGAGAGAATTCATAGGAGCAGGGCAAACAGAGCAAACATCACTCCTGGCAAGAGGCTGATGTTCTTCTTCCTCTTTCTGAAGTTCAACTCAATCAAACTGAATGAAGTCATTCAAGAAATACCCACGGTTGTTGGGAATATCTTGAAAATAGCAAACAAGTAGAATAGTTAGGTACACCCTTTTACAGAACCTGTGAATAATATTGTTTTAAAATCCATTTTGTTCTGTAGCAAGAACAAAATCATATGGAAGAGTATTAAATAAAAAGTCAAAGTCTTCAGCCCCAACATCTAGTTCCCATTTCTATTTACCAGAGGTAATGATTCTTAACAGTTTCAGGCATAGCCTTCCAGAGTATTTATTTTTAAATACACCTTTTTATATAAATGAACTTGTACTAAACATACTCTTCTCTTTCTTTTCTTGCTTGCAGCAGCTATCTATTTCTATTAATACAAATCTGCCTCATTCTATTAACAGCTGCAGTGCATTGTATTTGGTAGTTGTCACATCATTTATTTAACCAGAACTCTACTGATGGGCAAGTAGGTTATTTCCAGTTCTCTGTTCTTATAAATAATGCAGCAGTGAACATTCTTTTACATGTATCTTTGTGTATTTGCATGAATATATTTATTGGATAAACTCCTAGAAATGGATTTGCTGAGTAAAGGGGATATGTTGATTTAAAATGCCATAAATATTGTGAAATTGCCATCCCAGTTTGTTGTTTCATTTTACAGGAACCATGTTTAAAAAAAAAAGTGATTTTCTCACAACATTAGACTAGATATTATAAAATCTTTTTAGTTTTGCCAATATTATGGGTTTAAAAACTACTGTATTCATGGCCGGGCACAGTGGCTCACACCTGCAATCCCAGCACTTTTGAGAGGCTAGGTGAGTGGATCACTTGAGGCCAGGAGTTTGAGAACCAGCATGGTGATCATGGCGAAACGGCATCTCTACTAAAAATATAAAAATGAGACGGTCATGGTTGTGGGCGCCTGTAGTCCCAGCTACTTGGGAGTCTGAGGTGGGAGAATTTCTCGAACTCAGGAAGCAGAGGCTGCAATGAGCCAAGATCACACCACTGCACTCCAGCCTGGGCAACAGAGTGAGACTCTATCTCAAAAAATGTTTTCTTTTTCTTACTTTTTTTTTTTTTGTGATTAACTTATAGTATGTTTTCCTGCGTATACATATATTTCAAAAAATATTTATATATATTCAACAGTACTAGTCATTTGCCTTTGACTTTGGGGATTTTTGTTAGAAAGTCATTTCGCACTAAAAAATAACACCAAAAAATATAGCTTGTGTGTCCTTCTTTAATGATTTTAATTTTAATATTTAAATTTTGGGATGTCTGGAATTTATTCTTCTAAGGGGGGATATTGGGATCCATTTCTTTTCCAGGAAAACCATACAGACTCCCAACAACATGCATTACAAAACTATCTTTTCTAATCAGTATGAAATATCATATCTTTCACGTCCTATATCCCTATATATATTTGGATCTATTTCTGATCTGAGTGAATATGATTGTGCTGATACACCTACTCCTGTGCCAGTACAAGCGATTTAAATTCCTATAGCTTTGAAAATGCCTTAATATCTGGTGGGAGTTATATCTGTTTCCTAGGGCAATTTGAAAGTAAGTGTAAAAAAAATAATAAAATTAAGTGTAATCTTTGACCCAGCAATTCCATTTCTGAAATTTTTAACTAAGAAAATTTTAAAAGTATGTATAATTGAACGATATATAATTCAAATTTCCCCAGGACCAATCAGGACATAGCACAAATTGGATCACAGTTAGAGTTACAACTAGAGTAGGGAGTCATTTGCTTGAGAATGGGAGAGTTTCCCTGGGTCTTTCAGTGCTAAAACCCAGGAAATCCTCAAGTTAAACTGAATGGTTGGTGACCCCAGCTACCCAAATATTTTTGGTTCTTGTTCCTTCTGTTCCTACATGTTCTCTAGCTTCAGAAACATTCCTCTCTATAAATATTTCTGGGAGATTCCTGAGTTTCATCTGTGCTCACACGTGTGTGTTTCACATGAGCACACATATATATTCATCTCTATTCCTGCTGACACTGCTATTATTCCACCTGCATAGGAGTTCCCAATAGATGCTACTCTCTATTGTGTGCTACTTTGTTGTCAGACTTTCCTACTTTTTTGGGTAGAGTGCGCATCACTGCCTCTCTGCTTGGTATAGTATCACCTATCTGGTGTTAAGAAATCTCTAAAGCTGTGTGACTCCAGTGACTCTGACTTTACTGCTGTTGCACATGTCTGCCACTCTATAACCAAGCACTGAGCCTCCAAGAGATAAACTGCCAGACTTCCAATCCTGAGAATAGTCTGTGCCTTCTTTGTATGAAAGATACAGAGACCACATTGATGGGGAGCTGCTAGAATGGTTCTCTGATCCTCCCAAATCTCAATTCATCATTTGCTTGTGCTTGTCTGTGTAACTGACTCCTCGAGCCTTCCCTCCTAAAAGGAGTTTTCAAGGGTCTGCCTGGTCACCACATGGTTGACAGTACATTCATGTTATATTGCCTTCTCTGCTTATATCAGTGAATTCCCAAATGCTTATCTTGAGGTTGCTACCCCTCATCTTTCTATATATTCAATATTAGGAGAAAGCTAGATGTTCTTGGGGCAGAGACAAAACAGCAGCGGGGAGGTTAACCTTTATGCAGCTACTTGGGGGAGCTGGTAATCAAGTCATATGTAATATTTACCTACTGAAATCCATAAATAACAGAATAGTGCTTTTTATCCTACTTTTATCTACCATTTGTGATTGGTAGGTTGGGTATTGGCCAAAATTATGTTGGAGGATTTACATAGTTTAAGTTAACTGGCATAAATCTTTTTGTGTGTGGAGCGAGGTGAAGAGAAGAAAATATTAGAAATTCATAAATGAAAAAAAAATGGTGGCTAGGAGACAGGACTAACATCCACCTCCCGCTGGATGGACAGTCCCGCTGGGACTCACATTGTGAAGTTTTGCTACAAGAACCACCAAAGAAGCATACCAGGAAAACCAAAAGAATTCACAGACCCTTGGAAAGAAGTGGCTTGCCACTGCAAACGCCATGAGACAGCCAAATAACTGTGAGTTCCCGAAGTGTGAGAGGGGAAAAGTTGGCCTCCAAGTACACTTTCCCACTGGGGAACCTGAAAATCCAGATCACAGGAGAAGCATTTAACCTTATCTAGAGCTGAAACGGATTTAGAGAACTGAGTAAACTATAAAAGTAGAAGCAGCAGGAAGAACTCTGTAGGCACTCCTGGTACTCAGCTTGAGCCCCAGGGACCATTCATGGCTTTATCTCACACAGGTGTACAGGGAAGGGAAGGCAGCCAGCAGAAATGGGGAGGGTCCACAGGGTGAAGGAAATTCCTGCTGAACTTTGTGATAATTTTGACCGAGCACGAACTCTCCTAAGTAGACTCCAGGGCAGGGGGTTGGGAGGTTGGGTTGTGAAAGGGAAGTGCAGATATGAGTGCAGAGGCTGCAACCTAAGGTGCAGGCAGGCAGAGGTGAGGCCTGAGACACCTGCTTGCTTTCTCAGCAGTGAAGCTTTTCACTTGGGACAAGATTTCAGCCTGGCTCACCGCTCTATGGCCCTGCCCATCATCACCCCAGAGGCCCCAGTACTCATCCTGGCCAACACAAGGCAAGATTATACCCCACTTCTACTACAGTAGCTGGCGCTCTCTTGAAAGCGCCACCTCCTGGCTGGAGGTCAACCAACTCAAACCATTATAGAAACTCAGAACAGAACAATCCTGCTTCAAAGAAGGAGAAAATAAGAGCTAATTCCACCGCTTGAAATACCCTGCCTCACCAGAGGACCTGTGTCTGTCCACATGACTTTACTGCTAGCATAACCAGCATTTGAGAAAACCAGTGCACTAAGCAAAACTACAACCAAAGACTATCACAGAGTCCACTTAGTTCCCCTGCCACTTTTAATGGTACAGATGCTGGTATCCACGGCTGGGAGACCTGAAGACAGATCACATCACAGGACTCTTTGCAGACATTCTCCAGCACCAGCCTGGAACCCAGCCGCCCCACTGGGTGGCTAGGCCCAGAAGAGAAATAAAAATCACTTCATTCTGGCTCTCAGGAAGCCCTATCCCTAGAGGAAGGGGAAGAGCACAGCATCAAGGCATCACCCCATGGTATAAAAGAACTTGAACAGCAGCCCTTGAGTTCCAGATCTTTCCACTGAAAGAGTATACCCAAATGAGAAGGAACCAGAAAAGTAATTCCGGTCATATAGCAAAGTAAGATTCTGTAAGACACCCAAGGTTCTGCAAGACTCACTGTAGCTCTCCAGCAATGGATCCAACCAAGAAGAAATCTCTGAATTGCCAGAAAAAGAATTCAGAAGGTTGATTATTAAGCTACTTAAAGAGACACCAGAAAAAGATGAAAATTGTCTTAAAGAAATTTTTAAAAATACAGCATATGGATGAAGAAGTCTCCAGAGAAACAGATATCATAAAGAAAAGACGATCACAACTTCTGGAAATGAAAGACACACTTAGAGAAAAGCAAAATACACTAGATAGTTTTAACAATAGAAGTTTGAACAAATAGAAGAAAGAACTTCAGAATTCAAAGACAAGGCTTTTGAATTAACCCATTCCAACAAATACAAAGAAAAAAGAATAAAAAAATGAACTAAGCCTCTAAATAATTTGGGATTATGTTAAGTGACCAAACATAAGAATAATTAGTACTCCTGAGGAAGAAGAAAACTCAGACAAGAGAAAGAAATAAAGGGCATCCAAATCAGTAAAGAGGAAGTCAAATGGTTGCTGTTCACTGATGATATGATTGTACACCTAGAAAACCCTGAAGATTCACCCAAAAAGCTCCTAGATCTGATAAATGAATTCAGTAAAGTTTTAGGATACAAAATCAATGTACACAAATCAGTAGCACTGCTACACATCAACAGCGACCAAGCTGAGAATCAAATCAAGAACTCAACCACTTTTACAATAGCTGCAAAAAAAGAAATAAAATACTTAGGAATATACCCAAACAAGGAGGTGAAAGATCTCTACAAGGAAAACTACAAAACACTAGTGAAATCACAGATGACACAAACAAATGGAAATGCATCCCATGCTCATAGATGGGTAGAATCAATATTGTAAAAATGACCATATGACCAAAAGCAATCTACAAATTCAATGCAACTCCCATCAAAATACCACCATCATTCTTCACAGAACTAGAAAAAACAATCCTAAAATTTATATGGGAGCAAAAAAGAGCCCACATAGGAAAAGCAAGATTAAGCAAAAAGAACAAATCTGGAGGCATTGCATTGCCTGACTTAAAACTATACTATAAGGATATAGTCACCAAACAGCATAGTACTGGTAAAAAAAAAAAAAAAAAAAAAGCACATAGACTGATGGAACAGAATAGAGAACCTAGAAATAAAGCCAAATACTTACAGCCAACTGATCTTCAACAAAGCAAACAAAAACATAAAGTGGGGAAAGGACATCCTATTCAACAAATGGTGCTGAGATAATTGGCAAGCCACATGTAGAATTAGTGGACCTTCATCTCTCATGTTATACAAAAATCAACTCAAAATGGATCAAAGACTTAAATCTGAGACCTGAGACCACATAAATCCTAGAAGATAACATCAGAAGAAAACCTTCTATACATTGGCTTAGGCAAAGACTTTATGACCAAGAACCAAAAAGCAAATGCAATGAAAACAAATATGAATAGATGGGACTTAATTAAATGAAAAAGCTTCTGTGCAGCAAAAGAAATAATCAGCAGAGTAAATAGACAACCCACAGAGTGGGAGAAAATCTTCTCAAACTATGCATCCAACAGAGTACTAATATCCAGACTTTACAAGGAACTCAATCAAATCAGCAAGAAAGAAATGAAACAATCCCATCAAAAGGTGGACTAAGGACATGGATAGACAATTCTCGAAAGAAGATATAAAAATGGCTAACAAACATAAGGAAAAATGTTCAGTGTCACTAATGATCAGGGAAATGCAATTCAAAGCCACAGTGAGATACCACCTTACTCCTGCAAGAATGGCTATAATTTAAAAAAAAAAAAACAAAAAAAAAATAAGTGTTAGTGTGAATGTGGTGAAAAGGAAACAGTTTTACACTGCTGGTGGGAATGTAAACTAGCACAGCCACTATGGAAAGCAGTGTGGAGATTCCTTAAAGAACTAAAAGTAAAACTACCATTTGATCTAGTAATCCCACTGCTGGGAATCTACCCACAGGAAAAGAAGTCATATGAAAAAGACACTTGTCTACACCTGTTTACAGCAGCAAAATTCACAATTTCAAAAATATGGAACCAGCTTAAAATGCCCACCAACCAATGAGTGGATAAAGAAACTGTGAGAGATATATATATATATATATATACACTTAGCATATGGTTGTACAAAACTGTAGACTCTCAGAGGGAAACCACAGTGTAAACAACATTATTTATACAAACATTTTAGGCACAATGAGTCATTGTGATCATTTTGGGAAAGTGACATATAGTTGTAACTACCTTTCTATGGCTTACCTTTCTATGGCTGAGTATATGTGTGTGTGTGTATGTGTTTGTGTGTGTGTGTATGCATATATATGTGTATATATACACACACACACACACCATGGAATACACTCAGACATAGAAAGGAAGGAAATAATGGCATTCGCAGCAACTGGATAGAGTTGGAGACCACTATTCTAAGTGAAGTAACTCAGGAATGGAAATCTTAACATCGTATGTTCTCACTTATTAGTGGGAGCTAAGTTACGAAGATGCAAAGATGTAAGAATGTCATAATGGACTCTGGGGACTTGAGGCGAAGGGTGGGAGGTAGGTGAGGGATAAAAGATTATATATTGGGTGCAGGGTACACTGCTTGGGTGATGAGTGTACCAAAATCTCAGAAATCACCACTAAAGAACCTATCTATGTAATCAAATACCACCTGTTCCCCCAAAACTATTGAAATAATAATAATTTAAAAAGAAATTCGTAAGTATATTTGAGCTACTTTTAATAAAATTAAAATTACCTTTATTATTTTAGTATTCCAATGATTTTAAGGCTGTCTTAGAATTACAATGGAACAAGTTATTCCATTTATTTGTAATTCCAACAACAATAATGATGCTGATTTACATATCAATTCATTGACAGATAGATAGATAGATAGATAGATAGATAGATAGATAGATAGACAGAGAGATGATAGATAGAATCTCATTTAGTCATTATTTGCCACTAAGAATCTCTCCAGACGAACCTCTCTCTATTTCTCTTTTTTTTAAAAAAAAATTATTATTGTGTTTGACAATAAATGTAGGTTTCAAGCTATACAGAAAGCAATTCTCACAGTAGACCGGTGACTGCTCTCCTTAGAAGGATCTGCATGCTCGGTTTGCCCCTGGCTGACACAGGAGAACTTGGCTGGAAAACAATTCCCTACAACTATATGTAACTTTTCCCAAACGGTCACTGTAACTTATTGTGCCTAAAGTGTTTGTACAAATAATGTTGTTTACATTGTGGTTTCCCTTTGAGAGTCTAAAATTTTGTGCAACCATATGCTGAGTCCTGCGAACCTTTTCATCTATAGTCCTGTGAAACCTGGGGGTTGTCGGGATCCTTGACGCACATGATCATGGTGCATTTGTTGTGACCTGAGATTTGGGGCCACCCATCCTCTCAAGATTCCATCGTGTGATTTAGTGAAAATAGTACAAATGGCAACATTCTGAGTTAAGAGGGTTCCTGTAGATATAATTGGGGCACAGGTGACACCAGCAAATAACTCCCATTGCCATAGTGACTGAATGCTCCTTAAAACCATCCACTTATACTAATACTTTCCATTTATTGGCATAAAATCCAATTCCAATATAAGAACTTGTTAATGTGTGTGTTTGTGTGGGTTCCTTGCCACCAAACTTGATAGTATATGCTATTCACTCTTGTACCAAACCATCTCCTCAAGTTACCCTACTGAACAAAGCTTTAGATATTATTGATGTTTACCATGAAAGAATGTTTACAATGTGCTAGTTATTTCATTTTAGACCATGAGAGACTAATATGATTCACTTACAAAACACAGACTTAGGGTATCCATGGAAGCAGTGTGATATTTGTGCTTTTCTTCTTTCCTCCTTGTTCCTTCTTGATTTTGTTCCATCTTTATTAGATATGGTCTGGAATCCGCTCCATGTTTATTGGTTAGGATGATGTTTCCTGCCCAGCATCATCGGAATAATAAGTTCTGTGTGTCTAAAGAAAGATATTTCAACTTCTCTCCAAGGGATGGCAATTTTAGGACTCAAGGTCTTAACTAAAGTCACTAATATTTGACCCTATGTACATATTATTCCAATGGAGTCAGTGGAATTTTTGCCATTGCGATTTTTTTGTTGTCTGTGTTTTTTTACACTGAAAAAGTTACACTCCTGATAATTTCCTTTCATGATTAAAAAAATAAAAACTAAAACTATAATAAATGCTATTTTCCATTTTCCCTACTCAAAGACTCTTCTCTTTTGTCTTCTAAGGCAGTTATATGTGCCAATATCAGGATATTTCAGGTGGCATCTTTTGACTCTATCCCTAGCCTGAGATAATATACCCATGTATGTAAGAAATAGATTAATCATCTGCTGGAGCAAGAAAGCACAGAGACTGTTTTTCAGAAGCACCAGATGCAGAAGTATAAGTCGCACAAAAAGCAACAGTGGCAAAAAATAGGCAAAGCACTCCCTGGCCTTGCTGTTTGCTTTTGGAGATAATTAAGCAGTTTGCACTAAACCAGTGACAAAGAAATCTAGGAGACTGAAGAATTTTTGGCAAACCTTTAACTCAACATCAATTATTTAGAGGTCTTAGAGAATATACCTGAATAACAAACTAATAGCCATTTGAGACATGTATATGACATTATAATATAACAATAGTAGAGTGTTCATGGGGCCTTTTATAGGGTTGATAAAACTCAAATTGCAAAGGACAAAAACACAGGTGGGTTGCAGTACATTTTTATTATAATTTTGCAAATACGTTTATTATTACAAGTACATTTTTGTTTTTATGTCAGAGTATTTCATGTAACATTGAGCACAACAGTACCAGGAAGTGATTAGTGCAGATAAACATGGAAGTTTCAATAAGCCATGCAGCTTCCTCTGATTTTGTACTTTGAAGTAATGAATTACTCTATAGAGATGAGCTCTTCAAATATTATTATTATATTATTATCAAATATTGAAGTTCAGATCTTCAAAAAATATTATTACAATTATTACAACAATAATAATACAACAACACAAACTATGACCACATTTTTATAAGATCAAGTAGGGTAATCAGGTAAAAAACAACCCCTGAAATAAGAAGTGAAAATTTTCTAGTTCTATTATACTGTCCGTTTTTCTACCTTTTACTTTCAGCTTAAAAAAATAACTTTCCAACTTGGCTGTTCAGAACTTTCACTAAAAGCTGGGTCTGGAGCTTTTAAGCCCCTTGAAGGGGTAGTAGCCTCAGGACAATATTCTAAAAGCTATAAAGAACTTTCACGTAATACTAATGGTTAAAACATTTCCACATAAATACCTTTGCCTACTTATTTCTGTTTTGTCTCCAGTGCAGTAGAGTCAATAAAGCCAATCTTAAACAATCTTCCTTCTCCAATGAAGGGATGTATACTGGGAAAAAAAATTAATTCCCTCTGAAACAGGAAAAGTTATATGTAGAAATCTAATAAGAGAGGGAAAGACAGACAGAGAAAGAGAGAGAGAGAGAGAGAAAAGGAGCATATCAGCCAATAGAGAATAACTGTGGCTGAAATAGGAAAATTAATTCATTATTATTTATAAGTTAATTGATTTTAACACTTTGGTTTAGATAAACATAGTTCAAGCAAATGTTATCCAAAGGACTCATTAATGTGAGCATTCTGCTGGAGTTTGCAAATTTTCATTGGTGAATTTATAGCTGCAGCCTGCTAACAGAGATCATATTGCCTGACTAGACATATGCATGTAATATTCACAAACACTGATATTTAAGTCATAAAAGGAGAGGATCTTTTGCAATTACAATGATGCAGCTTTCTGTTTCCACTTAAGTAGTTTTAACAATTACCTAAGTAGATAACTTTCCAAAAAGAACATCATTTTTTAAACTCCAAAATTTCTTGAATATTGAATTTTAATCCATTCATCTTTCAGTACTTTTGTACAAAATCAGAACCTTAATGTAGAGAGTTTTTGTCTGTTTGTTCATCTGTATTCTTTTGTTTTCACTTACAAGAAAAAAATGTAAAGTTAATATTGTTTTAAACAGAATTGCTTATTATTAAAATTTTAAATGCAACAAGTAAAGACATCCAGCTTTCATAACTCTAAATCCTATATCTATCCATACTCTTTCCTTTAGCTAATCCCTTGAAGAAGTTTAGTGTACCCATTTCCATGTCCATTCCTTTCTCTCTTCCTCCTCCATCATTTTTTTTTTTCTTTTTGAAACAGAGTCTTGCTCTGTCACCCAGGTTGCAATGCAGTGGCACGATCTCAGCTCACTGCAACCTCTGTCTCCTGGGATCAAGCAACTCTCATGCCTCAGCCTCCCAAGTAGCTGGAATTACAGATGCCTGCCACCACATGTGGCTAATTTTCTTGTATTTTTAGTAGAGACGTGGTTTCACCATTGCATTAGTCCATTTTCATGCTGCCGATAGAGACATATCCGAGAATGGGCAATTTACAAAAGAAAGAGGTTTAATTGTACTTACAGATCCACATGGCTGGCGAAGCCTCACAATCACGGTGGAAAGCAAGGAGGAGGAAATCACATCTTCCATGGATGGCAGCAGGCAAAGAGAGAGATTGTGTGGGGCATTTCCCATTTTAAAAATCATCACATCTCATGACACCCATTCACTATCACAAGGACAGCATGGGAAAGAATAGAAAGACCTCACTATCACGAGAACAGCATGGGAAAGACCCACTCCAATAATTCAATCATCTCCCGGTGGGTACCTCCAACAACACATGGGAATTATGAGAGCTACAAGGTGAGATTTGGGTGGGGACACAGAGCCAAGCCATCTGGGTCATGCTGATGCAAGAGGTGGATTCCCATGTTCTTGGGCAGCTCCACCCCTGTGGCCTTGCAGGGTACAGCTTTCCTCCTGGCTACTTTCATGGGCTGGCATTGAGAGTCTGCGACATTTCCAGGCACACAGTGAAGGCTGTCAGTGAATCTGCCATTCTGGAGTCTGGAGGACAGTGGCCCTCTTCTCATGGCCCCACTAGGCAGTGCCCCAATGGGGAATCTGTGTGGGGGCTCCAACCCAACATTTCCCTTCCACACTGCCCTAGCAGAAGTTCTCCATAATCCTTTACTCTTACTTTTTTTCTTTTAATTTCCAATGGCTAGCAACAGTTATTTTCCTTCCCTTTGAGGCAGGAATTTTCTTAACATAATATACTGTTCTTTGTATTCTGCCCAGGGACGCTCCCTTTACTGTCTTCCCTTCCTTTAATCTCCCACTCCCCTTGGAGAAGTATTAGTAGTAGCCTCAGGACAACATTCTAAAAGCTATAAAAAACATTTCACCTAATACTAATGGCTGAAATATTTCCATATAAATATCGTTTCCTGCTTATTTCTGCTTGGTCTGCAGTGCAGTAGAGTCAATAAAGCCAATCTAAGACAACCTTCCTTCTTGAGATGTATGCTGGAAAAAAATTGTTTAGACCCTATTTCTGGGGGTCTACACTTACTCATTCTATTCGTATGTCACAGGGTCCAAAGTGATGAAAGCTGGCCAATGCTACTTTGAATTCTAAAACCCCAGTTCATAACACTGTGTAAAATACACTCATCAGCCCCACCCACAGGGCCCATACTTTTGGATAAGAAATATCCAGGTTGGATCAATTAAAGGTCATTATAAAATGTGGATTTTACTAGCTTCTCTTACATACAACCTCCAGATGGTTGTTACAAGGTCATATCCCCCTTCCTGTTTGTCTATGCTTTTTATGAGCAGGACAGGAAAAGGACAGGAAGGCAGCTGGGGATTTGGCAGTCAAGTGTAGCATACTCGATGCTCACATCCTCTCTTTTCATGCTCCCAGTACTGTTTGTTGTGTCCACATTGCTCTGGCAGGGCCCCCAGTCTCTGAAGCTACTCCTGTCCACAAGCATGTTCCACCACGTGGCTCCAGAGATGCCCTCCCGAAACCAAAGTCAGGCAACAGTGAAGTGATGAAGTGGCTGGAAGGGAAAGTGGAGATATAATATGTTTGAGGAATCCTAAAGCACTATTTATTATATCCAGTGGTTCACGGAACTGAGATACATGGATGTTTTAGGGGTTTTTGTTTGTTTTTGTGGCCTAGGCTGGAGTGCAGTGGCACGATCTCTTCTTACTGTAACCTCCACTTCCCAGGCTTAGTCGATTCTCCCACTTCAGCCTCCTGAGTAGATGAGACTATAGGTGTGCACGACCCCTCGACCCCTGGCTAATTTTTTGTATTTTGTGTAGAGATAGGGGTTCTGCCATGTTGTCCAAGCTGTCCTGAACTACTAAGCTCAAGCAATCATCCCTCCTTGGCCTCCCAAAGTGTTGGGATTTTGAGTGTGAGCCACCATAGGCAGCCAGATATTTTAGTTTTTATTTACAATTTGCTCTGACAGATTTTCTTCAAAAATTATTTTTAATAGACAGCCTCCAGGAAACAGTCTGGATTTGGGAGCAGACAAGCCCAAATGAAGGAGCAACTTGTTCATGGGTAATCCTCAGTTTCTAGGATACAAAACAAGTGCTTATCCAAATACTTGCTGAACTAATCATTGAATAAATCCAGAAACAAGCCTCTATTGTTACATTCATTCAACCCGTCTTATTTCTTGTTCCCAAATCCTCAAAAAAGTTCAAACAGTTGTAAAGACACTTGGCAAAAATGACAATTTTTTTTTCCCTAGGATAGTTTAACCTGAGTGGAAATGTTGGCTGTTGACATTTTTGGAGAGGGAAAAAGCTTCAGGAGTACTTTGACCTGCTGCTTGGTCAAAACCATTGAGTGAGTAAAGAAATTGCTAGAATAAAAAGGAGTTGAGTCAGACTCACATGTGCGGCACATTTCAGTGGGCAGACACTTGAGTCACAGTGCATAGGTTCAAATCCTGGCTCTGCCACTCGATTCTGTGCAGTTAAGCAAATTACCCAATCTCATGTGCCTCAGTTTCTCCAACAGAAATGTAGAAATTATTATACCTATTTTTTTATGGGAGACGTAAATGAGGCAAATTACTTGGAAGAGTGTCTGACAGTGAAATTAAAGTTTGCAATAATAATAATAAATATAACAAAAGTATTGTCATATAGTAGAATATAATTTAATATGTAATAATAATACTATTATTTCTAGGTAAGGGGTAGAGATAATTGTGAAAGAAGAATCTCAAAGAATATAGTGGAGAGAGAGCTCATAGGAGACTTCTTCTATGAAAGCTTACAGTGGTAACCAGTGATTCTCCTCAGAAAGATAAAAGATTACAGACTGATATTCAAGCTTTTTTTCCTTTGGTGGTAAAAGTCACTCTGTGTTTCTTCCTCTTCTCAAAACTTTTTTCTTCTCACCAGGTTAAGTTTTTCCCCATCAAAGGCCTCTCTCTTTCTCCTTTTCGCCATCCACCATCCACAATGTTTTTCCTTCACATCTCAAGTAAAATGCATATAGCAAGAGGACCATGTGGGCTAAACATTCTGGCCAAAGGGCAGCATCAGGAATGCAAGAAATGGATGTCATTAACTGAGGTTTTGGGAAACGAGACACCAGGAAGGCCACACAGAAGACATAATGTCAGACCTAGATTGTTTAAGGAACAGTGTTTTCCCACCATGTTTCACATAATCTAATTGACAGAGCTCCCCTTACCTATTCATAGCCAGAAGTCAAGCTTCACCACAGGACTCTGCCTCCTCAGCCTTTAAGCTGCAGTGATCACCATCTGCATACCCAGATGATGACCTAAGAGTGACAAGATCTCAGACTCTGAAGTTTGGGCTCATTGCCAGTTTAAGTATATGCTGCCACCTTTCGCTACTGAATTTGGCATAAGAGATGAGTGACAAGCGGAGATTTTAATCACTCCTCTGTGTTGAGCTACAAGCAGTCAGAAAAAGACTTGTAGGGTTAGGCTGAGCCCTAACTACAGGGAGTGCTGTTAACATAGAGAGCAAACCAATAATAGAGAGAGACCCCTGTGACCCACAGCAACACAGTGGGCTGGATGTGCTTCTGTTATATTATTAATTGTTATCCCAATGGCTAAATACCAAATATAGTAATAACTCAAAACAAACAGTTAGTTTTAAATTATCCTCTCCAGCCTGTTGCAAGTTGCATTTTTTTCCAGCAAGGAAGAACAAAAATTAGCCATATATAATCAATTCAATTATATACTCTCTAAAGCAGGTGAATTTTATCATAGGTTATACTTTAAATATATGTCTTTTATACTTTAAAATATGTCTTTTATATTTTAAGTATGTTTAAAACTAAAATGAAAAATATCTAAGAAAACAAAAGTAAACAGTAGTCTCAGATATCATTTTTAAAAGGTGTTATAGAAATTTACAAATGATGCTGTTCAATAAAAAGTTTAAAAAATGATATTTTGCAACCCTTTCTTATTTGTGGTCCTCAGGGTTTAAGTATTGTGAAAAATCAAAAAATGGTACAATGTTAAGAGGGCAAACATATTTTTTAAAATCTATGTATATGTTCATTTAATGTTATGTATCTTTGTTGTATCTTTGAACAAACTAGAATGAGTTTATAAATTATGACTTATATATAGAAAACATATTGAATGCTCAACAAAATGATCAGTGCTACTAAATCTCTTCATGAGCCTTGCAATACACTCATCACTTTCTTTTACCTTAACCTATTTTTATGGAAAATTTTATGTTGTGGTCTTTTCATTTTCAGGTGGGGCACTATTGTAAGTGGTTGAATGAATTTATACAAAACCAGTTCTCAGAAAATAAATTTATCTGAGTTTAAAATTACTTCCTCCTGGGGAGACTGCAATGTCTTGAAAGCCTAAAGTTTGAGAGATTTTTATGCTTGAAGCGAGAAAAATACAGAAACAAGCTGATTCATGCACAGATGTCTCACATTTCTTTCTTCAGTCTCCAGCACTTTCCAAAAGCATGTCAGTGGTCTTATTTGAGGCATCTTTGGTGAAAACTAATAAAATTTTCAAAGAAACCCAAGCAAAAAAAAAAAAAAAAAAAAAAAGAGTGAAAAAAAGGATTTGTAGAAGAGATACTTCACAGAATCCAAAGAAACGTTGAAGAACCAGGACTCAGGAAGAACAGAGGCTTTTTCAACTCCGCTATTACATAGTTAAACTTGCAATTCCCAGTCTCTGTGTCTTTAGTTCAAACAGTTAAGGAAGAGAATCTGATTGACGGTCCAGTCTTCATCCCTGCTGCAATCAACTGTGAGCCGTAGGGTGCAGTCCCATAGTGGAAGGATGTCTGCTGACTGCCCTTGCTATGGGATTTGGGGTAGAGAAAAGTTCTAATGGGAAAGGCATGAGGGCTGAGGGCTGCACAAACTGCTACAAAGTCCAAGTTGTCCCAAACACTTCAGAAAGTTCATAAACAGATTTTCACTCCCTCAACTTTGCAGCAATATTTAATGAATACATGCTATATGTTTGGTACTATTCTACGCATGGGCATGGTGGAACAATACATTGGTACCCTCCCTATTTTGACACAAATGGCTGATCCTTCTTGAGTAACTGACATTGAAGGCTTCCAAAGGAGCCAAGAAGCAATGATGTTTCTCTGGTTAGTGACCATCCCCAAGGTGACCTGTTTAGATTCCCAGATGCTCTCTTACTTGTGTAAAGACAAAAACTCAAGTTTTAATATACAACAAAGCATTTTTGACAAGTCATTGTGCCATGGGACACTTAAATGTTCATTGATTTGTGTTTGATGATAAGACTTCTTCAATATTCTGACACCTTCATTACTAGTTCATACCAAATTTTTGTCTCTGGCAGAAAGTCTAGCATTCAATATTGAGAAAGGGCCCCTTTCTCCATATTTTGTAATCTAGCATTACACCCAACATGTAACTGGCCTTAAGCAAACACTTACAGATTGATTGACTTGGTCATTTTATCATTTCTGGTAACACATTAAATCATTATTACAAATGATCCTCAAGTAAGAGTTAAATTCATTTCAAATGATTATTCCAAATGTTGTGCATCACTCCCAGGACTAACAAATTATGCAATACCATGCAGGCAGGATTTAAAACCAATCTCCAGCAATGTTACTTTTGCCCGCTCTCTCCAATGTCCATATCTGCAATATCTTTACTGCCTCACATAAGGCCCTTTAAGCTTAAAGTTGCTTTTAAGAACATTCTTTTACTTGTTTATTTTCCTTATTGCTTTGTGGCTTAAATTTAATTCAATTTTATATTTTGCCTTTTTGATTTTTTTTCTTCAAAGTTCTGATTTTTCGTGGTTGGGCTTGTATGGAGTAGCCACTTTTCTTCACTACTGCAGTAACTAATATGTGGTTGCCAGCTCACTTCAGTGCCTTCTTGAGAAAACAGTTATGTGCAAAGTTAAGTGATGTAGGAATGAACTTACTGTGCTGTGTGTGTGTGCACGTGTGTGTGTATTTAATAGGATAAACTGCAAAAAAGAAAAAAGCTCCAACAATTCCTCATATCCTGAATAAAAGACACATGCCAAAATCATGACTAGATAACTTCGACTTGATTTTCCTACTAAGGTATTGGTAGAAATTTAATTTCAATTTTTAAAATCAGGTTGCATGCTTCTAACCCAAACGTTCCCTGTACTGGCACAAATAATGAATACATAAACGGATAAAAACCATTTTAACTTTCAATGCTTAGGGCATTGTCTGATGGGGAAAGATAAGTTTATTTGTAGTACACATGAATGAGTATGCTAGTGTGAAGGCATAAAGTGTGATGACTGGTAATACTCGTTGCTTGGGTGATATTTGTAGCCACTGGACAGAAAGAAGCCTTGTTGCTCTATAATGAGGGGAGGGTTGCAGAAGATGCTTTCTTCCTGGCTTGTCCTGTGTAGCCATTAGAATTTTGATTAGGATAGTCAGGGTTCATCTAATCCAGCTATCTTTACATGTGGCCGACTCACCTTAGACCACCACCCTCTTATACTCCCCTCCACTTGAATGAGGGCGGAATGTGCGACTTGCTTCCAGCTGATAGAATATGACAAAAGTGAAGGTATTTTGCAAATGTAATTAAGGTGCTGAAACAGTTTGATTTTGAGTCAGTCTAAAGGAGATTACAATGGGTAGCCTGACCAAATCAAATAAGCCTTTTAAAAGAGGGTTTAGGTCTTCCCTGAGCTCAAAGACTTGATGCAGTGAAACTCTCCTGGGTCTTGAATAAGTTAACTGCCATGGGTTCTACAGCTGATAGGAACTGAATTTTACCATCATCTGCTTAAACTTGGAAGAGAACTCTGAGCTTCAGGTGAGCTTCAAGTCCTGGCTGACATTGTGATTGCAGCCTTGTGAGACTGAGAAGAGGACCCAGGTAAGCTGTACCCAGATTCTTGACCCAAAGAAACTGTAGGATAATAAATACTGGATGTGTTGTTTGGGCCTCTACATGTGTGGTTATTTAACAATTGAAAACCAATATGCTATAATAAATAACAATATCTGAAGATTATTTCATAAAGATGACAAAAGGATATCCATTTGTTTGTTTTTAAAATGAATAAACTGAGGCATCTTAGGAAAATGTATACCGTATATGATTTATTATATTGACTACAAAGTAGGTTCTGGTATACATCCAAACCTTTCTAAAGAAAAGCCTAGGATTAAGCTTATGTTTCTGGATTTTTGGACTCTCTTCCCAAGCCACATATTGATTCTTGCCCCAAACTACCTGCACTAAAACGCCTGCTTTTTATTTTATGGAGGACTTAGTAGTGACATCATTCTGGTTTTGCTCCGAGGATAAGCTTTATAGTCTTTATCAGCTGGCTCCTGAGCAAGGATTTGCTTCTTATTAGTATGCCTTGGAAAACGCTGACTGCTGACTTTATAAATAACCCAAGAATGACTTTACAATGCTATAATTATATGGATTTAATCAGATTGTTTTGGATCAGATTTACTTTAGGGACTCTGTTTTCCTTGGCTAATTTTTCTGTTACATTTGCAATTTTGTTGTGAACAGTGGCAGAAAGACATTCTCTTTGTAGGAAGAATAACTTATTGTGTGAATTTGGAGCTGAAAATAAGTGTTCCACACATGAGCGTGAACAACACTTCCTGTGTTACTCTCTTAAAACCCTTGGCCATAGGATCTCTTGTATATGATGAGCTAATTATTTTATTCCTGATGCAGCTTCAAGAAATGTAGCTTTACTAAGTGCTGAATTATTTTCTGAATTAGAGACAGAATTTAAGACACGTGCTGAGTTAGACAACCAAATTTTGCCGAGCTCATGAAAATGTGGATAAACGCTTTCAAGACTCTCAAGTACTTACAGTGATAAAGTTACTTGAAACTCTCTATTGATATGAATACTTCAGCACTTTACTCATTCAGTTTTATGTTAGTCGCTGAGATGTTTTCCATTAACCATGTCTTTAGTTTCCTAATTTGCTCATGTTTGTTTAATTTTTGCACTATGAGATCTATGCCCAAGGAAAGAAATCTTTTCTCAATACAAATGCTTCACAAACTGTTTTTTCTTGAAGAGACACATTCAAATGTAAACATTATTTTTCCACCAATGTTTCCAAAGTGGATATTTGCTTTAATTGTTTTACACCTAAAATAGTTGCAAAATAAGCAGAAAATGTATTTGCAAGGCTAACTGCCCTTCCACCAGCCCAAAAAATTTACGAGTCATGTTTCTTAATGGAAGCATCGCCCTCTAGTGGATAGGGTTGCAGTAATGTTAACTTACTTTTCCCACATAACTACCTTTGTGTGAAATTCAAATAACATAACCATTTTAAAGTGTACAATTCATTAGTATTTATTGTAGCCACATGTGCAAGTACAAGCTTTCTGTAGTTTCACATTTTTGTTACTCCATAAAAACATCCCATAACCATTAAGTAAGCACTTCCTATTCTGCTGTCCTTCCATCCCCAGTAACCTTTAATCTATTTTTATTTTATTTATTTATTTTTTGAGACAGGGTCTTGGTCTGTTGCCCAGGCTGGAGTGTAGTGGCAGGAACAAGGCTCATTGAAGCCTCAACCTCCTGGGCTCAAGGAATCCTCCCGCCACAGCCTCCCAAGTAGCTGGAACCACAGGCCCCCACCACTATAACTGGCTAATTTTTGTAGAGATGGAGTTTTGCCATGTTGCCCAGACTTGTCTGGAACTCTTGAGCTCAGGCAACCCTCCCCACTTGGCCTTCCAAAAGGGCTAGGATTACAGGTGTGAGCCACCGCGCCCAGCCTAACCTACTTTCTATCTCTACTGATTTGCCCATTCTGGGTATATAAGAGTAATCACATAATATGTGATTTCTTGTGTGTGGCTTTTTACACCTCTCATAATGTTTTTGAGATTCATCCAAATTGTAGCATGTATCAGTACTTCATTTCTTTTATGATTGAATAATAAGTCATTATATGCATATACCACAATTGTTTATTCATCCATTGATGGGCACTTGGTTATTCCCATCTTTTTTTCTATTATGAGTAATGTTGTTATAAACATTTGTGTACAGGATTATATTAGACATATGTTTCCATTTTTCTTGGGTGTATACCTAGGAGTAGAATTCCTGGGTCATAGGATAATTCTGTGTTAAACTTTTTGAGGAACTGCCAAAAAATGCCAATCAGATACATCAAAATATGGTTTTCTAAAATATTGGCAGGTTTGTCAAAAGGTGCTGGTTAGTATGGAAAAAAATGACAATAGTTAGTAAACACAACTATGGTTCTTTCTATGTCAATTCTTTATAGAAAGCCTTTCTAGAAATGGGAATGAGGTGATAATCCTTCTTAACATCCTGAAGATTGGCTCCAATAGTAAGCTATAAGATTTATCAAATTAAAAATATATGTGCATGTATTTATGTATATTAAGGTAGTGTTTGAGTTGTCTGCTATTGCATTTTACTTTTCTGGTAAATTTCTCTCCTTTTCTTGAATCCTGTCCATCATGAAGACCATGAAGCCTTTTCTTTCAAAGAATAGGAATTCAGATAAAAATTATATCAACAATATAAAAACATCACTCACCTTCTAATTTGATATTTATAAATCCATAGTAATGTCAGATTTTTGCATATTAAGACCCAGAGTTCAAAGAATTGAACAAAGTATGGATCCCAGAATACAAAGAATAGTATATTATGTAAAGAAAATTCCTGCCTCAAAGGGAAGGAAAATAACTGTTGCTAGACACTGGAAAGTAAGAGAAAAAAATTAAGAGTAAAGGATTATATATGAGTGATCTGATTTTCCTCCCTCATGATTAAAACTAGAACTGGTGTTGGTGGTAGACATTCAAAGATAGAAACATTTAAGGGACTCACAAGCAGAGAGCATGTTCTGCCCTTTACAGAACATAGACCATGAAAATTGCAAGATACTCAGGAATGATCCACATTTAGCATAGCTCTGGAGAGCCTTGGTGCCATCATGCAGGTACAGGAGGCTAAGGGCATGGCTACAATGCCACATGGTCTGCACCTAGCACAAAAGAGGATTCAGAATTTCTTTGGAGTTTTGGCATGTGGAGGGGTAGGAAGCAGTGTATGAAACTGCCCAAAAGACCGATAGACAAGAGACATCTGGAAGCAACATTTAGAGAAGGAATTTCCATCAAGAGACCACAGAGCCTCTGTTTCTGATAATTTTACCTGTAGCCAGGAAATGATTCCTGTTCATGGCAAAGCAAATAAATGTTGTCAAGCAGAGTTCACGGATCTCTATAAGTCAAATCCCCCTTTAATCCTGTTGTTTAGTTCTTATGGATTTTCTCATTAATTAATGAGTTAAATGAAATCTTTGACGTGGTCATGAGTTCATTTTCATGAAAATTATGGTTTCAGTGGTTTCTTGAAATTCTTTTTACGGAAGACAATGACTGTCACCTCAAAATGCTAAAATAGAAAAAAGTATCTTGGTACTCATATCTGGTGAAAATATCTTTCAAAAGTGAAAATTAAAAAATTAGGGGACAAATTCAACTTGAGAGAGTCAGTAAGAGCAGACCCATAGTAAAGGAAATATTAAAAAGAATTTTTTTCAGGCAGAAGGGAAATAATCCATAGATTAGTAGAAAATATAGGAAAGAATAAAAAACTAAATATTTTGGGAAAACTAAGTGATATGGTTTGGCTCTGTATCCCACCGCAAATTTCATCTTGAATTGTAAACCCTATGTTCAAGGGAGGGACCTGGTGGGAGGTGACTGGACTGGATCATGGGGATGATTCCCCCATGCTGTCCTAGTGTAAGTGAGTGAGTTCTCACGAGAGCTGATGGTTTTGAAGTGTGGCACTTCCTCACACTCTCTCCCTCTGCTGCCGCCATATAAGGTGTGCCTTGCTTCCCTTTTGCCTTCTACCATGATTATAAGTTTCCTGAGCCCTCCCTACCCACTGGGAATGGTGAGTCAATTAAACTTCTTTCTGGCTGGGCATGGTGGCTCACACCTGTAATCCCAGCACTTTGGGAGGCTGAGGTGGGTGGATCACTTGAGATCAGGAGTTCGAGGCCAGCCTGGGCAACATGGTGAAATCCCACCTTTACTAAAAATACAAAAATTAGCCGGGTGTGGTGGTAAGAGTCTGTAGTCCCAGCTGCTTGGGAGGCTGAAGCAGTAGAAACACTTGAGCCTGGGAGGCGGAGGTTGCAGTGAGCCGAGACTGGACCACTGCACTCCAGCCTGGGCAAAGGGCAAGACTCTGTCTGCAAAAACAAACAAACAACAAAAACTTCTTTCCTTTATAATTACCCAGTCTCGGGTAGTATCTTTATAGCAGTGTGAAAACATACTAATACACTAAGTAAGTGTTGACTTCATAAAAGTAATAATGTCTTCCAGAGTTAGACTACATGTAAAATGAAAATATATAATAATAGTACAAAAGATGAAATGGGGGAAATAGAATAAAAGTGTTCTCATGTCCTAGCAATGTCCATAAAGTAGCAAAATACTAATTCATTTTGGAATTTAAAAAGTTAATGTGGCAATTGTTTGGGTAACTATAAACAATATAGTAACAAAATGTATAAAACTGAATTATACAAATAATCCAAAAGAAGTCATAAAATTTAAATCCAAATGTGAGATGTGTGTGTATGTGTGTGTGTGTGAGAAATATTGTTAGACTGGATATAAAATGTAATCATGAATATTCAATATTGAATAGGAGGTTACAGAAACATTTAAGGTAAAACAATGAAAGGGTATGTACCATGCAACCACCAATCCAGCCAAAGCCACTGTAGGTATAATAATAATCAGACAAAATGAACTTAGGGCAATCTTACTAGTTAACAGGACTAGTCCATAATGACAGTGGGGTCAATCTACTGGGAAAAAAATGTAGCAATTTTAAATTTTAGGCACCTAATAAATATCAAATAACTAAAAATTAAAATATATAGCAAAAGTTAACAGAACTAAAATAAATAAATGTATAATCATATTGGAAAATTTTTACACACCCTTCTGCTAAAGGATAATAAAAACAGCCAAAAGAAATGAAGATTTCTTTCAAATTCATGAATAAAATGTATAGAATTTTGTACTTAACAACTGAAATGTACTTTATTTTCAACTACACATGAAATATATGACACATTTGATAGATGCTGAGCTACAAAGCATTTTCCCCCAAAAGTTAAATAATTAAGATTATACAAAGTATATTATCTATATTATCTGAAGGTAGGAAATTAAATTAGAAATCTAAATAAATAGATCTAGAAACTTTTTCAAGTATTTGGAAATTAAGCAGTTCTCTTCTAAGTTTCTAGTAAGATTTTTAAAAACCAAAATAGAAATGAGAAAATATTTTAAACTGAATGTTAACAAAATAAAATATACCAAAATTTATGGGATGCTATCACAGCCATGCTTAGAGGGAAATTTATAGTCTTCAGTGCATTTATTAAAAAAAGAACAAAGGTTGAAATCAATGATTAAATAGAGATTTTCAGAATTTAGAAAACAATAGTAAATTAAAACTGAAGAAATAAAAGAAAGAAAATTATAAATATAAAAGCAAATAAAAAGAAATAGGAAAGAACATACAGTACAGAATATTTTAAAAGGCAAAAGTTGGTTCCTTAAAAGACTAAATAAGTAAAAAAGAGAAATCACAAAATACCAATAACAGGAATCAAAATGGGTCACCACTAAAGATCCTACAGAGTTTTAAAAAACAATATCATCATAAACAATTTTACGTGAATAAACTTGAAATTTTATCAAATTACAGAAAGTGAAACAAGAAGAAACAGCAAATCTGAATGGTCCTCTATCAGAGAAAATAAATACATAATTAAAAACCTGTACATAAAAACAATTCATGCTGAGATTTTACTAATTAATTATCCAAAGAATTAAGAAAAATATTAACACCAGTCTTACTTATTCTCTACCAGAGAACAAGAACAAGAAAAGTCCTTTGCCTACTTGTTTTAAGAGGTGAGCATAATCTTGATTTCAAAACCTAACAAGCACATTAAAGTAAAAAGATTACAAGCCAAACTCTTTCACAAATATAGATGTAGGAATATAAAACAAAATATTAGAAAATTGAAGCAATATATGAAATTGATAATTCAAATGACCAAATTTGATTAAATTCTAGGAGCATAGTTAGGATTAATATCCTAAAATCAGTCACTGTGTACCACAATATCAAAATACAAAAGAAAAATAATATATGATTTTGTAAATAAGATGCAGAAAAACTTAATAAAATTTTGCATTTATTAATGACGTTTAGAAACTTAGAAAATTAAGAACTGAAAGAGTCTCTTTAAGATGATAATGGATAGCTATTTTAAAAAAATCTATACCAACTGGCATTTTTAATAGTTAATTATTAAAACCTTCCTTACTCATATTAGAAACAAAACAAAGCTTACCACTATCACCTCACCTCCTCAATGTTACAACTAATGTTCAGCCAGTGCAGGGAGGAAAGCAAATGAAAATTATAGTAGCAGGGATGGAAAGAGCAGAAATAATTAAAATAGAAAGCAGAAGAACTATAGAGAAAATCAACAAACCAAAAGTTGAATTTTAAAAATATATTCATAAAATTGAAGGACTCCTATATGGGCTAATCAAGGAAAACAGATCATTACAAATTTTCAGAATCAGAAATTAAAGGAAAAATGATTAGAGATGTCACAGATATTAAAAGCACAATAAGGGAATAATGTGAACAATTTATACAGTAAACTCAAATAACAATAACTTAGATAAATGAATTCTCAGAAAAATGCAATTTGTCAAATATAAAAAAAAAACTTAGTCGTCCTACATACCTGTTTAAGAAATTGATATCTTTAATTAAAAACTTTCCCACAGAAAAGACTCAGGTTTCTGATGGCTTTGCTGGTGAATTCTATCAATATTTAAGGGAGAAATAATCTCTCTTACTCTCTTTCAAGAATAAATACCTCCCAACTTGTTTTATGAAGCCAGTATTATTTTCATACCAAAACCTGACAAATTATCCAGAGAGACAACTAAAAAATAAAAAAGAAATGATAAGGGATGTGGAGAAATGATTTAGACATTTAACATATATTCTTAAGGAGTTCCAGATAAAGAGAATAAAAAAATATGGAATGAGAACCTATTTGTAGTGTTAAAAGCTGATAATTTCCTTGGAATTCTCTGAATTAAAGATATTAACATGTGAATCCTCAACTTATATTAGCATAAATTCTGAGTCAGATTAATAAAAATAATTTCATAGGCTCATAGAAATAAAAAACAAAATTAGTATAATTAAATATTTATATACATATTTTAATATAAATATAATTTACATTAATATTTATATATAATTTTTACTTATATTATTTTTATATAAACACATATTATATACGTACATAATATATATTTATTTAATATAAATATATATTACGTACATATAATATATATTTATTTAATATATTTATTATTTATATATAAATATTTATATTACATATAATTATATATTATATTAATATAAGTAGATATAAACATAAAATAATTATAATTAAAAATGTGGCCAAAATTAAGCCATTTTTCAGAAAAAGAAAAACGGGATCATTTTGCTGCTAGCAGATCTGACAGAATTCCTAAAGGATACATTTCAAGAAAGAAATAGAACAAAAAATGAAAAAGTTGGCTGAAGAAACAAATTTGAGGGAAAAAATTACTAATAATTAGTATGTAAGTCTAAATAAGCACTGCCTACAAATTCATGTAATAATACTGTTTAATTTGTTTTATCTCAAATTAAGGTAGAGTTAAGATACTAGACAAAAATAACGTATTAGAGGAGAGCAATGATATGTAGTCAGTCTAGGAAAATTCATTTTTCCAGATCAGGATACAAATATTGATTAAAGTTCACCTTAATTAAGTATGCATGTTAAAATTTAAGAGTAATCACTTATAAAAGAGAAAGAAAAAAGAATAAAGGAAGGAAAGGAGGGAGGTAGGGATGAATGGAGGGAGATGATGTGTAACTTTCCATCAGAGACGGGGGAGAGAAAAACAGAAAACACAAAGCAAAAGAGGACAAGAAGGAAGAGGAGAAAAATAGGAAAAACCTCAAAAAGTAGAAAGTGTGAAATAAAGTGGTAGGAATAAATTTAGATGTATCTGTAAATATAAAAAATGTAACTTGATTAAAATAGGCTATTAGCAGGAAGTGTCACATTGGATGACTTAAAAATCTAGTTATATTCTTTTACTTAATAAATCTATATACTATACCAAGAGATAAGAACCCACTTAAATAATTGGGAATATGAGATTGCTGTAAAATACTAGAAAAAATGGGCAGCGTAGCCTTATTGCTACCAGATTCAGCAGCTACAGATGTATCATATTTCACTGTTCCTTCTACTTCTCAGGAGTAATCACTCCTTTTTGCCATAGAATCAATTCCAAACTCTAGCGTGGCTTTCCAGGTTCTTCACCTCTGGTTATAGCCTTTCTTTGGATAGTTATATTCCTCTTTGATCTCTTAGCTGCTATTGCAAAGCTGATATATAGTAGACACTCAAATATGTATTTAGTTCAGGTAAAAGAAAAAAAATTATTCCTGAATCCATGGAATCATTGTAACATTTTCTTGCATAATGTCATCTTCACTTTTTTCACAGGTATCTTTTCTTTAAAAAAATGAGAGGGGCAGGTGCAATGGCTCATGCCTGTAATTCTAGCACTTTGGAAAGCTGAGGCAGGATGATTGCTTGAGTCCAGAAATTTGAGACCAACCCAGGCAACATGGGGAAATCTTGTCTCTACAAAAAATACAAAAAAGAAAAAATGAGCTGGGTGTGGGGGCACATGCCTGTAGTCCCAGATACTCGGGAGGCTGAGGTGGGAAGATCACTTGAGTCCAGAAGGTTAAGGATGCAGTGAGCCGTGATCACACCACTGCTCTCCAGCCTGGGTGACAGAGCAAGACCTTATCTCAAAAAAATAAATAAATAAATAAATAAATACAAATAAAAATAAATAAGAGAAGAAACATATTTATATTTTAGATCTAACATATTGACAACTAAGCAACATTTCTTCCTCCTTCCCTCACCATTGCTGGAGGTATCCACACCAGACTTTTTTCAGAATTATAATTCATGAAACATCTCATTTCTTACACTCCCCTCCTTTCTCCTACTTTCCCCTATCGTTTCCTCTCCTCCTTTCTCCTTTCTTTACTTCCCCTTACCTTTCTTGTCTCCTCCCTTCTGTTTGTAAATAGGTCTGTATTTTACAGAGCTCAGGAAAACAAGGAATTGTGTGAGATGCCCCAAGAATGGAGAAGATGAGAATGAGAATCTTTCCTGTCTAGATTTGTGAGTTGGTAATGACAAATTGAATAGCTTTCTGACTGGCCACCATGAGCTGCCTTCTATTGGTCCAGATTAAAGGTTCTCATTCAACAGGACATGTAGCATTCACTGGAGGGAACTATTTTATAAGTTTATACTGTTTCCTAGACCATCCCACATTCACTCTACCCAGTATACACTAGGGATAGTTAAGGTGCCATATGGGGTGTGTGTGTGTGCATGTGTTACCTGAACACAGTCTCCCTAAACTATTCTAATAGAATTCCCTTTATACCAACTTTAGAGCCCTAAAGAAGAACCTCTATTATGATTAGATCAATGTCAATCCCTCAATCTGTAAGATAGATACTCCGAAAGCCATCCTCTTAGGAACTTTATTCTGTACATGATAAGTTACTTAACGAAGGATAGTTTGCACTTTCTGGAGAATATGTTTTTCCTATTGGGCAAAGGAGACCCAAATTTGCTAGTTCTCAGTCCTTAGTATGAATCAGTATCAATGATGAGCCTTCAAAAAATTAAATGCTTAAGTCTCACCCAGAGATACGAGTTCAATTGGTCTGGTCTTGGTCTTGGCCCATGCACTGGCTTTTTGTTTGTTTGTTTGTTTGTTTTTTTGCTTCTCGGGTAGTTCTAATATGCATTCAGAATCGAGAAACATTTCCCAAACTGTTCATAATTAAATGAGAAAGTCAAATCTGTGCCATTTGGGAATTTTGTTTATATATTATGAAAAGTTGCAGTCTAAGCTTTCTTAGAATTTTTGTAAAGAAAATTGTAAAAATAAATATGCAGATACTATGTGTACTTTACAGAGTGACAGCAAATTTTAGGGATCTAAATCTAAGTGATCTATAGGCTGTAATAAACAAGACATTTGGTGAATAGAAAAGAAACAAGGAGAATATCCTAAATGAAAAATACTGAGAGCGCAAGGAAAGGATAGAAGGATATAAAGAAAAGTAGATCAAGCACATTGCGCACATGTACCATAAAACCTAAAGTATAATAATAATAATAATAATAAAAAAAAGAATTGAAAAAAAAAAAAGAATACATAAGGAAGAAATTGAAATGGAAAAGTGAAAAAAAGAACAATAGGTGGACAGGAAGGAGAAAAGATGCACAACTTAAAATGTTAGTCAATTTTTTATTAATTTTTATAACTTTCCACTACTCTACCTGATGCCATATCTAGGTTTTTGGCCAATATTAAAGTAGTTGTCCAATACGCTCTTCTTAATTAACTTTCATTCCATGAAAAAATTGAAAGATGAATTATCATAATTAATGTGTGTTCTTTACATTTGTTTTTCAGATAGATTATTTTTACATGATAGAAATCTACCTTTAAATGGCATTTCAAAGATAGAAACAAAGACAACAATTAAATACAAAAACAAAAGCGAAACCTTTATTCTTTTGGCTTGATTGTAATGTGGTTTACCGTTCTTTATGGTAACAGCATTTTCCTGCATGCATTTCACCAACACACTACAAGTCAATAGCTTTAGTATAAAGAATCTACATTTATTGTTGCTTGTGAAACACAAAGTATTTTGCTGTAACTGGTAATATAACTTCACTACCTGGTTTTGTGGGAGAGGAAACAAAGCTGGGATCCCATATTATATCTGATACAGTTCTAGTGCCATATAGGTCAATAAGATCTATCTGTGTAAACAAACATTGGAAAAGACTGATGATTACTGAATAAAAAGACTAGGTGGAAACATTGGATTCAAGCAATGCCAAGAATATCAGCTGATTTTTTTCTTTAAGCCTCTTTCAATTATAAGGCATTACTATTGAAAGCAAATAAACATTGAACTCAGTTTGAGATTTGTTTCACATTGAAATGTGTGCAAGTTTACAGTACTAATAAAAAAGCAGAAACCTACACTGCATCCTAGTCCTTGCTTCTTATTTTGTGAAGTGCTTCAATTTAAAAGTGCTAGGAACAGAAACTAACAATAGTGACTGTGACATCCACCTGAAGATACTTTTAATTTCTCATTTTATGTACAAAAGGCTGAAAAATAAAATAAAATGAACTTTTTACAGTATTTATATTTTCTTAGAAAACTCTAACCATATATTTTAAACAGATTTAAGCAGCTTGCAACATGTTTGTACAGTCAGGCTTTTCATCATTGAGTGTTCAATTAAGGTTGGAAGAATAAAAAGCAAGAAGCTCTTCCTTGTTTGCTGCAACCTATTGCTTAATGACATGAAGAATGAGGTCTTGGTAGAACAATTTGCTTCACTTTACCACTGACATATGGCTTCCCATATTAGACTTCTGAACAGTGGAAGGAATAAGATACAGCAGCATAGGCAAGATAAACATGCAGCAGTGACAGCTTCAAACTATAATGGAACCAATTACATCATATTACCTGTTGAAAGCTTGCAAACTATACTTACTGTGGTACATATTTGATGCAATAAGTAGTGTGCTTAAATCATCATTTTTGTTTGCTCAAACATGCACCACTGGGTAAAATTACTATTTACAAAGCAGACTTTTATTTTTTAAATTGACATTACTATGTCAACCTTACCAAGAGCAGAAGATGGCTAAACAATACTGCAGGATAAAGCAGAATCAACTTTATAAAGTGGTGGTGGGGATGTTTTTTGGTCAATTCAGACTTCTTAGAAAGGACTGATAGGATATTTTTATTTTATGCCAAAGGACACTTATCAAAAATGTGATAGTCATGCTGCTGGGACTGTGAATGACAATGTAATGGTATGTGTATATCTCTGTGTGTGCAGGTGTGTATACATATATATGTATATACACGCATATATACATATATACATATATACATGTACATTTAATGGGTTATGTAAAAATAAAACAACTCTTTAATGCTTGTGATTCTATGGAACATTTACAGGCACATTAAATTTTTTCTGGATGAGACACCTTAAAAATACGAATAGCTATTTAAGCACCTCAAAAATCTAAAAACATCCTGAAACAAGAAGTAAACTCTTTCCTTTTGTGATGCGATTTTTTTCATGTGTGAATGAGAATTGCAGCATGCCTCCATTTAAAATATATCCAGTTATACAATACAATAGAGAAATGTAGAATTCCCTCCCTTTAATCCCTCTCCCCAAACACAAACCCATTTACAAAAATAGTCACATATAATAGTAAACAACCTGTGAATTAAAAAGAAAAGTGATAAATTCACAGCACACGTTTTGTAAAAATATGGCAGGTGTGGCAGTTAAAACATAAACAGTGGTGACAATTACTATTATCAAGTGTCACATGTTGAATTTACATAAAAATTTAACTTCCCTCCCCCCTTTAAATTGGTTCCTATCGTCTGAGTAGCCATTACACCTCTGCTCTTCAGCAGTGTCAGCTGGTTGTGAAAATAGAAACCTCCTATCGATACTATTTCTCCAGTTTACTGAGTTCCAGTTTGCTGACCAGAGGTCTCTGTCTTGTTATAGGCACTGACCTTAAGTATACATTTGTAAAAACAGTCAGTTTGGCATAGACCTCCTGTGGGAGTCCTGTTGACACAAACACATCACCATCACGGGCTGTAAACAATTGATCACAAAATGGAAAATTCTTGGTTTCTTTTTACTTTTTACTTTCCCTGATATCTTTCCCTTTGTCTTCCTTTTCTGATTTGTCTTTTTCAAATTTTTCTTTTTCTGGTTTGGTCACACTATCATATGAGGGTGGAGATGTGGTGGAAGGCGTCATATCGGTTTTCTCTGGAGTTGAATTCTCATTCAGTTTATCAATGAGAGTATCTTCTTTGATGGGTGTTCCATCACATTCTTTGCCTTTGTCTTTCTTGTATATACTTGATACCTTTTTAACTTTTTGCTTCAAGAGGTAGCGTCTGTAAGCCCTCTGGATAATAATAGCAGACACCTCCTCTTGTTTGCGTTTCAACGTGGTCGTAATGGGCTCATAGGAGACTTTGGAGGGGTTTGATGCCATGAATCGCTCTTCCATCTGTATTCGAAGGGCATCCATCTCTCCACTCTCACCCAAAACACGCTTTGTAAAAGCAAATAAGATGTCAAGACAGTGGATCCGGTCACCGCTGACCATGGGCAGATCCATGGCAATGAGCTGGACTTTGTTGGGTTTTGCTATGAGAAGAGGAGGATCCAGGGCATCTGCAAAATCAGAGAGTTTGGCAAACTCTATAAACTGGGTCGCATCGGGATCAAACTTCTCCCAAACCTCATAGAACATCTCAAAGTCATCCTCACTCAGGGGCTCTGCACTTTCTTCAGTAGCAACACTGAAGTTCTCCAGGATGACCGCGATGTACATGTTCACCACAACCAGGAAGGATATGATGATATAACTGACAAAAAAGAAAATCCCAACAGATGGGTTCCCACAGTCTCCCTTAACTGAGCTTCCAGGGTGATCTTTTTCAGGGTCACAGTCTGGAGGTCCACTATTAAGAATAGGTGCTAGCAATCCATCCCAGCCAGCAGAGGTTGTAATTTGGAACAGGCAGATCATGCTGTTGCCAAAGGTCTCAAAGTTGAACATGTCATCGATCCCAACTTCCCTCTTAACATAGGCAAAGTTGGACATCCCAAAGATGGCATAGATGAACATGACTAGGAAGAGCAGGAGGCCAATGTTAAACAACGCAGGAAGGGACATCATCAAAGCAAAGAGCAGCGTGCGGATCCCCTTTGCTCCTTTGATCAGACGTAGGATTCGGCCAATCCTGGCAAGACGGATCACTCGGAACAGGGTAGGGGACACAAAATACTTTTCTATCAGTTCAGCCAGAAACATTCCTGTAGAAAATCAACAAATAACAAAAATAGTGTTACACTTAATGGCAGCAAATGAAAGTTTACATAATTACATTAGTTTTACAAAATGTGAACAGGACAGTTAGGTACATGTATATATGCAAATAATCTGCAATATTTGCTCAGCAAAATGAAACTGGTATGTTTGGTGTTATAACATTTACATCTTTATATTTGAAGACAGTAAGCTTCATTTTTCCTAGCTCAAGGAAAGCATCTATCAAAAAAAATGACTCAACCCTGGAAGGTCTAAAGACATCATGAAGCATACAGTGGCCAAGTACAGAAATTAATTTATATATCCAAAATACTAGTTCTAGTATTTGCATAAGAACTAAAGGCATATGATTTTGGGTCAGGAATATGAGAGTTCTTTACTTCCTGAGACGGTTGTGATCCTGTTTTATTTGGGAATAGGCAGCATGATGTACAGAAGAAAACATAGGCTTTGGAGACAGACATACTTGGGACTGAATCCTGGCACTTGCTTTCATGCATGAGTAAATGGTGATAATATCAACTTCTTCTTGTGGTCAAACTGAACATTTACTGAGTCTTTTCTTCATGCTAGGCACAGTGCTAAGTGCATATATATACATAATCTGATTTAATCCTCACAACAACATTTTACAGAAAAATTCCTTGCAAAACCAGGGATTGGAGAGCTGAGGTAACTTCTCTTAGGTCACTGAGCAGGTAAGTAGTGTAAACAGGGAAGCTCCAGGTCAGATCTCAAATCTTACCTCTTAATGCTACCTCACAGCACTTATGTGAGAATCAAATGCAATGGAACATTGTTACAATGTTTTATTCGAACAAAGAAAGTAGTTTAAAGAGTGCTATATAATTTTTCCCTCCATGTGAATGTTCTCTTTCCCCAAGTAGACAGAACCTTCTCTTAAATCTTCTTATGTTTACTTACAGTACCTCATTTAATATCTTATACATAAACACTGTATATATATATTTTTTCCAATAAACCTTTTGCATTCCTAGCACTTAATGTATGTATGTGTCCTAACATTAATGTATCATTGATGATAACAAATCTGTTTTGGATTTTCAAACAAAATATCTGCTTCCAAAAAGAAATATTGCAAACCACAGAAAACTGTCTGCACCCAAAGATAACATGAAACTTATATGTGTAATTATATATATATAATTATATATATAACTGCATATATACACTATCATATTTATAACTGCATATATATGTTATATATATATGCAGTTATAAATATGATAGTGTATATATGCAGTTATATATATATATGCAATTATATATACTATTCTGCATATATACAGTATTCCAATTATTTAAGAGGTCATATTTATCAATTATGTGACTACTTCAAATGATTTATATATATATGTGTGTGGATTGATTGTTTATTCAAAGCAGTAACTGTCAATACCACAGGAGTATGACCAGGTACAAGAGTATTCTACCAAACTTGCAGTTATTGTCTTCTGAGATGAGAATAGATGAAAATATTAAATGAGAATAAATGAAAGCTGAAAATATAAATTCCTTGTATTCCACTCATCATTTCAAGCACAGCATGCAATTAGAGAAATGGCAAACTAAAACTAAAACAATGGATTATAGATTTTTATTTGGGAGTTTGGGATGAATGAGAAAGATTAGTGAAAAACACCTCTAAAGTTTTAAAACACACATTTTTACCACCATATTCCTTAATTGAATAAAAGCACCTCTTCTTACCTACAATGGAGAGAATGACCACCACAAAATCAAAAATATTCCATCCAATAGTGAAATAGTAGTAACGAAGAGAGATCAGTTTCAGCACACATTCTCCAGTGAACAGAACAATAAACACCAGATTAATCCAGTACAGAATGTTTGTCATTTCTTGACTCTGGTCATCGGTTTCCACCATCATGGTGACCATGTTAAGGCAGATGAGGATCATGATGCTGATATCAAAGACTTGTTTGGTTACAAAATCAAAGACCATTCCTTGAAATTTGTTCTGGAACAAATAATATGTAAAAGTTCCATTAGAAACTTTAAAAAAAATCGAATTCAATTCTTCTGATTTTAAGAAAGCAACAAAAAATGTAGCTTTTATAAAAACACACCTTTAATCCTCACAACATTTTACAAAAAAAAATTCCTTGCAAAACCAGTGATTGGAGAGCTGAGGTAACTTGCCTTAGGTCACAAAGCAGGTAAGTAGTGTAAATAGGGAAGCTCCAGGTCAGATCTCAAATCTTCTCTCTCTCTCTCTCTTTTTTTTTTTTTTTTTTTTTTTTTTTGAGATGGAGTCTCGCTCTGTTGCACAGGTTGGAGTGCAGTGGCACGATCTCGGCTCAGTGCAACCTCTGCCTCCCGGGTTCAAGCGATACTCCTGCCTCAGCCTTCTGAGTAGCTGGGATTACAGGTACACGCCACCACGCCCAACTACTTTTTGTAATTTTAGTAGAGATGGGATTTCACCGTATTGGTCAGGCCGGTCTCAAACTCCTGACCTCATGATCTGCCTACCTCGACCTCCCAAAGTGCTGGAATTACAGGCATGAGCCACCACGCCCGGCCTCAAATCTTATCTCTTAATGCTACCTCATAGCACTTATGTGAGGATCAAATGCAATGGAACATTACTACAATGTTCTATTCTATTAAACAAAGTAGTGTATTTTATTTTTGCTTTATACTTGGAAGAAAATTTTGTATATTGTATATTCAACTCTATTCAAATGTATTTGTTTTATTTATACTAACAATGATACCAGGTTTTACAAACTCACCTATTGTGTTCTCAGTGCACAGAACGCCATCATGTTATGACGGACAGTAAATATTTGTCATGTAATAAAATTTTTTATCCCATGTGTTGGAAGGGTATTAATTTTACTTTAAGTAACTAATAAATAAATACTTCTCCAAGTTTTCCTCTTTCTTTTTAAATTTTCCGTCTGATTTCTGACTTTATATTCTCTCACTAAAACTACAGCATCTTAAATTTCATTTTAAAGTTCAGCTAAGATATTTTAAAAATCATCATTCTAGAGAAAAGGCTTCAGTGGAAAAATTGGTGAACTCTGACTCAGTTCTGTATTTTATTTAATGGTATTATACCAAGATTAATTTCTTAGTTGTGAGAACTGATCTATGGTTGCATAAGATGTTAAAATAAGAGGACACTGTGTATAAATTCATTAGAGTATTCATTATGAGTAACTCTTCTGTAAGAATAAAATTGTCTTTTAAAAAGTCACAATGGAAATATTCAGCCTTTGCCCTAGTCTATTTGGACCTTATTTCCAAGTACTAACTGCCTTATGTCTTGCTTATGAAATTAAGTCCCCAACTTGTAAACCAGTTCTGATCATTGGTTTCTGTATTGTTCCATTTTGCACGTTTCTGCTTTGTTTCTCAGGTAATCTAGGGATCTGGTCTTGACTTACCTCTGTTGGGCTGCCTTTCTCTACCTTCTCAACTAGAATGACTAATACTCTGCTACATATACACCTAATGGCTTGCTTTCCCAGATCCTGACACTTCTAGTGGCCTTTATTCTACATCCTAGTATTCTGCCCTCTTTCTATAGGGAGGCTTCTATTACTTCCAATGGTGATTTTTGGACATCAAGCACTACTTGTTCTATTTTGTTTTGCTCTTTTCTCTGAATGCATATTTGGCCTGCTGAACTAGATTTCTATTACTCTAGCTGGATCCATCCTCTCAGGGCCTCTTTCAAACCAATAAATGTGTCTACTTTTAGTTCAAACCCTTCCTTATTAATTATTAATTTACTGTAGTTTAACTTTCCAAGTCTGGCATGTTCCCCTTACTTCCACCCTCTGATATTTTCTGCCTACCACTCTTAGAAGCTTATGCAGGTTCTACTGTATCATTTTACGTAGTTTATCTGTCTACTATTCTGTCTAAAACAGACGTCCCCCACCCCTTCTCTGTTTCGTGAATTCTACCTCAGTTTTGAGTTTAAAGCACTTAGTGCTCTCAGAAAACTGAGTTCTTTCATGGATCATAAAATGTATGGCATTGTATTGCAAATGGTTTGCTCTTATTCAGTTTTAGTTTTCTTTCCCTTCCACTTGTTTTGAGGCCCCTCAAAAGCAGGAGCAGTACCATTTTTCTCTCAGATATGGCTCCTAGAGTACAGTAAATTCAAAATATCTTAAAAGCAGAAATTTGGTCTTAATTTTGATATCACCATGACTAATAAAAAACTCCTTAGATTCCCTGTTCATAGAGTTGTCCAATGGGACAGACATCTCAATGTACAACTCCAATCTCGAGTCTCTGTGTTCTGTTCTCCCATTTAAATCCTAGGGTGTCAAATATGCTGGAACAAGATGTAAAATTCTGAAGATCTTAGTCACCAAAAATTTATGTTCTCTAACTTCATCTTGGCCTTTCAGATTTAACAACTAGCAATCCTTTGTCCTTCATTTGCTCCAAAGATAATTCCAAACTTCTCATAAATTTCCATTCTCTTGCCCTTTATTTTTACTTTTTTTAGAACATTAAATTTAAACAGTTTAAATAAACTCCTCTATTTCCTTTTGCATTTCATATTATTTTAATTTCCATGTTCTTTTCATATATTACTCCAAATTCATTAGAGGACTCAGCCCCTTTTTCTTTCTAAAGCTACCCTAGACCACTATGTTCTTGTTCCACATCTTGTGCATTTTTATGCCATAATTATTCCCTCTCTCTTCGATCTTTTCCTCTCTAAAATTCCTTTTGCTTTCCTTTAAATCTCTGAATCTTAAGAAACCTTTATCTTGCCACTTCTAAATATTCACCATTTCTCTCCCTTCCTCCTTCCTCTCACTCTCTCACTCTGACTTGGTTGCCAGATTCTGCAAACTAGCATCTCCAATTTTCTCACCACTTCTGTCCCTTCCTCATTTCCTGCATGACATCAGTATTTATCCAGTTGTGCAAAGCAGAAAGACACCAGTCATTCTTGTTGGTTCCTTCTTTAGTTCCAATATTCAATTAATAGACAAACTTTTAAATTTCACTCTGGTGATAGCTCACAAATCCATCCACTTTTATTAGTCTCCACATCGCTACGGTTCAGGCTACCTACCATCTCTGAAATAGCTCCAAAACAAGTCTACAATGTATTCACACGACCCCTGTGAAACTGATTGAGTGATCACCACAAAGCCCAGACTGACTGGGTCCACTTTCATGGTTTCTTACTGCTCTTAGGATGAAAACAACTCCTTAACATGGCCTCCAAGGCCCAGAAAAGTTTGGGCTTATCCTAACCTCTTTATTCTCAATGTGTCCCAAATGAACCTTGACTTTCTGCATTCCAGTCTCAGCAGCCCTCCTACATAAGGACCTTCACATATTCATTCCCCTTCTACAGGGGTCTTCTCATCCCTCTCTGGCTATTGATGCTTTCTATTATTTTTCCATCCTCAGCTAGTATATTTTTTTAATAAAGCCTTCCCTAACTTCCCTGATTAATCAGCCCCTTCCCCCTAATCAGCTCTGACAGCTGAAAGTATCCCTTTTTTTCTGGGATACGTCCATTTTTTGGCATGACTATTTGATTACTATCCGTTGCATTAACTAGACTCCATACTGTTCGATATTTAAGTTCAAATGCTTAGCATACTACATAGTACATATTGTCAATGAAGGAATAAATGGATTTTACTAGTTACTCCCTAAATTGCCAAATTGTCACTGATAATATTCTAGCTGAATGTGTTGAACTTTTTCCACAAACCCCTACCACTACAGGTAAATCCATGTCATTTGATGGAAACAAACTCAAGCTCATTTCTTCATTGATTTATTTCTTCCTATATCTTGAGGAAGTATGCAAGTCCTCATTCTGAGAATTTTGTTTTTTTCTCTATTCTAATTATTTTTCAAAAATGAATCTGTGTTTCAGAGCTCAACTGAATTTTGTTCTGACAACGCTAAAATCCTTATCTCAGTCTGGACATTTCATAGGCTCTAACACTATTTTTCCCAGTGCCTTCATATGACTTCAGTATATGATAGTGGAACCAACAGTTTCACAAAATATCAACTAGTTTATATTTTAGATTCTCTGTTATCTACATATCCTCCCTCTTTTCCTGTGTTTCATAACAGGCAATGAAAATATACTATTCTTACAGCAGGTCAAGGGTATGGGTTTTTGTGGTTTCTTTGAACCCAGTTTTTTCATTGCATTCTCCCTCTTTTCCTGTGTTTCATCCCAATTGAGTCTTCTTATCGGCTAACTTCACTCCTGGAGTAGTTCCAGTCCTGCTGGTGTGACACAGATTATGGACTATCTTCTTGTATGTAAGGATTTATCTTCTTGTCTATGGCCCAGGGTTATTTTGCCTCTAACATTGTTCCACACCAGTCTCTAGGTTAAACTCTCTAAAATCTTTCTTTTCACATTACTAGGCTGTTCTGTTAACTATATTGCATTTGTATTGCTTAATTAGAACAAATTTCTTCAGACTCGTATGGTAACCTTGACTCATTTAACTCGGAAAACCAGTGTCTACTACTCGCTAATTCAAATGCATCACTATTCTGCACTGATATATTTGTCTATATGGCTATGAAGTATACATTTTCTCATATAGTAAATGTTCTCTGCTTCTCTCTCTATTCATTCAAATTGTATTATTTCCTAAAGACTAGGCTCAAATTGTACACCCTTTGTGTTTGACCCAATATAGCTATCCATTTTCTTTGAGTTATTGGCCGGCTTACCAACTGAACACTTAATTATGGTCTGTTTTATATTGTCACCAATAGATTTATAGAGTCAAGATTTCTGAGAAACACTGAAGTGTTTTATACCATGTATACGTTGGGGAAGATTTTCTGAGACTTAATATATGAGCTAGTCCTTCAGGAGTGACAGAAAAACTTAGCGATTCTCCTGGCAGCAACTCTCTGCAGCAGCCAAACTGAAAGAACAGTATCACTGGCAAATATACACCTGAAAGATCCAATAAAAAGCCCTAAAAAGAATGATATCATCTCATTTAAGGGTGGGATAGTAGGGGAAAATATGAGGTTTGCCTTTTTTTTTGTTTAACCAGAAAAAAGCAAAACCTGTGGCCTGTTTCATTAATGATTCCATTCAATCTGCAGAGTTGGACAAAAACTGAGGTCAATCTGTGACATACCAATTATTCCAATCTGTCTCCTCTGTACTCTGAGAACATTTAATATTTTCACATTATGTATGTATGTATGTATATATTTTATTTTTGATGTTATTAGAAGCGTCTTAACGACATCAGCTTGTACGATACCACTGGCACTTAAGTATAGCAAATTTTATTTCTATGTATTTCATATGTTTACATATAAAATATGTTATGCATTATATAATTTATACATATTATATATGTAAAGTACATTTTTCAAGCTATTTAGGCTAGCTAGTCCCATTGTTAAGGTAAAAAACTTTGTGTTACAAATCCACAAAAATAACTAGTTTTTGGAAATTCTGGCTGTGAAAGTGTTAGGTAATATAGTTTTAACAGGCAATGAAAATATGCTATTCTTACAGCAGGTCGAGGTATCGGTTTTTGTGGTTTCTTTGAACCCAGTTTTTTCATTGCATTGTAGTATTTCTTCTGTTCTTCTGTCATAAAAATGTCTTGACCTCCAAAGTAAAGAAATGAAAGCAACACTTGTTAAAATTGTGTTCTTTGCTGGCTATAAAATCCACCTTAGTAATCATGTGAAAATTGGCTCCCACATTTCATTCTATTGTTGCTAATATCTGTATTTATAGAGATGCCTTTATTCAATACATAAATTATGCAATATTAGTCATATTTCTAGACTAAAAATATCAAAAATATGCTATCTGAATTATTAATTGCTTAAAAGCTTATCGATTATCAAATGTCTGAAAATAATTTCTGAATTTTATATTCTTTTTTTGGTGATTGCATTTTGGAGGCTGAATGAAACAGTATGAAATATTTAGTTCATATTTCAGAGCAAAGATGAAGTTTTAATATACTTATCTTCTTTTTCTGTTGGTTGAAGTTATCTATGATGACACCAATGAAAAGATTCAAGGTAAAGAACGAACCAAAAATAATAAAGATGACGAAATAAAGATACATGTACAGGTTGTCTTCATACTTGGGTTGTAATTCTACCTAAAAAATACGAAGAATTGTAACCATTATATCTAGTACTTGTTTCACAAAAAATACATCGGTGAGTTTTTAATTATCTAAGCATGTTTAAATCCCTGGAATGAAAATAAACCAAATATTAAACAGATTTTATGAACCTTCAAATCTCACATGCTTATTGAAGAGTTCTGCAAGACTATTCATTACCTGGGAAAATGAAATAACTCATATAGAAGTCTGAATGATTATAGACAATTTCATCCAACAAATGCCCAGATTATGAATGCACTTTCCTTTCTAAGCAAAGTTCCAAACACAGCATGCAAATTAAAGATTTCCTCTTCTTACAAAAGCGATGTCAGCATCACATTATTCTATGTCAAAACTTTTAAGATTTACTTTCTCTGCCTCAGTTTTCTCATCTATTAAATGAAAATAATCAAACTTAAACCTCATAGTGTGGTTGTGAAGATTAACTATATTAACATATAAATATGCTTAGAACAGTGACGGCCAGTAGTAATTGCTAAGTGTAAGGGTTTGGTATAATACATTTCTTCATAGGCAAGAATAATTGTAGTATGTCTGCATGTAGGTATATAGGTTGATCTTTCCTTTCTGAAAATGAATCTATTGCTTTATCCTATTCAGTAGGGACTGTTTCTGTAACAATGATACTATCTCTTGTCTAATCCACTTTTGATTAGAAAACTGTGTGATAGTAGGTTTGAGCCTTAGCTGTAAGCTTTCACAGGTCTAATAGGACATTGTTCTAACCAACTCAGTTAACAAATCCCTGATGATGATAATAGATGCAAGTTATAACCCACTGTGTTATGAAATCAATTTAGAGGATTATGACCAGCATAATTTTTTTTCTAAGGAAATAGAGCAAAATGGAAAATATCAGAAATATTGTAAAACTACCTATTCTTCGATGAGATTTTATTTGTGTATGGTGAGTTCAGTTAACAGTGATGTAAAATTATATTTTTAAAATTTTTAAAAGAAAATATACATACAAGAAAGTGCATAATACATAAATGCAAAATATAATATGTTTTTATAAGTGAAATCCATAACCCAGGTCATTGCTACGACTTCAGAAACCCTTGGTGTACCCTTCTCAAACTTAAACTCCATCATCCCTGCTGGAGGTAATCATTATCCTGACTTTTATGGTAATTATGTCCCTGCTTTTTCTTTTGAGTTAACACCTCAGTATGCATTTTTGAACAATAAGCTTAGTTTTCTCAATTTAGAACTTTATATAAGTAGAATTATAGTATGTGTCTAGTTTCTTTAACTGAATGTTGTATTTTTAAGGCTCATCCATGTGGTTGTATATGGCTGTATTCATTCATTTTCATCACTATATAGTATTTTCATCACTACATAGTATAGTATATAGTATTCATTTTCATCACTATATAGTATACATCCATGTGGTTGTATATGGCTGTATTCATTCATTTTCATCACTATATAGTATATAGAAATACGCAATTATTTGCCTATTTCTACTATTTTTGAGTTGCTCCCAGTTTTTTGCAAGCGCAAAAAGAAGTTATATTCATTTTTGTACATAGATTATCCTAAACATGTGCATAAGTTTCTTTAGGATACATTATTCAAATTAGAATTGCAGGATTAAAAAAATCTTTAACTTTCTCAAATAATGTGATCATACCCAACTGTTTTTAAAGGATTATTTAACTATTTTTTTTTCCTATCAGATTGTATGAGCATTCTTATTGCTGTTTATCCTTGGTAAAACTTGGTATTGTCGGACTTTTTGGTATTGCCAGTCTGGTAGGTGTGTAGATAATGTTTTATTTTGGTTTAGATTTGCATTTATCTGATGCAATTTACTAATTAAAGTAAGATCCAGCAACTTTTCATAAATGTAGTGCTCAACTGGCTTTCATCTTTTGTAATGTGCTTGAAATTCCAGGAGTTTTGCAGCAGAAAATTTCTGCTAAGTTATTAAAGAAGAAACTGAAAATGTTTCATGCCATATAACCTATTGATAAGGAAGGTGGAGAGAGCCTTGAATTAATTAATCAAAAATGTTAGAAACTACTGTGGAAAGTGGGTATGAGCCATTTGTGGTCAGGGTTCAAAAGCTTGTTTTCCCATTTAGTGCATTAAGCCTCTTTGCTTCAGTGGTAAAATAGAGCTAGTATCACCTATACAATAAAGTTGTCATTTAGGATTAAATGGGATAATGTGAGAAAGTCCTTGGCATAGTGAATAGTGATAAACAATAAATTATTATTACTATTCAGAAAAATCTCATAACTGGAATTCTTGATGGCACTTATAGAGATACAATGCAGGGCTTTTCATGCTTTCTTCCTCCCTCTCTGTTTTTATGAAGTGGAAAAAATTTAAAAAACCTCAGGAATTCTTCACTCAGAAAGCTAGCTGCTGGTGCTAGGGAAATAGCATTTGGAGCTTTATTATCATGCTCTGGCATACCAGAAATCAATCTCTTTTTCTTTTTTTTGCAGAATGTGATTTCATTCCTCATTAAGTAGTAGGAAATTAATGAAAATTATAGAAAATAATTCAAAGTACTGGTATGTATAAGGTAGATTAGGAAAGTCCCTTCCTTTTACCACTTAATCTCACTTTCCCAAGAGAAACACTAAATTGTTTATTTTTGTCCCCATTATTAGTCATATCCTTCCTATTATAAGGAAGATCAAAAGCTGGAGGAAATATATTACAGATGAAAAATATTGCCTGTGAGAACTTCTAATGCACAAATGACCAGGACTATCAGAGCCAAAAATAAAATGTCTCATTTTGAAAATACATCCAATAAAGTTTTGTGTCAGGTGCCTTGCTAAATACTAGAAAAGATACGTTAAAAGATATATAGTGATTACAGAAAATCATCCTATGATAATTTTGAAAGAAATAGTATGATTAAATATTTTATCCTTATAATATAGATGTGTTTTATAAATTGAGCACATAATCTTATTTTATTGATAATATCACTAAATTACAATATTGTAGAAATATACATTTAATCAAATTAAACAATTTCCCTCTAACTAGACTTACATTTCGCGAGTCAACAGCTGCATACATAATATCCATCCATCCCTTAAACGTGGCCTGTAAGAAAAGTCATATCATTTTTTTTCCCAAAATTATAACTTCAGAAAATAAATTGAATAAGAATAATTGATCAAAATTCTATTTGACATGTATTCAATACAGGGATATAAATAAGCTTGAAATTTGTATTCACTTTTGGGGCAATGTTTTGTGATATGCATTGAAAATACTTCAAATTTATATTCCTCTATAACATCTTATGTGGATATTTAGCATATATAATTAAATAATGATCTACTGTAACAATATGCTGTCATAAAAACAATATCAACAATCTTTGACTCTGATGTGTTTATATAAAAATATATCATGAACTTTGATGAAAAGATTTCATGTATATAGTAGCAGCATGAGACAAGTTCAAAAGTATGCTGCATTATTTATCTTAATGCTTTCTTTTCTACTTATTCTTTTCTAAATGATTATTACCAATCACCAATCATGACAGCTTATTCTTGAAAATCTTCTTGATATTGTTGAACATACTATTTTGAGGTGATTACTCTATAAGAGGAAGCAGTTTCCTAATCTGAAAACAACATATTCTACCGCATTTCCTTTTTAAAATATTTGTTTTCTGCTCCGTTGACATAATGATCTTGAAAATAAAACTCTTGTACATTTTTTTTCAGTTCCTTAGTGCCACAGGCTCTTCCCCTTTCCTGACTATTTTAATAGTCTTGAGGATTGTGTAAGTGGATTGTGTCCAGGAGCTAGTGGATATTTAATACTGCAGTCAGTTGAATAGCTGAATGAATTATTATGAGTGCATAGCAGACACAATAGTCTTAATTGGAAAGTTTTCATTTGCAAGAGAACAATTTTCCTATCTGAAATTCTCTCTCTCTTTCTCTGTCTACACACAAGTGCGTGGACACACACACACACACACACACACACACACACACACACACATATCCATTTTCAACCCCCCTTGGGGCCAGCACTTCTTTCCTCAGAGTAGGAAGGGAGGAAAACAATGAGTGCCTAGATTAAACTCCCAGTAACAAAGGACTTGGCTATGCTACCAAATGCATAGTTGGGGAGACAATAAAGTTTTTAGAACCATCGTGTTTCCAGCATGGGGCAGAAAAGATAGTTCAATCATGGTAAGAACAATCTAGGCAGATGGGCCTAAGGAAGTATTTGTAAACACTGAGGAAGAAGAATTTTATTTTATTATTCTATAGTATTGTATCATTTTTATATAGTTTTAGTGCATCTATATAGAGTTCCTAAAATGTATATGCATTTTTATTTTAATTGCTTTTCAAAAATATATTCATTTTTAAATTGACAAATTAAAAATGAATATATTTATGTTGTATGAAATGATGTTTTCAAATATATGTATATTGTGGAATGGCTAACTCAAGCTAAGTAATATATATATCGCTTCATATACTTATTTTTTCTGATGAGAAAACATATCTACTCACTTAGTTATTTTCAAGTATATAATATATTAACTACAGTCACCATGCTGTACAATAGCTCTACAGAATGTATTCTTCCTGTCGAACTGAATTTTGTATCCTTTGACCAACATCTTCCATCATCCCCCAGCCCCTGGTGATTGTCATTCTGCTTTCTGTTTCTATGAGTTTGTGTTTTTTAGATTCCATATATAAGTGACATCATGTGTCATTTGTCTTTCTGTGCCTGACTTATTTCACTTAATTTCCTCCAGGTGAATCCATGTTGTATAAAAGGACAGGATTTCCTTCTTCTTTAAAGGCTGAATAGTATTTAATTGTGTGTGTCTATAGGTGTGTGTGTGTGTGTGTGTGTATACACACACATCTATATACATCCAATAAGTTTTTAAATGATTATTACCAATCACCAGTCATGAGGGCTTATTTTTGAAAATCTTTTTAATATTGTTGAACATACTATTTTAAGGCACTCTATAAAAAGAAGCATTTTCCTAAACTGAAAACAAATACGTTCAAGCGCATTTACTTTTTGAAATACTTTTTCTGTTGTGTGAACATAGTAATTCTGAAAACAAAAGTCTTGTACATTTTCTCAGTTTCTTAGTGCCACAGGCTCTGCCCCTTCCCTGACTACTTCTATATACACACACACATAGACAAACACTGTTTCTGTATATGTCTATATATGTGCATATAGATATATACATATACAGTGTATATCTATACATGTGTAAATAGAAATACATGTGTGTTTATATATATACAAATACATATATATACACACACATATATCTATATACACGCACACAATTTTCTTTATCCACATATCTGTTGATGGACAATTAGGTTGTTTCCATATTTTGGCGATTGTGAATAGTGCTGCAGTGAGTGTGAGAGTGCAGACATCTCTTTGACATGTTGATTTAATTTCCTTTGGATATATACCCAGTAATGGAATTGCTGGATCATATGGTAGTTCTATTTTTAGTTTTTTGAGAAACCTCCATACTGTTTTCTATAAAAGCTATACTAATTTACATCCCTGCCAACAATGTACAAGGATTCCCTTTTCTTCACATTCTTGCCAATGTTTATTGTCATTTATCTGTTTGATAATAGCCATTCTAACAGGTGGATATCTCATTATGAGGAAGAACTTTAGACTCATTTTAATTACACATCATGGAAAATAATAAAGTAATTACTTACTACTTGAAGTAGAGAGAGATATCCAAGTCCTACGTTATCAAAGTTTACTTTCACATTTTTCCACCTGGCAGTTTGATTGCTTTCAATGAGAGCTTTGCACTCACTATAGTTGTTGACCACGCTTACATCAAACATCTCTCCAGTGGTGTAGTTAATACAATGGTAAAACTTGCCAGCAAAGAGATTCACTCCCATGATACTGAATATTAGCCAAAAGATCAGACAAACCAGAAGTACATTCATGATAGATGGAATGGCTCCTAAAAGAGCATTGACAACAACCTGGCACAAGATGAGAAGGAAAAATAAGTGAAAAGCCAACAACAAATATTTACTTATTTTTAAACATTATTAAAAAAAAAGTCAAATGATTAAAAAAATCTGTTTCAAAGTTGAGTATTGGGTAGAAACTAGACTCTGGTAGCTCCAACTAAGAATTTTAAAATTATAAATCAGAAGAGTATACAACGAATTTTATATTGGAGAATGTTTTCTCAAGAGGTAATAATATACATGTAGCAAATTTACCTCAAAGGATGGAACTAACAGTAAATGCCAAAAATAATTAAGAGTATAAACAGTGGCATGAATATAGAAGCGAGCAACACTTTCAAAAAATCATACAAACCATACAATTTGCTGTCCAAAATTTGAGAGTAAAAGAGACCACTTGGGGATCAAATTCCACACAGAAAATATAAACAGTATTCTGGTACTGAAAGTTTGATACCTTTTGTTTATTAAGCCTTCCACTGCAAAAACTGTTCTTTCTAATTTGTAAAGTAAAAAGAATTTAACCGCTAATAACACTTTTCTATGTAACCATGCATATACAGACACACATGTACACACACCATTCATCTCTAGTTGTGATTGTAACATGCAGATAAAGTCTAAGTAACTATTTTCAAATATCACAAAAAGTATCATTTTTTAAAAATCCCCTTTGAACCAGCTAAAACCACCGAGACAAGGCATCATCATTTTCTAGGTGGTGAGGGTATGTGGTCTCAGGTTTTGTGCCTCAGGGGACGACAAATGTCAGCACAAACTCCTCTGTTCTTTTGTACCACCCTTCTAAATGAGCGTTAGATTTCCAATTGACCTACTTTTTAGCCATTTCAGCCTGTGTTTAAGAGCTAAAAGGCCTGATTCAAACATCAAAAGGCTCAAAGTGTATCACAGCGGAGTAGTGAAGAAATGATGAGTAATGATTTGGTAGGCTTAAACTACAGCCAGTAGGATTTCCTGCACATTTATAAATGAAGTGAACATAAATAATCTTGATTCAAATCAGCAGCATAACTATAGAGATTTTCCACAAAGTGAAAATCTAGCTAATTAGAAACAATCCCTCTGGCAATATACTCCGAGTGACTCCAGCAGTGCCAAGTATTATGGACATCTGGTAAACATTATTTTTGATTGATTAGCTATGTCAGTATGAATGTGTAAGACACAAATTCTCCACAAATTTGACATTTCCGTGGTACAAAGTGTCAGTCTGCTTTCAATAATAATTCTGACAAACTCTAAGGCATTCAGTCTTACCCTCATTCCTTCAAACCGGGACAAAGCTCTCAGTGGCCTCAGAGCTCTTAGTGTTCTGAGGGATTTGATGGCACCAAGTTCTGAGTAACCCAAGGCATTTGCAGTTAAGCTAACCAGTGAGACCTATACAGAAAAAGCAACACAATTTTCTTATTTACATACAAAAATGTCTACACAGTTCAGCCGTGCTCTATGCAATGAATCAGTAATTCTCGAACTTTCATGAATTTCAAAATCACCCGGGGGTCTTGTTAAAAACACCAATAGCAGAGTCTGATTTAGTAAGTTTGGGGAAAGGCCTAAGAATTTGCATTTCTACAGGTTCCCAGGGTGAAGTTAGTGATACTAGTCTGTGAACACTTATAAAAAAGAAGCCCATATATGTGCTCTTTTTTCAAGATTCTTGGTAGGAAATGTTTTTAAAAAATTAAAAGTAAAGAAAAAAAAGAGAGAGAAACGTGATCTTCCTCTACAGATCTGTAAAACTTATTTCTGTATCATTTCTAATAATATTGAGCAGATCTGAAATGGAAAGTAACATTTGATACACAAGTAAACTATACAAACCACTGGTGAATATGAGCATGAACACATTTAAAAAGGAATAGGCCTCTAAAAAGCAGCTTTGACTTCTTGTAAATTTCATTGTGAAGGGCATAATATCATTAATTAGGTCAGACAAAATTAGTGAATAAAAAAAGTTGAGATTTTATAATAAATTAGAAATTGCAAGAACAATGTTGTCTTTAGTTATTCATACAGATGACTAATGTAGTTGATAAAAATTATAAAGTCTAGCTGAAAAGAAAAAGAAAAATGGTCAGGGGGACATACACATGTCCAATTTCCTTGAAAACATATAGAAAAATTATTAAAATTATATAAGCTAAGTAAAGATATTTTGTTCTAAAGTACACCTGAATTTCAAAAGCAGATAAATAAAAATAAATATGCAATACAGTTTTTAAGAGTATGGTGTTAATATATATTTGAAAAATGTATTTTTTAAGGAAAATAAGTGAAGCGCATTGAAAGTTGTTACAAAAAACAACTTATTCAAAATAATTTTGCACATGCAATTTGAAAGTGAAGCCTCTTGAATACAGAAAACAATGAGTTATAAAATTATGTCTTACATAGTTCATATAGTTCCCTTAAAATCCAAACTCTTAGGCTTTGTAAGTCCCTCTTTAACAGATAATTGAAAAATAGTTACTGAATTATGAGTTGTGAAGCTTTTCTGTATTTAAGATATGAGGACCTGTAGTACTTTACCTTCTCTGAAGACAGAACCAAAAAGAGATAAGCATAAGTTAAAGGATGAAAGATAAAAGTTAGACAGAGGAAAATATTTTGAACGGGGTAGTATTTACTGGCTGAAAAGAGGTTGTAAAATATTCAATTTTATGTGACTCGTGTAGCTAACTGTGAAAAAGGAGATACATGTAGGCCTTCTCTTTCTGGGACATTGCAGCAATCTCCTAATTGGTGTTTTGATCTCTAAATAATCTCCTTTCTATTCCGTCATTCACACCCCCACCTAACTTCCCTCCCTGAAAGAACAAGCTGGTCTTGTCATGTCCCTATACGTAATTCTTCAATAGCTTCCTCTTTATTAAATCATAAGTCCAAATTTCCTTGGATGGCACTTCAGGTTCTTCAGACTCTTTTCTAACTTATCTTTCTTACCTTATCATCCCATTACAAAGGCTTACCTCACCCTATCTACTTGTTTCTGGAACCCGCCCTGCATGTCATGCACCAACGTTTTAACGAATCCGTGTTCCTCCCTCAGCTGTGCCTGCTGGCATTCACATCTCTCAAGCTCCAGCTCACACTCCACTTCCCTCTTGAAGCCTTTCCTCCTTCCTCAAGTAAAGAGGTGGCACTTGTAATACAGGTGTCGACTTACTGTGTACGCAGCTGTCCTCACTTTTCAACTGTAAGCTACTGCAGGACTAGAAAAATGACTTATTTATATTTGTATCTTTCATAATGAAATAGATGAGCAATAAGCATATTTGATTTAAGGCAAAGTGTTGATCAGTTTCATATACTATCATAATAGTTTTCTTAAATCTAAAAAGGTAAATATCAGAGTACTTTGGGTAATATGATCATTAGCTGCAGGACAACTAGATTTCTCTTAAGAGTTTCCTTATATTCAAATAGTGTTGACTTAATATTTTTATCCTAACATAGATATATCAAGTATCAGATATTTTTATTATGGATTTACCAACCTATGATAAGTACATACAGAAAATAAAGAAATAGTATCATGCATAATCCCATTATACAAATAAAAGAATGGTTATAGTTTTGGTGCATTTTCTGTTGTTTGTGATGTCCACACTTACGTAGTTCTAAATATTATTTATTGTCTTCCTTTATTGCCAGAGACTGTTAATGTAATTCTGCATGTAACCTTTATACATTTAATAGTAGTAGTACATTTAATGGTAGATTTGCCTCAGATTCAATTATATAAAAACCCTCATATTTTAGTACTCTATCTTATTTTATTTCAACACCAACGTAATTTAATAAAACCTTTGGCTACTTGGTCAATAGCCAATTTGCTTCTATATCATACAAATAAAGTGATGTCTCTTGCTTTTTGGACTTTCAAATTTCTTTGTAATTAATGATTCATCTGTGTGACCTAAACTCAACAGGCTCTAGTGATGACAAAGATACTAATGTCAAAGATGCCTGTGAAAAATGTAAATACAAGTTATTTTGTGAAATGTAAGCATGCAAAAAGCAAAATTTCTAAATTCATATTTTATTTTGCATAACTTTAGATTTTAAATATTAATTTGAAATTAAATAAATAAGTATAGTATGATGGCATTTGATTTTTATCTATGAATGTATATGTATTTAAATTGGTAAAAAACATTTTGGGGCATCCTCTCACTGTGAAATGAGAAACATAATTTATATTTGGGCTGATACAGTGTTACTGAGCGCCTACACTGTGTCAGGCACCATTGCTAGAACTAATACATATATGCTAACAAATAAAGCAGCAAAGTGCAGCATACTCACATCAACAATCAGGAAGTCTAGCCAGCACCAGGCATTGGTAAAATACACTTGAAAACCATATGCAACCCACTTTAGCAGCATTTCCAGGATGAATATGTAAGTGAAAACCTTGTCAGCATATTCTAACATGGTCTTAATGGTTTTTCGCTGCTCAATGTATATATCTTCAAAGGCCTGTAAGTCAAAAATTCTATTAAATTTTATGATCAGAAACAGTTTCTAATTGATGATTTCTTAAAAAGGGAAATGATGCAAGCTCTTATCAGGTGCCTAAGGCTGGAAGGTTTAATGTTTCCCATGGCTGAATTTTACTTTATCATTATCTGATCATAAATGACTGCTGACTGGGCATTTCAGTCAACCAAGGGTTTCAGTAATTTTTAAATTTTGGTCTCAGTGTACCCCCAAAGAGCTTAAAATTTTTGACAGACTGCCAGCTGCTTCTCTCTAGATCAGGAGGCAGTGGAACGCCTGGGAGTAGATTGGTCTCATTCAGTGCAGACTCAATGGAATGCATCCTCTAGTAATGCAGATATAAAGCAGGGAGGTCCCTCAGCCTACGGAAAAAGGAAAGGATTGTCATTGCTCACTTTCTTGTCTCTCTCCCTCCCTCTCTGTGTGTGTGTGTGTGGGCGGGGGGTGGGTGTATGTTTGGAAATTCCCTTTGACAGAATTTTGCAGAGCCCTTGGGAAAGAGTGGGTAACTCATTTGCAGGAACTCCTGAGGCTTCCGGAATGAAAAGACTATTTATCTAACTTAATCTTCTTATCGGAAAAATTATCAGGAAAACCTGGCAGCCTGGATTAAAGACAAAGGAACATTTTCTTTTTTAGATAACAAGAATCAGGGCTTGTAACCAGAGCTCCATACAAGGACCTAAATGTTTCTGGGCTTTGCTTATAGCTGAAGCTGTAAACCCCTGAAGAGCCAGCCACTGTGCCAGCACCTTGTGCAATTTGGTGAGCACTGACTGGGTGTAACTGAGAACAAACAGCTCCTACAGCAAAGGTACTAGTCACTAGTGAGACTTCATAGTTCTCTCTCTACTTGGCTTTAGAAAGCACGTCTGGCAAGGTGCGGTGGCTCACGCCTGTAGTCCCAGCTCTTTAAGAGGCCAAGACGGGCAGATCTCTTGAGGCCAGGAGTTCGAGACCAGCCTGGCCAAGATGGCAAAACCCAGTCTCTATTACTAGAAATACAAAAATTAGCCAGGTGTGGTAGCTCACACCTGTAATCCCAGCTACTTGGGAGTTTAAGGCACAAGAATGGCATGAACCCAAGAGGTGGAGGCTGCAGTGAGTCGAGATCACACCACTGCACTCCAGCCTGGGCAACAGCAAGACTCTGTCTAAAAAAAAATAATAAAAAAGGTAAAGAAAATAAAGCATGGCTGATCCTCTTTAAACTGAGTATATGGCAGGACACAGGATTCTTAGTCAAATCAGAATTCGGCTTAGAGGCCTCCAGATCCAATGCAGTAATTCTTCTAATGAAATCAACTCACCAAACACTCTAGTTATTAATGAAATTGAAACAGTAAAAGGAATGCAACCACATTTGTATCACCAATTAAGAAAATAGGTCATATCATTTTCATTATATTAATATTTTGATCCAGTTGATCATTTCATTGAATGAAATCAGACATAAGTTTGTAATGCCATGATTTTTCTGCTAGTCAGTAATTAAGTTAGTCTACTTCTTATCATTCACTGTGGTTGGCAATAGCAAATCAGTATGAAGAAGACAGAGGAGTCCCCTGCAGCACGGAGTTTATGTTAAGCAATTTTGATGGGAACAGGAGGCAGAGAAATTCTGGGCAGAAGAGGACGGGTACCTGGCGAGGGATCCACCCTCGAGCCTGGAACCATGGCCCAAAGTGAGAATATAATCCCTGTTTTCCCACTTAAATGTTGCCTTTTCCAAAACCACCCATGGTGCACCCTGCCCCGATCCTGTGCCTATATAAAGCCCAGAACTCAGCAGGCAGACAGGAAGAACAGTTGGACATCAGAGACCACAGTTGGACATCAGAGAGAAGTAGCTTGACATCAGAGGGACAGCTTAACAGCATAACTTCGGAGAGGAGTCTGGTTGGGGATGGCCAGACTCCAGGGGAAGATTACCTTCCTGCTCCATCTCCTTTCAGCTCCCCTTCCCTCTGAGAGCCACTTTCACTGGCAATAAAATCCCCTACATTTACCATCTTCAAGTCGTTTGTACAAACTCATTCCTCCTGGATGCCAGACATGAACTTGGGTACCATAAGTGTGGGTGCAAAAGGCTGTCACACTGACCCTCCACTGAACTGTTAACATTTAAGCTATCCATGGATGGCAAAGCTGAAAGGGCACTGTAACACTTCCTCTGGGGCTTCAAGGATTGCAGGCACCCTCCCCTAGACGCTCCCGTGGGGCTGGTATGGAGTTCACTCTTGCGGTGCCCAAATGCGCTCACCTTGGCTACTGCACCCACTCACCTGCGCTCCCCCTCCTGTGAGGGGTGGAGCAGTGAGTGAGTGGAGTTCGCTCCTACCAGCACCCATGCACTCTAGTTCTCACCTGCAAAGGGGTCAGGGAAATATCGTGCTTCAGTTTGATATTTAGCTGATAATCCTACATCATGTCTACATAACTAGTCTTAATAAGAACTGTCTCTGATGACTAAAAGTCAGAAAGATCCTTCTTTAAACATTACAAGAAACCATAACGATCTGAGTTTGGTTCCACCTGAGGGCTACTCCAGACAGAGTGATAAAAATTGCTATTTACTGAGCCTCTCATACTGTGCTAAACATATCACACATATTTCTTCTCATTCTTACAAACACCTTAATTTAAAAGTGGGTAATATGAGTTGATTGAAGGGAAAGGGAAAAGATTTCAGGTGAAAGGTGAAGGAGTGGATCATGCATCACCTACCAGAGCCCCACTACTCAGCAGAATCATGAAGACAATGAAGGTTTCGAACCAATTGTGCTCCACTATCTTATAGCATGTTTTCCTCAAATTCCACCAGAGTTTCCCTTTGCCTTCTTCTATGCTTATCTGACAACACTTGAACTTCCGTACACAGTCTAAAATATGTGGAAAAAAAATGAAGAAAAAAATTACTCTTTGATTAGGTATATTTGTGTTGGTGGGAGATTCATCTACATTATTACCTGATAATATAGTGTAAATAACATTACACTACAGAAGCTATCTTAAAATCATCTATATGGCTTTTTAATCATTTGTTTAATAAATACGTATTTTTACGTTGATAGCACTACTATAATGGATTACATTACATTATAAAAACACAATATATAAAAAATAGAAGAACCAAAAAGAAAATAAACTTACCAAAAGTTGATATTTCCATCGTGTCCTTATCCTATGAGTGTAATTCCACTCTATATGGACATTTTACATATTTGAATTCTGATTAGTTCACTTAATGGTATAACTATTTCCCATCTTTATTATAAGTAAATAAATTTGTGAAAGATTTCATAATATTTCTCTAAATATGATTACTAGAATTAATATAACTATTCCACCTTTTTTTTTGAGAGGGAGTCTCACTCTATTGTCCAGGCTGGAGTGCAGTGGCCTGACCTCGGCTCATGCACTGCAGCCTCCGTCTCCTAGGTTCAAGAGATTCTCCTGCCTCAGCCTTCGAGTAGCTGGTATTACAGGCGCATACCACTATGCCCGGTAGAGATGGGGTCTCACCATGTTTGCCTGGTTGGTCTTGAACTCCTGACCTCAAGTGATCCACCTGCCTCGGCCTCCCAAATTGCTGGGATTACAGGCGTGAGCCACCGTGCCCAGCCCAATTCCACCATTATTGAATACTTTAAATAATGCTTTAAATCTGGCCATGATCAATAGCAATCCAATAAACACCTTTGTATAATTTCTGGATTGCTAGATCAAAGGCTCTTCAACAAATACTTACTTAGTATCTACTATTGTCAAAAAATTGCATAGAACAAATTATAATACTATAACATGTAAAACATAGCCTTGTCCTCAAAGAATGTACATTTTAAGTTGGGGCAATGTGTCTACAATTCTATAGTTATGGAAAGCAACAACTATCACAAAACAAAGTATTATGAGAGTTTTCTGGTAAACTTTAATTTCCAAGCTTTATGGAGGAAACGGATTTGAGACTAGATCTTGAAGGATATATAAGAGCCATATGTAGAAAATGAAGCTGTAAGAATGCAGAAACGATACAAGTAAAACTTAGTGACAAAAAAGTCTGTGAGTTACACAGAAGGAAATAGGAGTCAAAACTAGAAAAGCAGCTTAGAGCCCAGGGTTTTTGGTGGTTTGATACACAGCATTGCTATTACAATGTATAACTGATCCATACCTCAAATAACATAATTTTAGCTTTCTTCAGAAAATACTTTTGCGATTACTCCAGTGACATGTTGCCCCATATCATATGACTCATAGTATATTTTGGCATTTTTATGATCTATCTTTTTTCAGAAATAATAAAAAATATTTGACCTTGACTGAAATAGGAGCTGTTTCAATCAAGGACAAATTTAAATGTACACTTATCAATTAGTACCCATTATAGTATCACAAAATAGTACATGATAAATTACTTCTCTCACTTTCTAATTTATTTAATTTTTAAACCTAAAGAGAGATGTGTGTGATTTGGCTTTCTCTCCTGTAAGATATTTTAGAAGGCCACAGAAAAGCCAGTTAGTAATTTCTTAGAGTTAAAAATGATTCATAAAAATGAAAATATCTAATTACATAAATTAAACTTTGCGTTTTAAAAAGTTGCATTTTTTTTCAAACAGCAAATGCAAGAAAACCAAATAAATGTACAGTTGTTGGATAGGTATAGATGATTACTAGATAGATAGATAGATAAGATAGATAGATAGATAGATACAGATAATAGATAGATAATAGATGGTAGACAGATAACAGACATTTAAATAAATAGGAAAAAAATTGATAGAAAAGAGGATACTCAAGACCACATATGTTATTGTTTTGCTTACCTTCTGTAAAACAAGCTTCAGGTTCAAGGGATTCCTCAGGTTCAACCTCAGGCTGTTCTCCCTCAGCAGGAGCTCCAATATCAACCGTGCTGCCTTCAGATGAACTAGTTGCATTTAGCTTCTGAAAATCAATCCCACAAAAAAACATATTTAATTATTTTCTTTAATCTAAATACAAAAATTAATTAGGTGTGCCCCCCCATCTTCTGTATGCATTTTCTTGATCTGTAATTTAAGAACTTAAACATAATGCCAATCCGCTTTGGTAAAGGTCACGGGTCACAAGATTAGATACAACACCATAGTATTTTTTTTCTTTAAAATATGGTGCTAACAACTGAAATAACTTCTGTTTGAGCCTATGTATAGAGATTCTGAAAGAAAATCCTGCAGAAAGCTTATGTAAGCTGCCAGAGTCATAAAATCATCTGTGATCTTGCTTTTGTACATTAGTTTGCAAATGGTTTTCAAATAGTTTGTTTTATTCTAAAATTGTGACCCAACCAATGAAAGCTGCACAAGTGTATTTTCATGTCAAATTCAGAAAAGATTTGATCAAATGCACATAAACAGCAACCATCTAAATTTATCCACTTTTCATTGACATGAAAACATATACCAGATTGTTATTAAATATATTCTATAATTTTCTAATTCCAAAAAGAGCAGCACATTGTTAGCTATATAGCAAGAGCTGATATTTTGCATTCTCTTTGGCCAATGCACTCCTGTGTTTCATTGTGCATTTGGAAACTACTTGTTACTCTGGCACTCTTACCTGCCCTGTTAGTACAGGCAGAAATGAATATTTAGTTGTTCTTTTGTTTTCCTTTAGGTTAAATCAAATATCACCAAAAGAAAAATGTAATGGAAGTTGTTTTATATCTTGAAATGCAATAAACTTTAGCCAGGTCAGTCCATTCTTGGGATCAGCATGCATGAAGGGATCCCAGTCTTTAACCTGGTCTTAAAATGCTCCAGAAATGATGCAGGGCCAGGTGTGAGTGCCACACAGGAATCAGAGTAGTTTGGGCCACAGCATTCTCGGACCTGTTACAATGTTATTACCATTAGTGCATAACATTAGGAAATGGTTGAGCTGATAAGAGCTACTTTATAAAAAGGATGAGGTAAGCACATGATCAAATGCACACTGAAGTATGTTAAACTAGAATAAGATGGATGCTGTAGTCAGTACTGGAAATGTTATATTTATATTTGGGCATAAGATTATGTGGATTTTCTCTAGAAAGATGGTTTCTTTATTTTATGAAAATAATTTTCTTTATATAAAATATTTCTTTAGCATAGTGATGCTGATGACTTAAAAAACATTGATGTATGATATACATGAGATTAAAAATGCTTTTGTCTCTTGTACTTTAAAAATACTAATGATAGAAGCATAAATATTAGATACTTCTGCCTGCTTTGAGTTAGTTTGAGAATTATTTTTTAATTTGTCCAAAAAAGTTAAATCAAAGATTATATATTATAAGGTGCTTGAAGGTTGATGGTTTCTTATTTTAATTTATCAGGTATATCAAATTACTAGAAAAATAATCCTAATATCTTTGTCATTAAAATTTGAATATATTTGTTCTCAGAAGAAACATTACATGTTTTTCTAATTTCTTATCCTTTGAATTGGAATCTTTCGAGATAAGTATAACTATGTTTCTATACATGTAATTGACTAAAAAATGACTTTAAAATCTTCTCATTTTAATATATCTAATTCACACGAAGCTGTTATGCTATTAGAGACCTGATAATACTGATCTTATCACTTGCAGCATGTTGGAAAATAACACAGGTAATCAGAAAAGCTGAAGCTTAGTCACATCTGATGGAAGTACAGACAATCCACAATAAGAGACAAAAAATATTCCTTTTAAGAATAAGGTTCACACTGTAAACACAGAACGGGATAAGACTTGGGGTGACCCCAAGGGAAAAATGAGGATCCATATTCAGGGTTCTGCAAATGCTCAGGCTGACATTGCTGAATGACTGTATCAGAGCTTACATCAGTGCTAAGTGTGTTACAGGTCTTAATAAATTTTGCTTAAAAAAATGAATGAGTGAGTGAATAAATGAATGAAAGACATCATAACATAATGAAGTCTAGCCCTTGACAGTGATTGGGAGAAGTCACCAGACAGCATATTATAGAAGCTCTTCATTAAAACGTGCAAAAGTTTACATAGGATTCCTGTAACATCAATTATCACTCCTGCTGCCAAGTATCTGGGTTGCCAATACTTTAAATGACTTTGGGAAGACTTTCACCACCACACCATTTTTTTCTTCACTGTCTATTTTGCAACAATCATGATTCCTTGCTTTCATAAAGTCTCCCCAATAAGTCTGGACTCCTAATTTCTTCCATCCATCTTCACTCACCACATGCACCCTAGGCTATTCACCAACCTTTTCATGGCTTATCATACATCTTGAACCTTGATAACGTATGGGTCAAATTATTTCAGTCGGATGGATTCTGGGTACTTTAGCATGCTTGTAAGACATTTGGGGGCAGAAGCCATGTACTCTAGGCCCTATGGATAATACACCAATATGGAGAATATGAATAATACACATTTACTCTAGGCCGTATGGATAATACACCAATATAGTTCAAAACAAGGAACAGACTTTGAATTGCCAAAATGCTGTTCATTAAGTATTGAATGAATGAATGAATTGCTAGATACACTGTCTGTTTTCAATAGCCTGTTCAAATTAGCAATTTGCCAAGTAGTTTGATCCAAGGTTAAAATCAGAGAATATCAAACAGAGTTTGCTGTACTTGTCTGAAAATGAGAAGCATGTTGAGGTGTTTTTTTAATTGCTTTTTTATTCATTTTCTCTGGAATTTCAAATTATAAGAGACATTCCTGTATTTTCTCTTATTTAAATCACATTAAAAGTAGAAGAATTAACATTTCTCCCTTTCATTTTAGGGCACTACCTTAGTTTTGATGTAGAATTAATAGACATCTTTTTCCTAAAGCCAAATATTTATCTATTGAAAGGTCAAATTTTTACATTTTCCAAGGTTCAATTCAAAAGTATTTTGTGTTTCTGGAAAATGCATCTCATCAGACTTAATTTTTTGGAGGAAAGATCATGTTTTTGTCACCCTCGTGTCTCTAGCACCAATGTTTGTGTTTAATAAATTTTGGGTAAATGAATGAATGACCAGTGCTAGGACTTTTTTATCCAACCACTAACTACTAACACTTCCTATCTGATATTTACTTTCACATTCAAAAGAATACACATAATATTTTCTCTTAATTGCAGAGTAACACAAATCTTTTAAGATTCTGAATTGTGTGGGCAATGACGAACAACTCTTAGAACTAGGAGTACTGTCTTAAAACCAGTCTGCCAATTATTCAGACCTAACGTGAGTGTATGAGGTGAACTGTAGTTTAACTGTGGAGTCAGGAAAACTATTACTAAATCATTTTGACAGTGTTTTCCCTCTTTTCACTCTGTGTACAAGGATCTATAGCTCCAGTGATGAATGGAGCCTCTTTAAGAATGCAATCTCATCCTTCCCCACTGTCTTCTGAAGCGCAATAGCACAGGATCTGTCACACGTGTTACTTGAATACTTTTCCACTTGTGGTACTTGATTTACAAATAACAAAGAATCTAAGCAGCACATTGATCCTTAACGTCAGCCAATCCAGTATTTATTTAGAGAAGGAAATGTGAGTTTTATCGTCTTGTGAAAAGTTATAGCGAATCAGTGGTTGGATTCCAGATCTTCTACACCCCATTCTGCCTTGCTTCTCTAAAGAATCTTTTTGATGATTCAAAAGTAAACCCAATGTTTATCAGTTTAAAACATTTAGTAGACTAGATATGTAATCAAATATTGTAGGTTCAAGGTAGTGCTTATGATATTGTTGATTTCCATGTTTCAAAACCATGAACTTTAGTATTAATTCAAGTTATATTCATAGTTGTTAATGTATTTTAATGTAGAGTAGAGCTAAATAAACATTGGAATATTACATGAACAAAAAGTTTTATTTAAGCAATGATCCTGAAACATAGGCAGGAAATTCTGATTTATAAAACCCTTCTTGATAACATCAATTAAATGACTTCCTTAAAATTACATTCGAGGCAAATATCATAATATTATAAAATATGTTGACTAAAGCAGTTAAAATGTGTAAAAGCCCATAAAATAAAATTAATCAAATTAGGAATATAAAAATATTTAGCTTCATTTAAGGTCATAATTACGATCAACCTAACTGCAGTACATAGTCACCAATTAGAACTGTGAGATGATCACTATGTGAAACTGTTACAACTCATGCACTTAAGAATTTTCAGATAAAGAGTGCCTGTAAATGCTCCAATCTAGGCATAATTCATGGTGAAATACTGCATAAGTAAGTGACCAAAATATGAACTGGCTAGAAGCAGATCCAGTTTAAAAAGTTCTATATACGTCCCTTTGGTATAATTTGGATATTTAGGTTCACTTTTTATTACCTGTACTTATTTATCAGGAAACTAGCGGACTAACTGATGTTGTTAGCATAGCCCTTGCCTAGTTAAAATTTAACAAAATAAGGATGCCAGGACAATAAAGAGATCAAATAGGAATAGCCAATTTTATAAGCTCTGAAAAAAGGCATTGGCAATCATTTATTTTCAGGTGGAAATATTACTTGAACAATGTTTTTGGTGGATACCTAATATTATAGGACTCTTCCTATTGAAAATCTACTGTGATTCTTTTATATGCTGGATAATTATAATCAAATGATCTAAGCAGGGCAGAATCATATTTTGCTTAATGATCTAATAAACATCCAGATACAATATTTCATTTTGTACTTTTAGATATTATACTTCCAACTTATGCTTTCTGCTTTAATAATAAATTACTACTAAATATCAATGTGCCAAATGAATAGTTTTTCTTTAGACAGCAAATGTGAGCAAATGAAAGTAAATTATTTTCAAAAATAATGAATCACAACAGAAAATGGAAGAGAAAACATGACTTCCTATTAAATTTTTCATGGGCACACTCGTTTTTCATTATGAAGCTAGGATACATTTCGAAGAAAACATAATTAGTAGATATTGTATATAATTTGGGAAAAGAGAGATATTTTAATTTAATTTAATTAAAAAATTTGCACTTAAAAAAGAGAAAACTTCAAATACAGATTAAATCAAGTATCCTATATCTGACAATTTTGGTTTCCGAGAACAAAAAAAGAATATAGTAAAATCAAAATAATTACTCGCAGTATACTACATTATCCAGAAAGTCATTTTAGTGTTTATAATGAATACATTATAACATTTTTTAAACCACAAATAATAGGATTTTAAATATTTTTCTTCAGATGGCAAAAGGAAATCTTATGTCATTGATGTCCTACTGCTCAGTAGATTACCAGTGACCCAAAGACACACGTGTTTGGCCCATTTTGTTCTTATATTAAAGATATTTTGGGCATTTTTTTCCATCTTAATCACTATCCCACTGGAAAACCTTCCCATGAGGACTACGCATTCTCTAGGATAAAGTCATAGACAGGTGCCTGTTGAACCCATTCCACCATTGCTTACGCAAACCTTCCCTACACATTTTTGCCCCTTTTCCTAACCCCTGTATTAGAAATTAGTATTTTTTTTAGGAAGTGGACAATGTTTCCTGAGGGAGAATCAGAGACTTTTTCAAGGAAATCAAAAATTGCAATAATGTGAGGATTGAAAATAAACGAACCAGTTCCTTCTTAGCTTCTATTCTACCACCTTTACTCCAGCTGAACCCCCTAGATACATTGATGGATAATATGCCTCAACTATCTTTCTAAACAGGAAATTGGCAAAATGGGATACTCAGAGAATAAGAAAACTAACCTTGCCTCTTTCCAAGAAACAAGCTATTATCCAAAAGTGCCTAAATCTCATGCTTTTCTGAAGAATTAATACATAATAGGAAAAAGTAATTATCTGTAGTCCCTGTGTATATGCGCATCTGTGTTTGACTGTAAACAATTACGCATCTTGGATCCCATTTTATATACCATTCCTCCAATATATGAGGCATTATAGTTCATGAACCTGGAGAGCCAGTGATGGAATATTTTGTTTCAAAGTATAAAGGAATGCTCCAGGAATGGCATGATTATTGCTTCTTCCAAACAGCCAACTACACTTTTATATTAGTGTTGTTTTATAGTTTTATTGGCAAAAGGAGAGGAAACTGTATCTAAGTGACAAAATAAATAACACTTCTTAAAGATGATTAAATTGGGTTTAGGCAATTTGGTTAAATATTTGTGCATAAAACTGTGATTTCAACATTAAGAAATGAAGGTCCACTAATGGATCCCATAGAATGATGTTACATTTATTGCTATTGTCACACGATAGAGAGGTCTCTTCATTTTAAAAACACCCTAGGAGCAAGAGTTTCTGATTCTTTTCCTATACAGGAGTTTGTGGATCATGATAAATTTAAATAATATTCTTCAGGAGAAAGTTTTCCAGCAGGTCTCAATAAAATAGAGTGGAGAGAAAGCACGGAGGAGCCAAGAAGATGAAGAAGATGGACTCTAAATCTATTTTTAGAAGGAGCATACCATCTATAAGTCTTTCATTATCACTATTATTATTATTATTTGGTATACAAAAGACATGATTTCCTTTTCTTTCAGTCTAAGAGTTTTAAGGGTAAATATAAACAGACTTTCCAAAGAAATTGTATTCTAAATGCAAAATACTGTTGGTCAACTCCTAAATAAAGCAATGCCATTTTCCCTAAAATGAAGCAGATAAATATTATACTCATGTTGCTAGCTACTGAAACATAGACATTCCTATTCATTTACATTATTATCACATTAAAACATCCTTTGGGAAGTTTGCACATGAATAAGGGATTGCTTTAATTTGAAGATTACCCTTCAGAAAAACATTACACTAAATAAAAAATTGTCAAGGCTTAAGTACAGTAACTGGGCTATATTTTTTTTAAAGACAGAGGATAAAAAGCATTTTTGCAAGTTTTCAAAGAGCACCTACATTTCTCCTTTGGGCTCCAAATATGTTCAAAACTCTGTAACATTAAAAGGAAATTAAATAATCCATAAAGGCATGCACTTTCACTTTTCATTGAATATAATTTCTATTAAAATCTATGTAAGAAAATTAGCAGCTAAATCATTTTTTTTAAAGTTAGGGTTGTCAGACTTGCCTGACCATGCTTTATATGACTCAGCATAATAGCAGCTGTGCATGTTTTTATTCTACTGCCAATGGAAGGGCAAGGAATGTAGCTGAGTAACATGCAGGCCAGTCAAAAGTCATTTAGAAACTGATTATATTTATAGATGTACAACTTGCTTGGGTAACCTGGGTAAAAGTGGTGGCACGAGCCTCTGGCTGGTTAAAAAACACCAGAGCTGCATTCTTGATGGCTCCAGCTTGATTTTACTCCTGTGAGAAGTAAGAATGGTAAGCGGTGAAGGTCACCATATCACACTACTAAATTTCACTTCGAAAAATAGTCATTTAAGCATGGCTTCCACATTATTAAATACTCTAAAAGAAAAAAACAATCATTCAAAATCACAAAAGGAATTACATTAATATAATCGAAATAACATTAAAATTAAAGCATACGTGATTATGACATGATTTTAAATGGTCTACTCTAGAGAATCTACAGAAAACTACTGAAGAATCATACAAATTTAGCAAAGACATTGCAGAGGACTTACTGTGAACAGCTAAAAAACCTCTGAGTCCATCCACTCAGTCTGCCTTATAAAAAAATTCATTTAGACATTCCAGAAAAAAAGCCTCATTTTTTCTTTAATTAAAAAATTAATTTAGAAAGGATTGGTAATAAGCCTCATGATGTTTCTTACTACTTTGTGATATTTAACAATGTAATCCTCTCCCCCAGTTAGAAAAATGACCAGACAAAAATGACTAGAAGGCAGACAAGAAATGCTATTTCAAATGGGAGTGTCTAAAATTCTTCAATAATTGTTTTAATTCTCTAGTTTTTTAGTGTAGAGCTACCAGGTAAAATTCTGAAAGATCAAAAACTACACACAACCTCTTTCATGGCTATAATCCTAATCATTTATTATTTTATAAATTTATGTCTAGAAAGTTTGATATAAAGCCAGAATTAAAACCCCCTCCAAATAATGTTAACACTGAAGTAACAGACTCTATGCTGGGAAGGTATTGGAAGGACTCCGCAACTCAAGCAATAAAATAATCCTATCTGCTTCCACCTGGCAGGTCAGTTCTCTTCCTCCAATTCTGAAATACTGAATTCACAAATATTATTTTAGAGTATTTAACTCAGAGCTAACTTAATTGGAAAACAAATCAAAAAGTTTAATGATAACAAGAGAAACAAGAGATTTCCGTACTCTAAACCCCACATCACCGGACTTCCCTCTTACTTCAAACATAATGGCTTAAGTTAAGGCAAAATACTGCTCTTTTGGAAAACCCAGGGCTGTAAAATCTCTTAAAGTTAAGAAGACTGGATGTCAAGTTAAACATTCCTCAAAAGATACTCAAACTTAGCGAAAAGATTAAACTAACCAATGGCTTCAACGTTTGATACTGTATAATTCATTCTTAGTTTATATGACAGCCTAAAACTAAACGTGTGAAAATAAAAATTGACTTTTTTTACTATTAGGGAAATATTCACCATTAGGCATAATTTCAAAATAATGAGAAGGGAATATACATCAAAATTCAAATGACCCAATTCAATTTTATAAATGCCGACTTCAGCTTCTATAATAGCAGTATACGATATAAGAAACTGGGCCACTCCACCCTTCCAGCATAACCCAACTATTATAACAACACTTTTTCAAAATTTTGTTAATAAGATTTTAAGATACTATTCAACTTTCAAACAATAATCTAGTTAGTAAAAATTTAAGTTCAACTAATTAAAGTAATTCTTTGCCCCAGGACAGAAGGGTTTATTACTTTTCCCTTGAATCTCATCAGTTATTTCTTGTGAAACTGACATCTATGTCCCTGTTATTTTTACCTTCCTATATTCAAACATTGTCTGAATTTCCCATTAAACATCTACTTCTACCTAATCACTAACAGCAATACTACGTAACTTACAAACAAGAAAAAATGGAAAATAACATACTCTTTAGTAATTCTATCAAATAAATACAGAAAAACTGTCTGAAATAGCTAGTTTTTTTTTTTTTTTTTTTTTTTTTTGAGACAGAGTTTCATCCTGTTGCCCAGGCTGGAGTGCAATGGGGTGATCTTGGCTCACTGCAACCTCTACTTCCTGGGTTCAAGTGATTCTCCTGCTTCAGCCTCCCAAGTAGCTGGGATTACAGGCACGCACCACCACGCCTGGCTAATTTTTTGAATCTTTAGTAGAGACAGAGTTTCACCATGTTGGCCATGCTGGTCTCGAACTCCTGACCTCGTGATCCACCCACCTTTGTTCTTTTTTTTATAACTATATTTTCCCTCATAATTTTGGCTGATTGTTAATTATTATGACCATGTTGTGCTACTTAAATTTTACCTTTCAGTGCCCAAACTCTCCTATGTCGTCATTCTTTCTTTCCCGACATCAGGAATAGAAGCTTTCATCTTCCTCGCCAAACAATTCGTATGAGGAAGGAACGAATCTTTGTTTTTCCTTGTTATTTTTGTTTGTTAGTGCAAACTTTAATTACTGGAAATCTTGTCTTCATTTTTATATAAACAATTAAATACTAAGGTTTTAAATTCCTCTCTTTACCTCCAACTCTGTACTTATTCAGCTACAGGTTAATAGCAAACAAAACAAAAAATATATTCTGTTGCTCATACCCTTCTTGTAAATCAAAGAATACATTGAGTTACCAGGACTTACTGAGTTGGTAAATTCAGAATTTTACATTCTATAACGTATTAAGGATTTTTGTTTCTTTAAACAGCGAACACTGAGCTCAGTAGGCTTAAATATGTTTTTAGTGTGATTCCTCATCAATACCTTCTCTTCAAAAAAAATGACCGACTTCAGGAAAGATAAACTATATAGAAATATCAAGCCAAGATCCCAATCAGATCTTCCTTCAGTAAATAGGTCTGTGCAAACAAAGTACAATACTATTTTATGACGTATTTCATAAGAATTAAGAACTAAGAACATAGCAAGATGAGAATTGAAACTACCCTCTCATCAGGTATTTTTCCAGTACATACAAAAAACACTGCTGTGGGCAAATTACAAGGAAGAAAGTGGAGAAATTGAGGCATTTTGAGAAATTTAAAATTATTTTTAAATACTGAAAAAATTCATATCAAGAATACTATCAAGGATTCAAAATGTGAGTATTTGAAACATGAGTCAGCATATTGTTTATCTAGCTATATTTTAATCTATCATTAATTTATTTATTACCAACTTTTCCATGGAAAATGTATTGCTAGACAGATATTTTCTATTTTCTTAACAGGAAGGAAACATGCAATTTAAAAATACCTGATAATTTTAAACAACAGAAATATATAACACCAAAATACCTCCTTATTTAAACATTTTTACCTCTTTGCTTTCCTCCATATCTGACTCACTGCTGAATTCTTCAGTATTTAAATTTTCAAAGTCAGATTCTCCAACAGCAATTGGTACTGTCACAGTGAGGCTAGGGTTGTTTATAAATGACATGTAATCACTTTCATCCACGACATATTTTTCTACACTGCTGCCTATGCCACTAGTAGTTCCATTTCCGTCTTTGAGATAATTGAGGTCTTTGCCTATTTCTATGGTGGTATGGTTGGAAATACAGCTGTCTTTTTTATTATTTAGATCTTCAAGCGGTTTAATTTCATCTAAAGCTTTCTGCTTCCTAACAAAAGCTTTCTGAATAAATTCACGTATTTTTCTTTTAACAAAATCGATTCCTTTCTGCATCCTTCCCACAGCAATCTGGAGATTATTCATTTCGTTATCATCATCAGTGGCAGCAAGATTGTCAGAACTGAAGGAACTCAAAAGCAAGGCCAAGAAGAGGTTCAGAACCTGAAACACAGCAGGAAAACAGGTGATCAAAACATTCTGTTGCTTCAATTGCTTTCCATCATTAGTTTTCTAAAATTGTTCTTGACACCTTATTTTATTCTAATATGCATTTCTGCTAATTCATGATACACTATTCTGAAAAAAAGTGAATGACACAAAAAATGCTTGGTCAATAAAATAATACTATTATCACTATTTGCTTTTTAGTCATTGCAGAAAATACTGAAATCATTGTTAAATGAAACATTTCTATTAAGCTCAGTTCCAAAAGATAAATATAGACAACTGTACAAAAAAAAAAACTTTTATTTGGGATGCTGATATATTTTGGACATTTGTCCCCTCCCAAATCTCATGTGGAATTGTAATCCCCTGCACTAGACGTGGGGCCTGGTGGTAGGTGTTTGGATGATGGGGGCAGATCCCTCATGCCTTGGTGCTGTCTGCGTGTTAGTGAGTTCTCATGAGATGTTGTTATTTAAAAGTTTGTACTGCCTCCTCCCCACACTCTCTCTTGCTTGTTCCTGCTTTCGTCACGTGAAATGCTTGCTCCACTTTGCCTTCTGCCATGATTGAAAGCTCTTTGAAACTTTACCAGAAGCCAAGCAGATGCCAGCACCAAGCTCCCTGCAGAACCATGAGCTAATTAAATCTCTTTCCTTTATAAATTACCCAGTCTCAGGTATTTATCTGTAGCAATGCAAGAATGGCCTTTTACAGATGCTATTTTGACTATGTAATTTGGATTTCCTGAAACACTGATAATTTATTCCTAAAATCAACAATTATCCCAATATATTTAAATATGATTTTATTTTTGTGCCTTTGTACCATTTTTTGTACCTAGATAACTGGACAAATCAGACAAAAATGTATTTATTGCTGGATGAAAAGTCGCAATTTTTATTAAGCTAATTATGGCTACTATAACTATACAATAGTGAGAAATACTATAAAATCGTTATTATACAATAATTATGATGTTATTGTTGAATTAAAGATTGTGGAGTTGAAGTATTGCCATGAATAAGGACAATAATCAGTCTGCAAATTGGGTCTTTAAAAATAGGCTCCACCAGTGTGAATGAGTGAAAAGATTCATGACATTAAACCCACTATTGTGGAAAAAAAAAAAAAGGACAACTTACGAAGAAATCAGACATTCTCAGGGGTACAAGACCGAGTCATATAATTTTTTTTCAGGATTTGATTGACAATATCAATGAATCCCTGATTATTTAAGCACACAGAACACACAGAACAAAAGAAGGATATAGCAGTAAAGGGGGGCAAATGCACAAAGTAAATACAAGTTGCATATCCCTTATTTGAAATGCTTGGGACCAGAAGTATTTTGGATTTTAGATTTTAAAATATTTGCATGTACATAATGACACATCTTGAGAATTAGACACATATGTAAACATAAAATTCATTTAAGTTTCATACACATCTTATACACATAGCCTGAAGGTAATCTTATACAATATTTTTAATAATTTTGTTCAGGAAACAACATTTTGACTGTGGTTTAACTGCGATTCATTACAAGAGGCCAGATGTAGAATTTTCCTCTTGTAGTATCAGGTTGGTGCTAAAAAGCTTTGAACTTCGGAACATTTTGGATTTCAAATTTTCAGATTAGGGATGCTCAACCTGTAGTACAAAAGTAGAATCTTGGGAAAATTTTTACGTAAAACTTCAATAAATAGGATTCTACATTCTTGCTATATTCTCATCTTTCTATCATGCTAATGAGGCTTAGAGCACCTTTGTCTAATTAGTTGTAAGTTAGTCTGACCAATGGTGATTTTTTTAAAAGTAAAAATATGTAAGATCCAGTGAAGACCACGTTTGATTTTGAGAGTGTACTGACAATCTGTCAGTCTCTATACTATGACTCCTGATAATCACATTAAGACCAGACCTGCTCCTTTGCCTCTGGAATTTACCAATAACATTATGTTTTTTCGTAATTTGCTTTGGAACTTGTTATTTGGATTAAAAAAACAACAAAGGAAGAAAAAATGCATGTAAAATTTTTATTTTATCTATTTTGGTGCCATACTATTTCCTAGATTTATTTTCCTAAAGTATATTAAAGTTCTGTCATTTGTCTATTTGGAAATTTTTCTTGATACACATTCACCAATCCTCCCCCAGGGTGGGAGCCAACTATATTGCCTCTGCATTGGACAAATACTCTATTTACAAATGTCATTTACTGTGACATTTATACAGCCTGCTCCCATTTCTCATTCTGTCCTGTTAAATTTCTCATCCACATCTCTACCACATTATATTGGATTCTTTTAAAAAAAAAAACAAGCACAGCTTTACTGATAGATTGGGAGATCTTTTGGTCAGAAACATGCCTTAGAGCCAAGTCCTAGAGCAGTATTAATACCAGATCATAGTAACAATAAAAGTAAAACCAGCTTTTTAGTTGAGCTCTTAGTAAATACCAGTTATTGTGCCAAGCATTTTCAAGGTATATATGATTTATTTCTCACAACTCTATAAGGCAGGAATTATTATTATTACTATTTTACAGATGAAAATGCTTCTACACAACTTATGTGACTTGTCCAAGATCATAGTTAATAAGTAGAGCAGCATTTTTTTTTTGAAAGTCTAACTGTAAGGTCTTTTCTCCTAATTGTGATGTTTGCAGAATAAATGAGGAAACAGTATTCCATGTTTACTCTTACTGATACTTCCTTTCTTTGAACTGCTACCATACTTAGCCAGTATAATAAAGTTTACTATTAATTTTCTAATTGTTTCTCTGATCTTTTATGAATTGATAACTCAATTCAATGCTATTCCACTGTCAGGAAAATAAATAAATATCCCTGGAACATATGACTTTTCTTTCTCATAAATCCATTGAAGTCTTTATTTTTTTTAAAGCAGCCAATCTACATGTGGTGACACAGTGTTGAAACCGTGTTTATTAATACCCACTAGACACTAACTTTCATCAGCATGTTTATCTTAGTTCTACAGATTACTTGACATAGAGGAGCACATATTTTAGAATTCGAGTGCTAGGTAAGAATCGATTTTCTGTTACCTACTAAGTAGCATAACCAATCTGAGCCTCAGTTTCCTCATCTATAAAATAAATGTAATCTTTTTTCTAGTTTCCAGCTTACAACGTTGTTGTAAGGATTCAGTGACAGAATTCATGTGGCTTTCAGCACAGTTCCTGGCACATAGTGAACCTTTGAGAAAGTTTAGCTGTTATCACTGTTACTATTATCCAACTTATCCTCCACAACACTATGTTTTTATTGACTTTATTTCCCTAGAAATATTTGTGTGAGTCAAGTTATTCTCTTTTTTTAGACTTCCTTTGTTACCGAAGGCTATGTGCATAACAGCTGGCACAGGTGTTTGGTGTGATCCATGACAATTTAAGAAAACAGAGTTCAGCAAGCTCACTCAGGGACTGAAATCCTGAATCCTGTTTCACAAATGTGCTAGCTCACTAAATGAAATCAACTCTTTCTTGTGTCTCAAATTAGCCTCTTGCAATGGAAATGTTACCATAATTTCCATTTTGAATTCAAGGTTGAAATATATTACATATTTTAATTGTTTCTCCATCCTGATTCCCAACTTGTGACAGGAAGCCAAAACCTTCACATCCCTCCTGTGTGTTATTGTCTCACCTTCACTTAGGGAGAGAGGAGGTTGTATTCTCTGCTTCTAGAACTATCAGTTTTCACATTCTTTTTCTGCAGCGGCTATCTTCAACCAATAAAGGGTCTCTCGCCATCGTGTCTGGAAACTAAGAATGGCTCATAAAAATCCTGGTCTGAGAAACAGTAGTTTGTGGTCCCAGCTCTGTCTTGTCTGTAGACTAGGCTGGCAGTCCCATCTATTGTGACTACTACATCTATTTGGGTGGAGCCCCATCTGATAGTTCAAGTGTGTTAAAAGGAAGTTATGCCATTTTGTCTTTGGGACATATAGATTTTTCTCTACATATAGAGAAAATGAAATCAAATCTATAACATAATTATATTATCTTTTCTTTGTTTCTGTGCTATGTAACCCTATGACACTTTCTGTTCTATGTGATCTTATACTTTTCTGAAAGCAAACATTTTAAAGTTGTCTTGGGGATTATAGTAGCTTGAGTTCTTAGTGACTAGCTTCTAATGCATACAATATGGCAGAAGTGGTGAAGAGTGACTTTCAAGAGTAGAACATAAAGAGGATTTTCTCCTTGCTTTCTCTCTTACATCACCTTCCCTGGAAGAAGCCACCTGCCATATCATAAGGATACTCAACAGTCCTATGGAAAAGGTCCTGCAGAGAAAAACTGAGACCTTCAACTTACCGCCAAAAAGGAACTGAAACCTCCTTCCAATAACCATGAGATTGAGCCTTCTTAGAAGCTGATCCTCCAGCCCCAGTCAGGATAACTGTAACCTCAGCTAACACCTTGACAGCAACTTCATGATTGACCCTAAACCAGAACCACCTAGCTAACTTATTCCCCAAATCTTGACCCACAGAAACTGTGAAGTAATCAGTGTTTATTGTTTTAAGCCACTGTTTATAATTCTAGATTGTACACTGTTTATGTTTCTTGTTACTTTAAAAATAGATCAGAATTATCAAAAGTAATGCTGAAGAGGCTGAAATTTGGCAATGAATAAAAATAAAATAATACTTTGCCTTTTTGCCTTCCCCTTTCTCTATCTTTGGGGACTTGGAGGTTACCTTTATATGAGAGGAAATCATGTCTAAAGAGTATATACTTTTTTTTTTTTTGCAACAGAGTCTCGCTCTTTCATCCAGGCTGGAATGCAATGGCACAATCTCGGGTCACTGCAACCTCTGCCTCCCAGGCTCAAGCAATTCTTGTGCCTCAGCTTCCCAAGTAGCTGGGATTACAGGTGTGCATCATCATGCCTGGCTAATTTTTGTATTTCTAGTAGAGATGGGGTTTTGCCATGTTGACTAGGCTGGTCTCGAACTCCTGTCCTCAAGTGAATCGCCCACTTCAGTCTCCCAAAATGCTGGGATTACAGGCGTGAGCCACTGAGCCTGGCAAGAGTATATACATTAAATTACTTGTTATGGTAGTCATTTTTCTATTCCATTGGTTTGGGTTCTAATTAAGCAACTCAGTGTAATTACTTCATATTTAAAGCATAAGAGCCTGATACTTCTCACAGAGTCTACTGTCCTGTATCCCTCAGTCACTGGGTACCTTGTTTCCTTGTTTGGGATGGTCTTTCTTCCTACCAAGCTAAATCTTACATCTCAGTTAAATATATTTTAGGTCCAAACTCTTTGACAAAGACTTCCCTGATCAACCTTCCTATTGTAAAGCAAGGTTTACATTTTGTAAACTTGACATATGGCACTTTGTTTTCATATTTTTGGACACATATTAGTTACTTCCTATTCTTAATTCTATTTGAGTACATGTTATATCACTTTGTCATATTTATCTTCCCATGCCTTCCCAACTTCTCCATGCCTTCAAGATTCAGGACACTGGTGTTGGGCATGGTTAATTTTTTTAAATTATTATTATACTTTAAGTTTTGGGATACATGTGCAGAACATGCAGATTTGTTACATACATATACACTTGCCATGGTAGTTTGCTGCGTCCATCAACCCATAATCTACATTAGGTATTTCTCCTAAAGCTCTCCCTCCCCTAGCCCCCCATCCCTCGACAGGCCTCAGTGTGTGTTGTTCCCCTCCCTGTGTCCACATGTTCTCATTGTTCAACTCCCACTTATGAGCGAGAACATATAGTGTTTGGTTTTCTGTTCCTGTGTTAGTTTGCTGAGAATGATGGTGTTTCCAGCTTCATCCATGTCCCTGCAAAGGACATGAACTCATTCTTTTTTATGGCTGCATAGTATTTCATGGTGTATATGTGCCACATTTTCTTTATCCAGTCTATCATTGATGGGTATTTGGGTTGGTTCCAAATCTTTGCTATTGTGAATAGTGCTGCAATAAGCATACGTGTGCATGCATCTTTATAGCAGAATGATTTATAATCCTTTGGGTATATACCCACTTATGGGATTCCTGGGTCAAATGGTATATCTGGCTCTAGATCCTTGAGGAATTGCCACGCTGTTTTCAACAATGGTTGAACTAGTTTACACTCTCACCAACAATGTAAAAGTATTCCTATTTCTCCACATCCTCTCCAGCATCTGTGGTTTCCTGACTTTTTAATGATCGCCATTCTAACTGGCGTGAAATGGTATCTCATTGTGGTTTTGATTTGCATTTCTCTAATGATCAGTGATGATGAGCTTTTATTCATATGTTTGTTGGCCACATAAATGTCTTCTTTTGAGAAGTGTCTGTTCATATCCTTTGCCCACTTTTTGATGGGGTTGTTTTTTTCTTGTAAATTTGTTTAAGTTTCTTGTAGATTCTGAATATTAGATGGATAGATTGCAAACATTTTCTCCCATTTTATAGGTTGCCTGTTCACTCTGATGATAGTTTCTTTTGCTGTGCAGAAGCTCTTTAGTTTAATTAGATCCCATTTGTCAATTTTGGCTTTTGTTACCATTGCTTTTGGTGTTTCAGTCATGAAGTCTTTGCCCATGCCTATGTCCTGAATGGTATTGCCTAGGTTTTCTTCTAAGGTTTTTATAGTCTTAGGTCTTGCATTTAAGTCTTTAATCCATGTTGAGTTAACTTTTGTAAAGCATGAAGATAAGATTAGAGAAAAAAGAATGAAAAGGAACAAAGTCTCCAAGAAACATGGGACTGTGTGAAAAGACCAAACCTAAGTTTGATTGGTGTACCTGAAAGTGACGGGGAGAATGGAACCAAGTTGGAAAACACTCTTCAGGATAACCAGGAGAACTTCCCCAACCTAGTAAGACAGGCCAACATTCAAATTCAGGAAACACAGAGAACACTACAAAGATGCTCCTTGAGAAAAGCAACCCCAAGACACATAATTGTCAGATACACCAAGGTAGAAATGAAGGAAAAATGTTAATGGCAGCCAGAGAGAAAGGTCGGGTTACCCACAAAGGGAAGCCCACCAGACTAACAGCAGATCTTTCGGCAGAAACTCTACAAGCCAGAAGAGAGTGGGGGCCAATATTAAGTATTATTAAAGAAAAGAATTTTCAACCCAGAATTTCATATCCAGCCAAACTAAGCTTCATAAGCAAAGGAGAAATAAAATCATTTACAGACAAGCAAATGCCAAGAGATTTTGCCACCGCCAGGCCCGCCTTACAAGAACTCCTGAAGGAAGCACTAAATATGGCAAGGAAAAACCAGTACCAGCCACTGCAAAAACATACCAAATTGTTAAGACCATCAACATTATGAAGAAACCGCAGCAACTAATGAGCAAAATAACCAGCTAGCATCATAATTACAGGGTCAAATTCACACATAACAATATTAACCTTAAATGTAAATGGGCTAAATGCCCCAATTAAAAGACACAGACTGGCAAATTGGATAAAGACTCAAGACCCATCGGTGTGCTGTGACCCATCTCACATGCAAAGACATACATAGGCACAAAAACACGGATGGAGGAATATTTACCAAGCAAATGGAAAGCAAAAAAAAAAAAAAAAAAGCAGGGTTTGCAATCCTAGTCTTTGATAAAACAGACTTTAAACCAACAAAGTTTAAAAAAAGACAAAGAAAGACATTACATAATGGTAAAAGGGATCAATGCAACAAGAAGAGCTAACTATCCTAAATATATATGGTGTTAGGGGTGGTTAATTTTATGCAGAAATGACAATTAATGTTTTTAGAGAGAATGTTACTTGCTCATACTATAGTTTCTAGGCACCAAAAACCTCATGAGCTTTTAATAAACTGAGACTGTTGCTAATTTTTAAATTTGTAGAAAACCAAATCTGAAACGTTTTCAGGTGTTATTGCTAGTACTTATAAATAAAATGAGTGTTCTAAGTAACACTTCCATGCTTTAGTACAAGAACTGAAAGATAAATAACAGAAATGTTTCTCTCCATGTAGCAAGAAGGCTAATGAGAGAAAGAACAACTTTGGTTCAAAAGGTAGTTTAAGGGTTTGTGTGGATTACAATGGTCTAAACTATACATGGCTCTTACAGTCATGAGTAATAGACAATAGGAAGTGGCCTTGATTTAAAAAATACAAAATATTCTTCAGTTGAACACACTTTGTATGATTACATTATCTTTTAATGAAAATGAGGAAAATGTTTTTGCTACATACCACTAGGTTTCCAATCACCATGACCATCATGAAGACAGTAAGGCACATGGTTTGACCAGCGACCTCCATACAGTCCCACATGGTCTCTATCCACTCCCCACACAGCACGCGGAACACGATCAGGAAGGAGTGGAAGAAGTCATGCATGTGCCAGCGTGGGAGTTCACAATCATTGGAAATCTTGCAGACACATTCTTTGTAGCTCTTACCAAAGAGCTGCATGCCGACCACGGCAAAAATGAAGACGATGATGGCCAACACCAAGGTGAGGTTTCCTAGAGCCCCCACAGAATTGCCAATGATCTTAATTAGCATATTCAGAGTTGGCCAAGATTTTGCCAACTTGAAAACTCGGAGCTGGAAATAAAAGCAAGAATAGTGTTAATGCCCTGCATTTCTAAAAAAAAAAAAATCTGTAATTTTATTAACAGGGCAAATGTACAGGTAACTGTCTCAATTATAGAATGATGAATTATTAATTTGTCAAACAATTACTAACGCATATAGCAGTGACTTGCTACCATAGAGGGTTATTTTATTCGTTTTGAAATGGTCCATACTGTAAATGAAATAATTAAATTATACGGTTTTTAAATTGGCAGTTTAATAAGATAACACCGAATTTTCAAGTATCCTACATAAGCATATGTAATACACACTTTTGTTTCTCCTTAAGGAATTAAGATATTTCAGATTAATGGTGGTTAATTAGCAGAGATCCAGTTTCAGAAAAGCAGAAACTCTCATTATTTTTAAAAGGCCAAAGCAGATATAGTTTTCAGTGTACTTTAAATATGCTGAAATGCACAAGTGAAAATAATATCAACACTTAAATTACATAAAGTGGAAGCAGAAATGAACTAATTTCTTTGTCTTTAGATTGTTTTAATCTAGCTATATCTTCAGCTTGATGTAACTTTAGGCTATATTTTAAACATATATTATATTCAAATACAAAAGTACTTAAACTTAAGTAAAACGCTAGGCTTCTTTTTAACCTTTATGTCTTCATAGACTTAATTCAGTGTAGTGTGTAAATGTCTCTCTCATTGTGTTTGACATATTGGTTGTATTAGCTTTAGACTTCACTGAAGTACCATTTATGGTTAAACAGCAGCAACATTTTATTTCTGATGCTTCAGTAAATGTCAGGCTGAGAGTAGTGCATTATTTAATGGCATCAAAGTGACCCAAAGGAGTAAGTACATGCACCAAAGTATTTAATTTATTCCAGAGAATAATTTATGCAAAACAGCCTGACACACTAAGTAAGATTCTAATGATACTATGCTTCCTATTTCCCTTAACCGCATCACATTATCATGAAGGTTTACTAAATATATGTTTTAAGTTCTTGCCCATATTACTTGTTTTATCATTTTAAATTTTTGTTCTGTTTTTTGCATACTTCTAGTTTCAAATTAGATTCATAACTATCTTTGAGGACTAGGGAAGGAAATATACTTCTAAGGATTACAATTCAGATTTGAACATTGAAAGCAGAAAGGGAAATTGTAAGCAGATTTCATGAAAAAGTCTTCAGCCTAATAACTATTAAGGTAAATCATCTATAGCAACGTGTCTTTAGTAACCATGTACAGCTTCTGTTATTTGAAAAGAAATCACTAAAGCTGGAGCCAACTCAAAGTAATAGTATAATAAAACATATCAAACTTTCACTGAAAATGTGTCAAGTGATATTTTATCTCTGAATTTTAAAATCTAATAGTTTTTGTAAAAGAGCAAAGAAAGATACTTTCTTTAAAATTAACAAAATATAGTACAGTTAACTCTCTCAAAGAGTGGATTTGGTGATTTTCTGATGTGGCAGCAGTCATATGGGGAGCTCTGTTTGCTTATCCTTCTCCCTTGTACGCTGTCCCCTGTCTTAACTCTTTCCTCTACGGGGACAAGGTGAGCAATTAACAATTCCATAATTCTTTAGTTCGTGGCAGAAAGGGGAGCTCATCCTAGGTCCCAAGGAAGCTTTGTACGCAGTTATGCAAACCTCAGATAACTGACAGTTGACTATGGTGTTATTTAATTGTGATTCGAGTTTATCTGCGACTCCCTTTTTCCTCCTCTCTATTAGCCTTCCATTCAATAACTAAGAAGAGAAGTGTAGACTACTTATTTAAGTGAACTTTATTAAAGCTATGATGAAGAAGAAACAACCATCTGGTGGTACGGCAATCCAATTTGTTTTAGAAGTGTATTCAAATAATATTATAATGATGGGAAATCTTGCCATTTTTACTAGATGAGAATGAAGACTAATTAATTACAAAGTACATTTTATGAACACTCCCAGTTAATTTACCAGCCGGAATGATCGGAGAACTGACAATCCTTCCACATTTGCCAAACCAAGTTCCATTAAACTAAGGCTCACAATAAAACCATCAAAAATATTCCAGCCTTCTTGAAAGTAATAATATGGATCCATGGCAATTATCTTGAGAAACATTTCTGCTGTGAAGATCCCCGTGAAGACCTAAATGAGAAGTGTAGTTCATTATATGAGCAAATAGTCTTGAAACACGAATAATTATTGAGCAACTTAATTTACTCCCAACAAAGATAAATTAAATTCTGATTTTAAAAAATTGGTTTAGGTCCAGCAACTTGGTATCCACAAATGCTTTGCATTCATATCAATAATTGTTCAGTATATATAATGTTTATCAAATGATAAAGAGTACATGGATTAAGTCAATAAAATTAATATTATTTTCATATGAAAGGTGCAACTGGCTCATTGTGATCAACTGTTTGGCTCTGTCTCTGATCTTTCTAGCACTCCAAAAACTTACCAAATGATCACCTAGCAGTGAGGGCTTCCATCACCAAGCCAAATGGATTGGTCCCCTCCCTTGGCCCTGCAGATGAGACTGGTGCTAAGGAGATGCCATGTAAGCTGTAATAAACATGCTCACGGCTAGCTCTACAGATAGTAAGAACTCTTAAAAAAAATTTACTTTTGCTGGCGAAAGGGAAGCAGTATTTTCCTTTCTCCATTTCTATTATCTACAACTATTTCAAACTTTCTCTTCTGCACATAACCTCAGCCATTTTTCCTTATGCCTTCCCATCTGAGAAGCACCAGTCTCAGTACTTCAGCGTCTTAGAGGTGATGAAAGTCAGCCAGCCTGTTTGTGTTTCCCTTTATCTACTAGACTACTTACAATCCATAACTGTGCTTTGCCTTTCTCTTCTTGTTAAAATGAAAGAAGTGCCCCTGTTTTGAGCTAATCTCTCAAATTGTGTTATGTGTTTTCCTTTGGACTTTGCAAGGAATTCATTCTCAATTCACCAACCTTTCTACTACTGGCTACTTCCTGTTTCTTTACAGAAAGTAACAGTTACCCGAGTCCTTCTCTCCCTTAAAAATACCACCACTGTCTGCCGGGCGCGGTGGCTCACGCCTGTAATCCCAGCACTTTGGGAGGCCGAGGGGGGCAGATCACGAGGTCAGGAGATCGAGACCACCCTGGCTAACACAGTGAAACCCCGTCTCTACTAAAAATACAAAAAATTAGCCGGGCGCGGTGGCGGGCGCCTGTAGTCCCAGCTACTTGGGAGGCTGAGGCAGGAGAATGGCGTGAACCCAGGAGGCGGAGCTTGCAGTGAGCCGAGATAGCGCCACTGCACTCCAGCCTGGGCGAAAGAGCAAGACCCCGTCTCAAAACAAAAAAACAAAAAAAACCATATATATATAGATATATATATATAGATCTATAGATCTATATATATATATCTATATATATAGATCTATATATATATATATCTCACCACTGTCATCAGAGAAACTCTCCTTGCACTCTATTTCCCCGTCCAGCTGCCACCATCTATCCTTTCCTTATGGCCAGATTTCTTTCGAAGATTGCATACTTGTTTACACTTGCCAGTTGCATTTCTTCACCTTACTCCACAACCCACCAAATGCCTTTAACAAACTTCACCAACAAGACCGACATCACCAATAAATCCAAACGAAATTTTTAAACAATTATCTTGCTTGCTTGCCCTTTTAGAATTTTCGGGCATTGTTTTCTGTTCCTTGTTCATTGAAATATTTTCTGTCCTTAGCTTCTGTGATCCACACCTCCCTGGATGCTACTCACCTGATTTTCTTCCTCTAACAAATCATTTGATACTGGATTTATTCAGAACTCTCTCTGTCTAGACCCCTCTTACTTTAATTTTCCTTTTATAATAAGTTACATTTTTATAATAGTTTATATTTCAAAATCTATTTTTCTGTTCAAGCATACCTCCTAGTCTCTAGAAATACATACCCACCTGCCTATTCAATACCTACATTTGAAAGACTATCCCCCAGGCATCTCAAATTCAACAGGTCCAAAATTCACCTTACTGCTTTTTCTCCACAGTTTTGCTTCTCTTCTGATATTTGCTAACTCTAAGTGGAATCTCTCTCTACCTAGGTGGCTACTTCAGAGACCTGACAGTCTTAGTGACTTTTCCAAATATCTCTTGAATACTTCAAATTGAAATTCACGACCATGTGTATATTACTAGACTTTTTTCTTTTTTGTTGAGTAGGGCTCCATTGTTTGAAATTTCATGGACATTTAAATAACAGATAGCACTTTTTGTCTCTTTTCCAAGAAATTTTTGCCTACCCCAAGGTCTCAGAGATGTTCTCCTGTGTTTTATTTCAGATGTTTTATTGTTTTAGCTTTTATGCCTAGTCTACAATCCATATTGATTCTGGCATGTGGCATAAGATTGAAGTGGAGGTTCATTTATTTTCCGTACATTTATTTACGTGTTCCTGATATTTTGTTGAAAACACTTCCTTTCTTCTATTTCCTTTCTGTAGTGTTTATTTCAAAAAATCCATTGACATATAGTTTGGATCTATTTATGAACTCAGCATTATGTTCCATTGATATCTTTGTTTATGCCAATACCGTAGATTCTTGATTAGTACAGCTTTATAATGAGCCTTGAAGTCAGGTATGTTAATGTTTTCATTATTCTTTTATCAGTATTGTTTTGGCAATTTTAAGCACTGTGTATTTGCATAGAAAGTCAGTTAATCAATTTCTACAAAGAAAATCTGTGACATTTTTACTGGGATTGGGTTGAATTGATAGATACATTTGGGTAGAATTAATTTCTTAATAATATTGAATCTTCCATTGCATGAACATGCCATATATATTTCCCTTTGTTTAAATCTCTGTAATTATTCTCAGCCATGTTTTGAGGTTTTTAGTATAGGTGTCTTGAAATGATTTGTTAAATTTATTACTATATTGTTTGTGTTTTTTGATATTATGGTAAATAAAATATTTAATATCATTGTTTATTTCTAATCACTGTTTTAAAGATTTACCAGGATTGTCTACAATATGATCATGTTGATGAAATAGATACTTCTACCACATTTCAACATTTATGCATGTTATTTGTGTTTTTTTTTTCCTTTAGTTCAGTTGATAAAACTTCCAGTGCAAGGTTAAATAAAAATGGTAAAAATAGACATATTTGTCTATTTTAAGGGGAAAGCACTCAATTTTTCTAAGGGGCAAGAATTCACTACCTCAACATTTCACTGATAAGTAAAATATTAGGTGTAGGGTTTTCTTTCTTTTTCTTTTCTTTTTTTTTTTGAGACAGAGTTTCGCTCTTGTTGCCTAGGCTGAAGCGTGGAGTGCAGTGGCTTGATCTCGGCTCACTGCAACCTCCGCCTCCCGGGTTCAAGCAATTCTCTTGCCTCAGCCTCCTTATTAGCTGGGATTGCAGGCGCCTGCCACCATGCCCAGCTAATTTTTTGTATTTTTAGTACAGACAGGGTTTCACTATGTTGGCCAGGCTGGTCTCGAACTCCTGACTTCAGGTGATCCACTGCCTCAGCCTCACAAAGTGCTGGGATCATGGGCGTGAGCCTCCACACCCGCCTAGATGTAGGGTTTTCTGAAATGTCCTTAACAACTTGAGAAAGCTACTTTCTATTCCTATTTTACTGACAGTTTTTCTCACAAATGACTGTTGAGTTTTGTCAGATCCTTTTCTGCATCTATTGAGATGCTCTTAGGCTTTCCTTTATTCTTTCAGAGGTAATATGGCCAATTAATTGATCACTTTTCAAATGTTAAAGGAATCTTACTTTTCTGAGATAATCCCCACATGTTTAAGAAGTATTTATTACTTTTTTCTCTATTGCTGGACTTTATCGATAATATTTTGCTAATGATTTTTTGCTTCTGTGTTCATGAGGGATACTTTCTTGTAATTTTCTATGTAGAATTAATAGTGTAACACTTTATATAAAATGTTCTGGCCGGGCACGGTGGCTCATGCCTGTAATCCCAGCACTTTGGGAGGCCAAGACGGGCGGATCACAAGTTCAGGAGATCGAGACCATCCTGGCTAACACGATGAAACCTCATCTCTACTAAAAATGCAAAAAAATTAGCCAGGCGTGGTGGCTGGTGCCTGTAGTCCCAGCTACTCGGGAGGCTGAGGCAGGAGAATGGTGTGAACTGGGGAGGCGGAGCTTGCAGTGAGCCGAGATTGCACCACTGCACTCCAGCCTGGGTGACAGAGCGAGACTCTTCTCTCAAAAAAAAAAAAAAAAAAGTTCAAATTTTTTCATATATTTTACACTTACCTATGTTATAAATCTCTACGTCAAACAATCAGTTGTCTTTTTAAAAAATTTACTGCAGCAACAGAAAACCAAATACTGCATGTTCTCACTTATAAGTGAGAACTAAACATTGAGTTCATAGGAACACAAAGAAGGGAACAACAGACACTTGAGGGTGGAGGGTAGGAGGAGGATGAGGATGGAAGAACTACCTATAGGGTACTATGCTTATTACCTGGATGATGAAATAATGTATATGCCAAACCCCTGTGATTTACAATTTATTTATGCAACAAACCTGTATATATACCCCTGAACCTAAAATAAATGTGAAAAAAATTAAGGAAAAAAAAGATAGTCTTTCATATTTACCCACATTTATTCATATCTAGTGACCATCATTCCCAGGACCAAATTTCCATCTGATGTTTTTCCCATTCGGCCTAAAGAACTTCCATTAACATTTCTTGTAGTGTAGTTCTGGTGGTAACAGCTTTTTTAGGTTTTTGTTTATCTTAAAATTCTTTATTTCATTTTAATTTCTGATGGATAATTTCACTTTCTGTAGAATAATGGGCTTTTATTTCTTTATTTTATCTGGCCACTTTCTTCTGGCCTGAATTATTTCTGGTAAGTCATTAGTCTCATGTATATAGTAAATATTTTTCTTCCAGTTGTTTCCAAAGCTTTTTGTTATTGTTGTTGTTTTCAGCAGCATGACTAAGATGTGCCTAAGTATGGCTTACTTTATATTCATCCTGTTGATGTTCACTAACATTTTATAAGGTAACATTAAGGTCTGTAAGTTACTAGTTTTCACCAACTTTGGGAAATTTTTGGCTATTGTTTCTTCAAATATTTGCTCTGTTCCATTCTCTCTATTTTCTCCTTCTGATTCTCCCATTATATAAATATTTAGACTACTTGATATTATCCCATATTATAGTTAGACTCAGTTCATTTTTTCTTTTAATTCTCTAGTGTTCAAATCGGATAATTTCTATTAATGTGCTTCGAGTTAACAACTATTTCTTCTGACATCTGCAATTTTCTTTTAAACACATCCAGTGAATTTTTCATATTAGAATATGTACTTTTCAATTTATTTATTTATTTATTATTATTATACTTTAGGTTTTAGGGTACATGTGCGCAATGTGCAGGTTAGTTACATATATATACATGTGCCATGCTGGTGCGCTGCAACCCCTAACTCGTCATCTAGCATTAGGTATATCTCCCAGTGCTATCCCTCCCCCCTCCCCCCACCCCACAACAGTCCCCAGAGTGTGATGTTCCCCTTCTTGTGTCCATGTGTTCTCACTGTTCAATTCCCACCTATGAGTGAGAACATGTGGTGTTTGGTTTTTTGTTCTTGCGATAGTTTACTGAGAATGATGATTTCCAATTTAATCCATGTCCCTACAAAGGACATGAACTCATCATTTTTTATGGCCGCGTAGTATTCCATGGTGTATATGTGCCACACTTTCTTAATCCAGTCTATCATTGTTGGACATTTGGGTTGGTTCCAAGTCTTTGCTATTGTGAATAGTGCCGCAATAAACATACGTGTGCATGTGTCTTTATAGCAGCATGATTTATAGTCCTTTGGGTATATACCCAGTAATGGGATGGCTGGGTCGAATGGAATTTCTAGTTCTAGATCCCTGAGGAATCGCCACACTGACTTCCACAAGGGTTGAACTAGTTTACAGTCCCACCAACAGTGTAAAAGTGTTCCTATTTCTCCACATCCTCTCCAGCACCTGTTGTTTCCTGACTTTTTAATGATTGCCATTCTAACTGGTGTGAGATGGTATCTCATTGTGGTTTTGATTTGCATTTCTCTGATGGCCAGTGATGGTGAGCATTTTTTCATGTGTTTTTTGGCTGCATAAATGTCTTCTTTTGAGAAGTGTCTGTTCATGTCCTTCGCCCACTTTTTGATGGGGTTGTTTGTTTTTTTCTTGTAAATTTGTTGGAGTTCATTGTAGATTCTGGATATTAGCCCTTTGTCAGATGAGTAGGTTGCGAAAATTTTCTCCCATTTTGTAGGCAACAAAAGCCAAAATTGACAAATGGGATCTAATTAAAGTAAAGAGCTTCTGCACTGCAAAAGAAACTACCATTAGAATGTGTACTTTTCAATTATAAAATGTCTAAATTATCCCTTTTTATAGTTTTCATTTTTTTCTGCTCATGTTCTCTGTTTATTCCTTATGACCACTTTTTTCCTTTAAATTGCTCAACATATTTACAATAGTGCCTCCAAGGTCCTTTTTTGTTTATTCTAACAATTTGTTCATGTCCAGATCTATTTCTATGTACTGCTTTAATCTATTAACTATGAGTCACATTTCCCTATTTCTTTGCATATCATCTAATTTTTATGTGACATGAATATGTTTAATATTGGGAATACTTCAATCCTGGAACTCTATCTTCTAGAAGTTAATACAGCATCATGAAAGGTGATATATACAAGAACATTTACTGCAACATGGGGGTAAAGTATCTGGAATCAACTTGAACATCCATCAATAGGTGATTGGAAGAAAAAATAGTGATACATGCATAGTATGAAATATTAGTATGCAATTCAGTGGCTTGTAATATATTCACAGACTTGTAAAATCATCACCATTATTGAATTTTAGAACATTTTCATTGCCTTAAAAAGAAGCTGCATACCCATTAGTTAGTTGTCGCTCCCATTTACCCTAATCCCTACTGCCTGGCAACCACTCATCTACTTTCTGTCTCTATGGATTTGTCTGTTATGAACATTTCATATAAATGTAGCAATATGATATGTAACCTTTTGTGATTGGCTTTGTTCACTTAATATATTTTCAAGGTTTATTCATGTTGTAGATTGTAGCAATACTTCATTCTTTTTTATGGATGAATAACATTTATTGGATGGATATTGTTTATCCATTCATCAGGTGATAGACATTTGAATTGTTTTTAATTTTTAGTATTATGAATAATATTCTATAAGCATTCATGTGGAAATATGTTTTTAATTCTCTTAGATATATATTAGTAAAACTGCCAGGTCATGTGGTAACTCTACCCTAAACTTTTTGGGGAACAGCTAAATAATTATCCAAAGTGACTGCATCATTTTATATTCTCAAAGTAAAGTATAACCATTCCAATTTTTCCACATCCTTGCCAAAAAATGGTATTGGCTTTCTTCCTGATTATAGCCATCTTAGTGTGTGTGAAGTGGTATCTCATTTTAGTTTTGATTTGCCTTTCCCCTAAAATTAGCCAGTGACGCTGACAATCTTTTATGTGCTTATTGGCCTTTTGTCTATCTCCTTTTTCAATATGTCTATTCAAATATTTTGATCATTTTTAGTGAGTTATCTATTTTATTTGTTGTGGAGTTATAAGAATCCTTTATATATATTAGATACAAATCATGATCAGATATCTGGGTTGCAAAAGTCTTCTTCCATTCTTTAAGTTGTCTTTTTACTTGATGATATTATTTGCAGTATGAAAGTTTCTAATTTTGATAAAGTCCAATGAACCTTTTTTTTCTTATTGTTATTGTGTGTGCTTTTGGTGTCATATCTAAGAAATCATTGCTTAATAATAGCTCATGAAGGTTTACTTCTAAATTTTCTTCTGACAGTTCATAGTTTTAGCTCTACATTTAGGTCTATGACCTATCTTAATTTTTATATATGTTATTAAGTAAGGGTTCAATTCCATTCTTTCATATGTGGATATTCACTTGTCCAAGCACCATTTGTTGAAAAGACTTCTTTCCTTAATAAAATTGTCTAGTGGTCTTGTTGAAAATTAATTTAACATAAATGTGAAGACACTGTTGGAATTTCAATTTGATTCCATTGATGTATATAGCTATCCTTATGCCAGTACCAAACGATCTTGCTTACTTTTGCTTTGTAGTAAGTTTTAAAATTTGGAAGTTTGAGTTCTCCAACTTTATTTTTTTTCTAGTTAAGATTGTGTGACATATGGTCTCTTGCATTTTCATATAAAATTTATAGTCAGTTTTCACTTTCTGCAAAATAGGTAGCTGGGATTTTGATATGGATTGTGTTAAATTTGTAGATTAATTTGGTGAGTATTGCCATCTTAACAATATTTTCTTCTAATCTATGAATATAAAATGTGTTTTCATTTATTTAGTAGTTCTTTAATTTCTTTCAACAATGTTTTATAGCTTTGAGTGTGCAAGTCTCACACTTATTTTATTAAATTTATTCCTAAGTATTTTATTATTTTTGATGTTATTATAAATAGAATTTTCCTAATTTTATTTTCTGATTGTTCATTAGTAGTGTTTAGAAATATAACTGAGTTTTGTATATTGATCTTGTATTCTGCAATCTTATTTATTAGTTCTAACAGTTGTGTGTGTGTGTGTGTGTGTGTGTGTGTGTGTGGATTTTATAGGATTTTCTAAATACAAGATTATGTATTCGTTAATAGAATTTACTTCTTGTGTTCCAATCTAGATGCCATTAATTTCTTTTGCTTGTCTTATTTCCCTGGTTAGAACTTTCAGTACAATATTGAAAAGAAGAAGCAAGAGCAAGCATCCTTGCCTGCTTGACCTGAAGCTAAAAGCATCTAAAGTAACTATTAAGAATGATGATAGGTGTGGGGTCTTTTGAGATGGTGTTTATCAGGCTGAAGTTCTTTTCTATTTCAAGTTTGCTGAGTGTTTTTATCATGAAACACTTTGGCTTTTTCCATGTGATTACAGCATCTATAGAGATGATTGTATAGTTTTTAAAATTAATATGATATATTACATTAATTTGTTATGTTGGTCCAGCCTTGCATCACTGGGATAAATTTCACTTATTCAGAGTACATAATCCAAAAATCTAAATATGTTATGTGATTTGGCTTCTAGTATTTTGTTGAGGATTGTTGTGCCTATGTTCATATGGGATATGGCTGGTCTATATTTGTATCTGTGTTCTTTTCTTGTAATATTTTTGTCTGGCATTAATATCAGGGTAATTCTAGCTTCATAAAGTGAGGTGAGAAGTATTCCCTTCTCTTCTATGTGTTGGAACAGTTTATTAAGGATTGATGTTAACGCTCCATTGAACATTTGGCAAAATTCACCAGTGATACTGTCTGGGCTCAGGCTTTTTTTGGTGGGAAGTTTTTTTTTTTAATTGTGAATTCAATTTTTACTTATTATAAGTATATTGAGATAGTCTATTACTTCTTGAGTCAGTTTCAGGAGGTTGTTACTTCCTAGGAATTTTTCAATTTCACCTAGGTTATCTAGTTTGTTGGTGTTTAATTTTATTCTATTCCTTATGCTTCTTTTTTATTTCTAAAAGATCCATAGTGATATCCTGTCTTCATTCCTACTTCTAATAGTTTGTGTCTTTCCTCTTTTTTTCTTGGTTAGCCTAGCTAAAGATTTGTCAATTCTGTTGATTTTTTCAAAGAAATAACTTTTGGGTTTATTGATTTTTCTCTGTTGTTTTTCTCTTCTTTAATATTTGTCTTTTCTGTTAACTTCAGGTTTAATTTGCTATTCTTTATCTAGTTTCTTAAAGAGGAGCTTAAATTAGCAACTTAGGAAATCTACTATTTTGCCATAGACATTTAGAGTATAAATTTGTCTTTAAATATTGTTTTAGCTGCCTTCATTAATTTCAATTTGGTTTGTTTTGATTTTCAGTCATCCTAAAGTATTTTCTAATTTCTCTCATGATATCTTATTGACTCATTGGTTATTTAAGAGTATGTTGTTTAATTTCCAGTTATTTGTGATTTTCCACATTGACTTGTTATTGGTTTCTAATTTCATTTTATTTTTTTATCAGAAAAATATTCCGTATTATTTTAATTTTTTTAAGTTTATTGAGGTGTGTTTTATGACCTAACCTATAACTTACCCTAGGGAATGTCCCATAGGCATTTGAGAAGAATGTGTATCCTGCTTATGGATTTTCTACTATTCCATAATTCACCTCAGATACAGATCCTACATTCCTTAACACATAAGACCAGCCCCAGCTTGAGTTCTCTATTTATTGTTTATTTCTTTCTAGAATCCATCCTCCTTCTGGTAATGGTATCCTAATTATTGTCTTCATAATTTCACTCATTTACTCTGCCTCCAGTGATAAGATATGATTCTGATTTAGGCAAATATGGCATTAAAACCAAGAGCTAGGGTAACTGACTTGTTTAGAAATGGCCACGTAACTCCAACCAGGTCAATGATATTCAATTTGTGGGCCTTAATTAAAGCTACTAGTTAGGAGGCACAAACTTTCTGTACATGGAGCTACATTAGTAGAATAAAAGTTGATAGAACCTTGGCAATAGTAGGAAAATGCCCAGCCAGAGAGGAAGGTCACATATTGGGAAGAAGAGAGACAAGAAGCTGATTCCCAGTGATGCTGGCTGAGAACCTGAATCTAGCCAGGTTAGAACCTAGAACTAGTTCCAAATGGGCTTCAGTAAAGTGAGGTAATGAATTCCTTTTATTTTTGCTTAAGCTCATTCAATTTGGATCATAATATATTACCTCCAAAGGCTTTATTGTTTCAATTGCCACCCCACCACCCCACTTTTTTTAGAAATAATGTTGAAGAGATTCTTACATAGCTCTAAATTTGAACTAGGTAATATTATTATCCTTTCCTACTCTAAGCTTCTGTGATCTTTGCCCATAGCTTATGACAGCCTCTGAAATAGCTTTCAGAGTCTAATACAGCATTCAGACCTTCCATTTCTCTGTTAATTTCTCATGGATACAGTTTCCCAACTGCGAGATACAGACAATTTACAGTAAATATCTTAAGACTGATTTTGTGGGAATCCAGAGGGAGAGATTTAATGTAAACCATTTAGTCCAATATCTTATACAAAATAAGAGGCCAACATATGCCAACTTTATCATTTAATTCAGTTAAGTCCCACCTGAAATATAATTCAAAAATATAGGGGTTACTTCAGAGCCTAAAAATATTGTATGTTATACTTTAGACCATATTATTTACAATCTCCATATAATCTGCTTATATGTTCATTTATCAAGCTGGGAACTTAATAAGCATTTTATACTTGTATAAATATACTTTTTTGCATGATTTTCTTCATTTTGTCTCTCTGTATAAGACCACTCTAATATCTATGACTATACTATACTATATTATAATATCAATATGTATCCAGTGAATGCTAATATATATTTTAACAAAATTATATAATTAATTTCTAAATTTAATATTGCTAAGACTGTAGAAGAAACAAAAACAAAAAATAATAATCCCCCAGATGATGTTTCCTCCCTACATAGTCCATCTTCAAGTACTTACAAGTGATATTTCAAAATTATCTGACTTGGGCATATTTTATCATTTGTTTAGTAAACGCAGACATGTCCTAAAGAACCTATTCTAAGTATCTTAAAAAAAGTCAAAATTTTGTTGTAGATCAATGTCCTTGGAGGACAATTCAGAATCATCTTCTAATAAATAAGCGATTTTAATGCAATTCTAAATCAAATTGTACATAAATTCTTTGACTCTTTTGCACTATGGTAGCAAAATTTTTTGTTATTTAGAAGGGATGCTAAACACTTGATGTCAAGGTATACATGGCCAATTAGTTGATATTTAATTTGAGAGCAATATGTAAAATTCACTAAGGCAATTATAAACTCTTTCAAGAGGAAGAGAAACTCTCAGTGAGGCTTACCAGGTTTCCAACAGACAGTACACTGCTGAACTGCTCCGTCATGGGATAGTGCTCCATAGCCATGAAGAGTGTATTTAAGACAATGCAGATGGTGATGGCCAGGTCAACAAATGGGTCCATTACAACCAGGTTGACAAGGTGTTTCACCTTTAACCATGGTTTACAACAGTCCCAAATCAAACACATATTAGCAAATTTATACCAGCATGGCGGGCATTTCTGTCTGGATTCTTCAAGTTCTGGAAGAAAAAAAGTTAGAATCCTCATGAAAACCGCTTACTTTCTATTAAGAAGATTGGTTTAAATTAAAAGCAATTAAAAAAATCTAAAGTTGTTACAAGATATTATGGGTTAATCTGCTGGAGGAACACGGAAAATTTCACAATGGGTTTGCTGTCATAGAAAGGATCAGTACAGAAAGGCTAGTAAGCTTTCCAAATATATCCTGGCTAAACATAGCTTCCAATATTCTATTGGCAATAGCAAACTGTCTGATACTTATCTTCAAGGCTGCTAGAAACTAATGGGTAGAACTTGCATTGAGTACACTTAAAGCTCATCCATGTTCCAGATAGAGCAAGAAGTATATATGTTATCAGAGATATCTCAGGAGATGTCCTAAGAACCTTAATCAGTCACACTAAATGTCAGTTTCTTGGATTAGATATGTTTTGGTGATCTTCTAATTAGATAATTTTGTCAGTGTCACCAGTCTCAGTTTAAAAGTCTCAAATTAAATTTTATTAGATTATATCCTTGCATATTAGACACAACAAAGTTCCATCTCTCTACATTTCTCATTTAACTAGAGGGCATAAAAGAAGAGAAAATACCCCAGCCTAAGGAACTGGAGTCCTCCCTGTTGTTACAAATCAACACTTCACAGAGTGGAACTCATTTATTACTGGAAAAATACAAAGGATTTTAGGTGAAACATACATATAATTCATACATTTTCATGGTATACATTTACTTAAATGTATTTAAATATATAACTCTCATATCAAACTTATGACATAAAATTTTATATTAAAATGCATTTATTCAAGGAAAATGTACAATGATGTCAAGAAGAATTTCAACCAAATATCGGGAGAGAAGACAGAAATGCACAGATCTTTAAAGTGATACCCAAAATACTGAAATTTGGTGAATATTGGCAAAGAAATTTGGGGAATTAGGAAGTGAAAAATTGTCTACCATCTTCCTTTGGCAAGATAATCTCTTCATCAACTTATGAGTGGAAAAATATGCAGAATTTGTTGTTTTCTGTCAATATCATTGCTGTACACCCTATTACCTGTTCTGCCAAAATGTGGCCACCACCTCTTAGCACTGAAATAGAGGGAAGGTTTCTTCTTTTTAAATCCATGGCATAGTTGACTCTAGTCAGTCACTTTAATACTATTGTGGCAACTGGAACATGTGTCCACATCTGGCACAGTTTACTATGAACTAAACCTTGTAAGGGTGGAACCAGCATATGAAAGGACAATCACAACCACAGATAATAATGTTTCTTCTACTAATCAACATTTGCCACTAATTAATTCTATAATACTATTTTCCTAAGTAAATTAATTTATTGTTTATTGTTTTTAAAATTTCCACTAAAAGTAGATTTGTCAGTTGTCTCTTTGGATATTGAAATTCTTCAAGTGCACAGTTTGTTTCCATGTCCCTTAATACATAACTTTGTAAACAGGATATACTATTTGATTTATAATTCAGAGAAAAAATATAGTTATTATGCACTAGTTATTTTGTAAATACTTCTAAATTCCCAAATAACCTTATATTTACATTGAAGGTAAAAAGGAGATATTATTATTTACAGTAAATAACAAAAGAGAAACTACAAAATGTAATTTTGTCTGTATACTGCCATAATATGGCTTTTTCTTTCCATGTCAGCTGTCATTTAGCAAATAAAGAGAAGCAAACAGGAACTGGATAGAAAAAAAGTAAACTGGAGAAAAGTTTAAAAAACAAAATTCAGCAGGTGTGGCTCATCTTGACAGTAGGAATAACCGGAGCAAAGTTGTTTAAGTTTTAAAATAAAACCATTCAATTATTCATTCCAAAAAAAAAAGGAGGGGAATCTCACACTTTAAAACAAAGCAAAGCATTCAGGAGAGAACTGCAGCCACATCTCCATTATTCCTGCGTGGGTTATCCACATAGAATCACTTACAGTAAATCTGTGTCTTTTGCTGGCTCACCTTGATTCTTCAGGTGCTTCTAACTCACCCTCCCACCATCCTTCACAAAGGTGTGACCAGAAAACATTTCTATGTGATTTTGCACTTTTAAAAATTTGAAACGCAAATGGTTCATTTTTGCTTATCCACTACTGCTTCATTAAGCATGAGGCTATCCATTACCCTGGACAACGGAGACTTGGCTGTAGTTAAAAAGAAGGAAAACAAAAATTGCCAACCGGATCAACAAGCCTGGTTCATAAAAAGGAAAGGTGAACTAAACAATGATCAGACATAGAAGAAAGGATCCCCAAGTAAAGAGATTATTTCAACCAAGAAAACTTTGCACCATTATCAGAAACCAAAAAAAAAAAAAAGACTATCTTAAGTCAGCTTGAGTATGCATGTATGTGATATTGCTAACAACCAACCTTGACCAATGCCACACTCAACGTGTCTACATACAATTGAATAAAGAAAAGTCAGTTTTCATTCTAGATAACTGATTAAAAACAGAACAAAAACTTGGCCATTATTTCTCACAAATACGCAAGTCAAAAGCTCTGCAGATAATAAAACGAAAACACTCTCAATCTTCAGCTTCCTAAGTTGCACTTATTCCTAGAACATCCTTTCCATCCTAAGCAACTCCATGTCACGTAGTTCCATGGAGAGAGGTGTGGGTGCATTTATTTTGAACTCCAAATCTTAATTAGTTGGCAAGTCCAATCTTGTGGATATGTGAGGTTTTTTAAGTAATGTCTTATTTAGCTCAAACTTAATCCTATCAGAAGTGCAAAGCATGACTGTTGATTTAGACTTACCCTGTCTCCTTCTCTACTTCCTGCTTTAGGGAGCAGACATGCTGCTGACATCGGTAGCAGAACCACTGGCAGCTTCCTCTCAGTGGTTTTGCTATGGCAAGGAGCGGAAGGCCAGACAATCTTCAAAAGATTTACCTGGAGGGACAGGGAGGAGCAAGCTACTGGCAGCTGGGGGGAAGAGGGAGTGCAAGCTAACGCAGGCGAGGTTGGGGAAGAACGTACTAGAGTTTAATATTCCATTGAAATCAGTGAATTGCATTAGGATACTGCAATAGGACATTATGAAAATTGGATTTTGTAATACTGACTTGTCTGTGATGTACACGGTCGTCTACACTGTGAATTTTTTCTGGCTGTGATTTTCAGGTTTTTGTATTGGTTATTAGTAATATTTACGGGATCTTTGCATACAGACAGGAAAAGAATTATTCCAGGAATCTATCCAATCTCAAGAGAAAATCTAATTATCAATAAGAAAGGGACGTGTATGCTTGCTCTCTTTTGCTTTCATTCTCCTTTTCTCTTCTCCTTTGACACATCTACACACACACACACTCACACACATACCTGGGAAGGGGTACAAGGGAGAAGGTTTGTAAAGAGACAAAGAGAGGAGGGAATAGGAGGGCAAGGAAGGGGGATAGAATACATTTTACATGAAAATATTTTCCAAGTAGCTGAAGTTGATAGTTGTTTGAATTCACTTACAGTATGGAAAGGCAAAAACATGTGAATTAACAAAAATGACAACAACAAAACAACTAATAATGATAGTATTTATTAACCGTCTTCTGCATGCCAAATACATCAGTGTTTTATCTAAGAGGCTTATTTAATCCATTCAACAACCTTATGCCTAAACATCATCATCCACATTTTACTGATGAGAAGACTGAAATTCAAAGTCACAAATTAACACATTTAACATATGGCAGAGCCAGAAATTGATCACAGATTAAGCTGTCCCCAAAGTCTTTATTTTGGCATTCCGAGATCCAGACTGCTAAACATTATGTTAACTATTCAGATAAAATCTGCAACTAAAGAGAAAGCTGATCTATTGTAAGAATCTGGTCAGAGAAAGGCAAAAGTAGGACTATAAAATTTTAAACACTTTGCTTCAAGGAAGTTAATATCAAACCCTAATTCACATTTTTAATTTATATTTCTGGTTAAGTCATAGGATTTTATAACTTGTGTCTTAAGCAGTTAATACAGTCCAAATGGCTTAGCATCATCATAAGGATAAGCATTTATCATTACACTCTTTTCAACGTCATGCACACAAGTTTCAATGTTTAGAATTTAATGTATGAAAGTGGTGTTCAAAATATACCTTATATTTGCAGCAGCTTTCTGGAGGCTAAATATAAAAAAAGAAAATCTATGGAAGATAATAGACTCCATGAGTTGTGCACGGATTTTACTTTTATTTAGTAAAATGTATAATAATGATACAATATCAAGTCAGGAAGTATTTTATTGAAATTTATCAAGTGTTTTTTCATCATTACCAAAGCACCAAGTAACTGTGATGCAGGACTTTTAACATACCTTCCATGGTGTTGGTCAAAATACTGGCTATACTCATTGCTCTTTGCCTTGATGTAGGATCTTCCAGTAAATCCATGGAAACATGATAAGAACTGGACCGTCTCTTTCTTATTTCTGTTTCAGTAGTTGTGCCCTAAAAGTAGAATTTCAGATGAAATAACCACTATTTTTGAAAGCAGCAAAGCCCAAAGCATTCCTTCAACAGGTGTTATTTAACTAAATATACACCATGCTTTCTCAGATGTAAAAAGCTCACTAAGATATTGTTGGAATGATAATTCTTTGGGGGTGTTTAAAAGTCTGTCAGATTTTCAGCTTTTGAGGAGGCCTGGGTCTGTCAAGATGGGCTTTCCTATTCCTCCATCCCAGAGATTTGGGCTGGAGGGACCAGGTCCACTACTGGACAGATAACCTTTTAGCATTTCAGCCAATGAAACATATTGTTTCTTAGTTTTCACCCAGGTTGAGTTTTTAGATCTTTATAGACATATATTCAGGTAGTTTAATATATGAACAAAAAGGTTTGAAAGTCTCCTTCATATGCATCAGTAATAGTTCCCCTAAAATGTGAATTCCAGTTGCAAAATGCCTTCATTCATTAGAGACAGGTAACATTTCCCAACATTCCTAATTGCAAAACTAAATTTTAGAACTAATCTATAACTTTGTCCTATATTTAAAAAACAACTTAATCCACAAAACAATCCACCCTTGGCACTGAGACTATAATTTAAGGAGATAATACCAATGTGGGGGACTGTGATTTTTAGTAATGATACAATGATCTGATAATCTCCTATTCCAGAATAAACTCATCAGGATTTCAACATGGGTCAAAATTTATTCCTACTTCAGGAGATCAAACAATGATGTTAATTATCACAGGAAACAAAAAAGGTAAAGCTAAAGAATTTCAAATGCAGGTCTGAGTGTTAATAATAAATTAAAAAGTTTCATTCCTTTGAGGATTTTCCCTATTTCTAAAAGAACAATGTGATCAAAATATAATAATATGATCAAAATATTATTTATTTTGGTCACTTCATATTATGATGTGAACAATTAGCAGTATTTTATCTTTTGTAAGTTGAATTATTTTAATGCATACATATTCAAAACCAAAATTTCCACTCATTGCATATGATTGTCACTAATGTTGATAAATACTCATATAGGTCATTCTAAAATTAATTTTAAGGTAAAAAAACAAGTAAAATTAGTAAGAAAAGAAATAACCTATCTCTAAAAATAAAAATCTTAATCCAAAGGGTGTCTCTTAGAATTTAAAATATTTCAGCTTGTCAGAAAGAGGCAAAGATTTAAGGAAAAAAAAATAGTCACATGAAGATCATCTAGTCCCTTCTGTTCTACACAGAAGCACATGTACAAACCTAGATTTGTCTAATTTTCAAATAGATTCCAAAACTGCTAATGACATTACTCGATTGAATTTATGTGTAAAGTACAGGAAATGATGTGCTTTCAAGGGTGTCGTTTGCCCATAGCTATTTATTTTCTATTGTAATTTCTCCTCTGCATTCTCCAAAAGCCTACTTCATTTGTCTGCACCTTCAGCTCAACTTTGCAATATAGTACAGTGCCCTGCCTCAAAGCACTTAAGATTGTAAGATCAAAGAATGAAGTTGAGGAAGCAGGAAATAAAGGGATCACACAAAGCTTTGCTTCAAGCTGGCCCCAACTTTGCCTTCAGAGATTTGTCCCATCATCTCTGATAGGACAGGAGATTTATGATAATTATTGATAAATGCTAAATAATTTCTGACAGACTGACAGTCTCTCTGTATTCCTGCATCGTAATTGTAGATGTACTTTTGTTTACCCAATTAACATTTATCAAGATCAGTGATAAACATACTTTATTATGTATAAGAATTATGTGGGATGCTTGTTAAGGAAGAAGATTCCCAGACCTTGTTCTCCTCAGTGTTTTGGTCTGAATCGGTCTGGGTAGGCACAGGAATCTCTAGTTTTAAGAAGCATCCCATGAGATTCTGATATAAGTAGTATGAAAGTGAAGTATATTTTGAGAAACATTGGTCAAAATGAAAGTGTTTATGTGTTTATTTCCTTAACCATCTCTTCTTTTAGATTTAAAGAAATTAAAAATAACTCAATGGGAGGCAATATTGCAGTGTTGATAGAATGTAGGTTCAGTAACCAGCATACCAGGGGTCAAATCTTAGCTCCACCATGCACAAGCCTCAGTTTCCTCCTCTGTAAAACTGGGATAATATTACTATGAAAAAGGGTTGTTATGAGGGTTAAATGAATTAACACATGTACAGTGTTCTGGACAGTGTCTGGTACATGGTTAGCTATGATCATTTTTTAAGAAGAGCTGACGTTCTCTCTTCATTCTTCCTGGTTCCTCCACTATAAAGATCTACTTTTCTCATGGTTCAACCTGACTCCAGGATACCTGGACACTTCTCTGGTAGAAGGAGGTGGAGAGAGGCCATGCAAAAAATGTGAAGAAGATAATGGCTATTTTATAATCCAAGATAAGAAGCTCCTCCATTAGGTAACTGAAAACGAACTCCATATCATTTTAATGTGACTCAAAGAGCTTGTCCAATGATAATAAACAGAGCTATGTGAAAAAAAATCATAAGAAAACATTTTGAATGCTATAAAATACAATCAAGTGACATTGCCAAAATATGTTTTGTTAGCTAATGGAATTTTATTTAATACCAACATTAAAATCATCTTATGGTTTATGAAGTAAATTTCAATAATATAGCCCTGGAAGTGTCTAGTATGTAGATGAAATCCTTTTCCATGATTGATTTTGGGCCACTTTGTTTACAATAAGAGTTCATGACAGTAATATAAAAATTGGAATCTGCTCTAAAAATGACAGCCCATGATTCCATACCAGGTACTTTTCGAGTGGCTCTTCATGTACAAATTTATAATGGTTGAGATCATTAGAGTGGATGCTGAAAAGGTTACAACACTCTGACCTGCAAAGAGAGGCAATGTTGTACTATGGGATTTAAATCTATTTAGTAATAGTATCTACTGCAAGTGGAAGTATTCAAATCTCCTTTTAAATGAACAACAATTCCAAAATCCTTAAGTATTTATTTAATTTGTGAGCATTAATTTCCTTGGATTTAATTTAACTATATTAATCAAACATTATGCTTGATAAATTGTTGCTTTGCTTTTTGGCAAGTTTCACACCATAGTAATAATGATGAAAGATTACTTCTAATTATATTCTCTGACAGCCAACCTAGGTTTTTAATTACTTTGTAGAAAAGTCTGAATAGAACAATTTCACAAGATAGTTAACAGCTTGATTGAACAAACTCCCAGGCTTTGGGCAACAAACTCAACAAATTCTTAGATGTGGAAATGGAAAAACACTCCTGCCTGCACCAGTCACAACTCTCTTCACATCAGCTGCAATTTTAATTGACCTCACCTCTGGTAGGAGTTGCCCAGCAGATGTGAGGGTCGAAGGGCCCCCGACCAGGGAGACCACACCATTGCAGTCCACAGCGCTATGCATCTTCCCATTCATGGGCAGGATGGGGAGCACCCTGGAGGCACGGCTGGCCTGGCTGACATTGCTGTGGCGCCTTTCTCCATGTCTGTGCGGCACGAACAGAGAGTCTCTTCGGCTGTCATTGTCCTCAAAGGTGCTGTGCTCATCATCAGCAAAGTCATTCTCAGAGCCAATGTCCTTTGCTCGACCTCTGAAGCTGAAAAGGCTCGCCCTACTGTTGCGTCTTGGAGAGAAAAGGGAGCCACGGATGCTCAGTAAGGACTATGAATAACAAGAGAAGAAACAAAAACCAGATGAAGAGAGTTAAGAGCTGGCATTCTGAAAAACAGAATTTGATTCATTGTGTCATAGTCATTGACTTACTCAAGGATAAGTCATTGGACATGTGGAACCAAGGGCCCCTCTGATGACTGCTGGTAGCATTTTGGCACTTTCTACAAGGTTCACCTTTTCTATTTAACTCTTGCTTTTTCTCCTTCCTCCATTTTCCATCTTCTGCTCTCTTTTCTTCTACTTTACCCATACCTCAACATAGTCAGAAGTGTCCCCATAATGTTTTGTCCTGTTACTGGCATCTAGAACTGATACTTTTGATAGACCCTTCTTTAGAGGTTAATTTCAGTTAACAACCCAATGGAAAACAATTAAACACAAACCTACCTTTAGATCCTCTGAAGTCAAAAATGTAGCCAGTAAGAGCTCACTAGTGACCACGCCCTGATGCAAATCTTACCATGGAGGCAATATAATTAATCTTGCTAGTAGGGATGTTTAATTATAGTACACGGGGCAGCTTCTCCACTTCCCTTTGCATATTTTATGATGGTCTTCATGAATAAATTAAATCAAGCTGAAATAACTGTATGATTTATTCCCCAATTTTCACCCCTTTGTTTCTGTCTCAAGAAATCTGAGGGCAATATTTACAAAAACTTAATTTTCACTAAGAGTCTGATCACAACCATTTATTTATTTTTTTTTAAATCAGTACCCTGTTCAGCCTTGAGAAATGCTCCTCAACTCTCAGACCAGGTTATCTGGGAGACACTAACTTCAATTCCTGGATGCAGCAGGAATTGAGGCTCGGGTCTCCCAGTGTTCCAGGCAATGTCCTAGGTCTAGCAAATCAGTGTATTTGATACGTAATTTAAAGATGGTCATGAAATCCTGCTTGGTCGATTGAAAGATATCCCTGTCTTTTACAACTGTTGAGGAAATGGTGCTTTTTCACTTGAGGCTGCTAAAAATATTGGCTCTAAGTTTGGAGCTGCAATGACATCTTGCTACCATGTGGGAGGAACCTGGATTCAGATATGGAGAAAGACATGGTCACGGTAACATGTCTTGAGCTTCTGGATCCAACCACGCCTAAAGCTACTCACAGACATAATTTACATCATCTAATACATTCTCTTTTTTACTTCAGCCAGCTTGAATTGGATTTATGTAATTATTGGAAAGAATACTAACTTCATCATTTAAGTATTATTGGTTTGATCTTTTCTTCTCCAAAGGTTGAAGACTAACTAAAACCATTATTTTATACCTACTAATATCTAGGTTTTTATATTCCTGACTAATATGGTTTGGCTGTGTCCCCACCCAGATCTCATCTTGAGTTGTATCTCCCATAATTTCCATTGTTGGGGGAGGGACCTGGTGGGAAATAGTTGAATCATAGCTGCAGTTTTCTCCATACTGTTCTCATGGTAGTGAGTAAGTCTCATGAGATCTGAGGATTTTGTGGGGAGAAATCCCTTTCACTTGGCTCTCACTCTCTCTTTGCCTGCCACCATCCATGTAAGATGTCATTTGCTCCTCTTTGCCTTCTGCCATGATTGTGAGGCTTCCCCAGCCACATGGAACTGTAAGTCCAATTAAATGTCTTTCTCTGGTAAATTTCCCAGTCTCAGGTATGTCTTTATCAGCAGCATGAAAACAGATTAATATAGTAAATTGATACCAGGAGTGGGGCGCTGCTGAAAAGATACCCAAAAATGTGGAAGCAGCTTTGGAACTGGATAACAGGCAGAGGATGGAACAGTTTGGAGGGCTCAGAAGAACACAGGAAAATGTGAGAAAGTTTGGAACTTTCTAGAGACTTATTGAATGGCTTTGACCAAAAGCCTGATAGCAATATGGACAATAAGGTCCAGGCTAAGGTGGTCTCAGATGGAGATGAGGAACTTGTTGGGAAATGGAGCAAAGGTGACTCTTGATATATTTTAGCAAAGAGACTGGTGGCATTTTGCCTCTGTCCTAGAGATTTGTGGAACTTCGAACTTGGGAGAGATGATTTAGAGTATCTGGCAGAAGAAATTTCTAAGCAGCAAAGCATTCAAGTGGTGACTTGGGTGCTGCTAAAGGTATTCAGTTTCATAAGGGAAGCAGAACATAAAAGTTTGGAAAATTTGCAGCCTGACAATGTGACAGAAAAGAAAATCCCATTTTCTGAAGAGAAATTCAAGCAGGCTATAGAAATTTGCATAAGTAATGAGGAGCTGAATGTTAATCCCCAAGACAATGGAGAAAATGTCTCCAGGGCATGTTAGAGATCTTTGCAGCAGCCCCTCCCATCACAGGCCCAGAGGCCTAGGAAGAAAAAGTGGTTTCATGTGCCAGGTCCAGGGTCCCACGCTGTGTGCAGCCTAGGAACTTGGTGCCCTGTATCTCTGTGGCTGCAGCCATGGCTGAAAGGGGCAAATGTAGAGCTAGGCCCATGGCTTCAGAGGGTGCAAGCCTCAAGCCTTGGCAGCTTCCACATGGTGTTGAGCCTGTCAGTGCACAGAAGTCAATAACTGGGATTTGGGAACATCAGCCTAGATTTCAGAGGATGTATAGAAACACGTGGATGTACAGGCAGAAGTTTGCTGCAGGGGCAGAGCTCTCATGAAGAACCTCTGCCAAGGCAGTGAGGAAGGGAAATGTGGGGTCAGAGCCCCAACACAAGGTCACTACTGGGGCACTGCCTGCTGGAGCTGTGAGAAGAGAGCCACTGTCCTCCAGACCCAAGAATAATAGATCCACCAACAGCTTGAACCGTGCACCTGGAAAAGCCACAGACATTCAATGCCAGCCCACGGAAGTACTCAGGAGGGAAGCTGTACCCTGCAAAGTGACAGGGGTGGAGCTGCTTAAGACCAAGGGAACCCACCTCTTGCATCAGCATAACCTGGATGTGAGACATGGAGTCAAAGGAGATCATTTTGGAGCTTTAAGATTTGACTGCCCTGCTGGATTTTGAACTTGCCTGGGGCCTGTAGCCCCTTTGTTTTGGCCAATTTCTCCCATTTGGAATGGCTGTATTTAGCTAATGTCTGTATCCCTATTGTATCTAGGAAGTAACTAACTTGCTTTTGATTTTTCAGGCTCATAGATGGAAAGGGCTTGCCTTGTCTCCGATGAGGCTTTGTTTGGACTGTGGACTTTTGAATTAATGCTGAAACGAGTTAAGACTTTGGGGGACTGTTGGGAAGGCATGATTCATTTTGAAATGTGAGGACATGAGATTTGGGAGGGGCCAGGGGTGGAATGTCATGATTTTGCTGTGTCCTCACTGAGATCTCATCTTGAGTTATATTTCCCATAATTCCCACTGTTGTGGGAGGGACCTGGTCAGAGATAGTTAAATCATGGTAGGGGTTTTCCCCATACTGTTCTCATGGTAGTGAATGGGTCTCATGAGATCTGATGGTTTTATGGGGAGGAACTTCTTTTGCTTGGCTTTCACTCTCTCTTTGCTTACCACCATCCATGTAAGATGTGGCTTGCTCCTCTTTGCTTTCTGCCATGATTGTGAGGCTTTGCCAGCCACATGGAACTGTAAGTCCAATTAAACCTATTCCTTTGCTAAATTGCCCAGTCTTGGGTATACCTTTATCAGCAGCATGAAAACAGAGTAATACACTGACCAATAAGTATGCTTTTTATTTTCTTTCCAGCTAAAGAATTACTTTTTCTCAATAATATCTGTTAGTTTCTATTAAATGTCTGTAAATGTTAAACACTATCTTATGCGAATCTATTCATTATTTACAGTAAGAATCACTTCTTTTTTTTTTCTTTGAGACGGAGTCTCGCTATGTCACCCAGGCTGGAGTGCAGTGGCGTGATCTCGGCTCACTGCAAGCTCCGCCTCCCAGGTTCACACCATTCTCCTGCCTCAGCCTCCCAAGTAGCTGGGACTACAGGCACCCGCCACCACGCCCAGCTAATTTTTTGTATTTTTTAGTAGAGATGGGGTTTCACTGTGTTTGCCAGGATGGTCTCCATCTCCTGACCTCACGATCCGCCCATATCGGCCTCCCAAAATGCTGGGATTACAGGCGTGAGCCACCACACCCGGCCTAGAACTACTTCTAAGAAGACTTACTGCTACCACAACAGAAGTCATCTCTCCTTTTGTTGTTCCCATGCTTTTTTATCCTATTAACTACATTAGTAAGATTCATTCTTTTCTTTTATCGTTTTCCATACAAGTAGTTATTTTTTAAAGCCTCTCTTAGACTGTCCATCTTCTTTCATGTCTCCGTTCTCTCCTCTAACAAGGGACTTCGAATTAGCTATGAGGACATAACAGTTATGGGATTTGCAGGATGTGTGACATACTGCTTATCATTAGCTAAAAAAGAAAGGCAAACAATACATGCTTTGCAATGAAGAATGTTTCTATTGCTTTTAGTAAGAGTTTATATTTTAACTGCCAGTACCCCATTCAGCTGGAGCCATAGAAGGGCTGGAAGAAAATAAGTTATAAGTTTGCATGTTTCTCAAGGATCATGGATGAATTCGGCTATACAAAAACGTAGTTTACATGTGACAGCTATATGAGAAATGATTGTGCCCCATCCGTTAACATCAACTTCTTTTGCTGACATTCATTACATAAATGCATAGTAATCAAATGCTGTAACACACAAAAAAGATGGCCAGTAAGAAATATTCCCCATACCAAACGAATCTTTAAAAAGCAAAACTCCTAAACTCCTAGCTTATCACAAATAAATAATAAAGTAATAATTTAAGGTCAATTGTACCTCATAAAGATTTCAAAAAAATCCAGATTATCTTGAAACTTGATTAGAGATTACATGCTTGACTTTCTTCTCCCCTCTTTACCACACTAACAAGTCAAATCAGAGTCTGAGAAACAATTCATATTTCCACTTACTCTACTAAAGAAATTATAATCTTGCAGTAAAGGCTTGCATTGTGTAGTTTTTCAATACAAACACAGAGATGGTTACCAACACAATCATGTCATCACAAAACAATAATTCCTAATATTTTGGGGTCTCAAACTCTTAAAAATCTAACAGACACGATGGGCCCTCCATTGCTATACCAAGGTTAAGTACTTCTATCTGGTTTGACATTTTCAGTATTACTTTCAGGGCTTGCTAAGTGGGGTTGGTGTGATTTCAGGGTTTTCTGTCTCTCCTCCCTTCTTCCTTTTCTCCTTTCCCCCCTCTCTCTTTCTCTTTCTTTCCCTTTCCCTCTGTCTTTTTCTGTCTCCCTCTCCATCCTCTTATACATTTCCTTGACTATTTCTTTATCAAGCAAAATAAAGTCTTTAACTCTATTTTTATATAGAGACTGTTTAAGAAACAAATATCAATTTGAGCCAGCCGTGCCATGTCTTCTAAGTCAGTGATCGCTTATAATACCCAACTAGCTGGGAAATGGAGGTATGTAGAGGTATGAAGAAGAGGCTGCTGGGAGAATATCATATCTATGAGCAAAATGTACAGAAAAAGGAAGGACAGAGCCTAGCCTTATCAGGCTTCACTATTTTGCCTAGAATTAGTTTTATTCAATTAGAAATAAGGCAAATTGAAGAGAATCTCTGTGGTATGTGTTTGATATGAAGTTGATATGAAGTTTCTAAACTTAGACAACTTTAGGCAAAAATTCAGACAAACTTAGGTAAAAATGTAGGCAAAAATACTCTACCTTCCTCCCTCCTTTGCTCCCTTTTTTCCTCTCTCTCTGTCTCCCCCTTCCTTCCCTCCCTTTCTTTTTGTTCCTTCCTTTTCACAATGACTAATGCTGTAAACAGGGGGTTTGCCTTTTAAAGGATTCCTATTTATCGACTAATGTTTCTACTAATGGAATCATGATTGTGACAACAAAATGAAAGAGACCATGTAAATTTTGATATTTAAAGATCCTATGTTAAATTTGAATTAATCCCCAAGTATCCAATCTTATGATGTTATTTGGATTTGAAATGAATAAGGCTGACCTACAAAAACTTATATATATCGCATGTAAGGTTCTGTGAGCTTGTCTATATTATAAAAAGGTAAAAGAGAAAGTATAATGCCATTGTGTATTTTAAATAAAGTTATATTGTAAATTTCCTTATCAGTTTTTAAAGGCATTCTTCATAGGCAACTTGATAAAGTGGAAAGTTTAAGGTTTTTAGTACCAGGCAAAATTTGAATACCAACAACCCTAATATGAACAAGACACTCAAAGATCATAAGAACTTTTTCTATTGCTATATGACATTGTGCAACTATTTAACTTTACTGATCCAAAATAGCTTTTTCATTATAGTAATGAAAATAATACTATTCTACAGAACGGTTAGCATTAATTATGAGAGTGTCGAAAGAATGCCAAGCATAAAATAGGTATTCAACAAAGAATGCAGTTCCCCGCTTCTTTTCACATATAAAAATTGGGGATATTAATTAAATTAGAACTTACCTAGGGTTGTAGTGAAAGGCTTAATGAATTAATATTGCAAATAACAACACAATGTATAAATATTAGCCATTATCAATGTTATTGTTGTAATTGTTATTGTTACTGTATAGGTATTAAGGTTTCACTCCTGGTGAAAATGTCTTCTGAGGTACTGTGTATTCCTGTGAATTCTCTTGGTAATTTCAAAGACAATTAAGATTCCAAATTTTAAAATTTCAACAACTTGCATGAGTACAAAAGGCAGAGGCATCCAGTGAATATTTGTTGCAGTTTATAAATCACAGTATTCTTCAAATGCAAGTCCCATGTTTAACATGAAACACAGATAATGAAGTACAACTAAACACCACTTTTTATTTCGTGTCATAAATCTCCCTCAGTACCTGCCTATCTGAGAGTTTTGGCTACTTTTAGAGATATTTTGTTTCAGTCCCCTTTGAAACAAGTGCATGAAGAATGCACTTGGCAAGTCATGTTTGCACCTGATGGGAACAACCCCGCAGGTGGCCTAAAAGAGTCTCTGGTCCACTTCTGGGAATTTGTCACTCAGAAAACCCAAAGTTCACTAGATCCACGCACAATAGTTAAGAAGAGATGGGAACCGTCTGCTGATAATTCCTGATGTGGAAAATTTCTCCAAGATTTTTCAGTCTTTAAGAAAACCTCAAAACCACAAATTTTTCTAAACCAAGAGGGATCTAAAATTTCCTTCCTGGGATTCCAAAAAGTTGTAAAACTCACAAATTCTCTGAAGTGATAGCCAAAACACTTGATAATCATCACTACTCTGAAAGCATTGTGCCATCCAGATGGAAGGCAGTTTTCTCTCCATTAAATTCTGGCATATTCTTTAAAAGAATGTATGAGAACACAATTCATGTAATTTAATATTTTTACCTGGTGTGGAGAAGAAAATCTCTTTTCATATGTCAGCCTACTTCCTTCCAAAGAAAAACGGAAACCTTTTCTTCTTATGCTGTCTTCAGATTCCGATTTTCGGACTCTGTCATTTTTCTCTTCTTCTCCAGACTGTTCTTTCTGTTTCTTTTTCTTTCTTCTGTTTTTCAGCTCTTTTTCACTTTTGGAGCTCAACTTAGATGCTACTGAAGAACTCTCTGAAAAAACTCCTATTCCACCAGCACCACTGAAGTCTCTTGATTCAGCAGATGCGGCTGCAGCTGCTGCCTAGAAGGGCGCAAAGTATGTGGAAGTTGCATATAAACTTAAAAAATAATTATCATGTTACTGCTTAATTGAGCTTCAATATCATGAATATAATCTTGAAAAACAATTCTCCATTTTATTCTGTATTTTAGAAAACAGTATATTGTTATTAGACCAATCAAAGAATAAAATGGGCATTCATATGGAAGATGATACGTATGACTTTTATGAGAACCTTTAAGCTCTGTCCTCACACTATGATATCTAATTATCTAATAATATGAGCAAGACACTTAAAGATCATAATAACATGTTCTATAATTCAAACAATATTTTAAGAAGGAAATAATATGAGAATTAAAGGCTTCCTATTTAAACCTGGTAGACGTTTGCTTTTGATTCCATTTTCACACAATAAAGAAATTTAGTGCTAGTCTGAATTATTAAATGTAATTCAGTCAAGCATTTTATTTTAATGACATTTTTCTCCATGATTTAAATTGGGTATTTCACTAGGAAATACACAGCAAAGACATAATACAGATTGTTTATTTGAGAATCCCAGATCATGGCATCTGCATGAATTTGTAAAGTATAGCAGTAGCTTTGGCAGAAAGATGGTGTTTAATATTGTTGCTATTACAGCAATATACTTTGACCTTTATTACATATTTAGGAATACTCAGTAATAAAAGGGAATTGTATTCAACATACAAGAAAAGACAAAAATAGGCAATTGGATTAGTTAATGCCATTAAGTCAAGCAAATATAATTAGAGAAATTCTTGCCTTATTTCGAAGGCTTGTCAAGTCCAAATTAAAGGATTTGTAGAGTAGGAGGCAAAGAGTGCTAATGTTTTAATATGTTTACACACTAGTGATTTACCGATGTAACCCACAATCTTGCATTTGTACACTTTATATAAAAGAGAACAAATATTGAATAAGCCTTTGCCTTTCCAGACTCAATGAAATAATTTTCTTGGTTTGATTCTGGTTTTCTGACCCTTACCACCTCTGGTGATACTGCAATGAAGAAGCAAGTGTAACTGAATTCCTCTTCCCCTAAGAAAATACTTCAACTGAGGACATGTAGGTTTATCTACTCTGCAAGTTTGAGTAAATGAGGCCTTTGTTAATAGTTAATTTCCTCAAGGAGTCACAAGGGAGAAAAAAATGTCAGTAAAGCAATTATAATTATCCATGTTTTGATGCCATTACTATTGACACTATTGACAGAGTTCATCGCAATAAAGTAATAACTTCTTAATAACCAAACAGGCTCCTAGCACTTACCAAACACATATGACCTATTTCTAATGTCGACTACCTTGCCACTGACCTCAACATTTAGGTCAAAGAATTTAGATAAAGAAAAACAAAGGACCATATGCTTGTTCACTATACCTGAGCTTCTTCTTGTTGCTTTTTCAACTGTTCGAGCATCTGCTGAAATTCAGCTTCCTTCTGTTCAGCCTCTTCCAACGTGGCCTGATTCTGTTCCTCATAGGCCATGGCCACCACAGCCAAGATCAAATTTATCAGATAGAATGAGCCCAAGAAAATGACCAGCACAAAAAATATCATGTACGTTTTCCCAGCAGCACGTAGTGTCTGCAAAATGGAAGAGAGATTTTAATAAATTTTATGTAGGATGTTACAAACTTACACTCTAAGTAATAAAGTATTCTACAGCAATTCTCTTGAGTTCAGTGTTTTATGATTCTCAGAAAAATGATTTTATCTGTTCTCACCAGTTGATAAAGGTTTTCCCAGAAGTCTTGAGTCATGAGACGAAATAAGGACAAAAAGGCCCAACTGAAGGTGTCAAAGCTTGTGTAGCCATAGTTGGGGTTTCTACCAGCCTTCACACAGATGTATCCTTCAGGACACTGGCTGTAATTAGGTTAGAGGAAAGAAAGGAAGTCAATAACTGCAAGTCTGCTAATTGGTTTTCCTGTTTTAATAGATGCCAATGTCTGTTTTATACATGCACTAGAAAAAAGCCAATTTCTCTCACCTTACCCAGTACTTAACTCAGCACTATGTGGACTGATTTATATAATAACAGAATCTATTAGGTCTACTTTGTGGGTTCCTCTGTGATTCATAATTGTCATTATTATATTTATCATGTCTCCATATAAAAGCAATCATATCATGATTAATATCTTCTGGGACTTAAGGACAGATAAAAAAGTCTGTAAGGAAAAAGTTGATTTTCACTGAAGATGTCTTGAGGCAGAAATGTGTGTAAGTGTGGGAACAGGGTAAAGAAGTGAGAAAAGGATAGGTGGGGCATGCTGCAAGGAGTGAATGACACTGTGTGGTAAAAATGTCATAAGAGGACCTTGAAGATCAAGCAGACCTGGCTTCAATGTCTTGCCTGACACTTCTGAGCTGAATGATCTTGGGCAAGTTACTTAACTTGCTAATCTTCAGGCACCTCGCATGTGAGAATGGGCTAATAAGAGAACCTGTCTCACAAATTTGCAAACATTGAAGAAGATATTGTATGTAACGCATTTAGTACAGTACACACAAGGAATGAAAATCAATTGATTTACTTATCATTGGAATCTGAAGATAAAGGCAGCATAGCACTGATCATAGGAGCCAAATGGAAAGCCTATTATCACTGGGAATTTTGCTACAGGTATTAGCTACTAATCTCCACAGTATCATCGTCCAAAGAAAGTGCATTAGACTTTTGCATGTGGCTCTAAAATCTTGCTAAATAGAGAAAATTAACTGTGTTTTTAAATTTTCCTAGGATTTAGCTCCATGTTTCTTCATAGCAAACATTTGCATGATCCCAATAATAACAATTACAAGCACTTATTGAGCAATCTAAATAGCTATACATTTATTAATCCACTTAACCATCACAAAAACCCTATTATTATACCCATTTGTCATATGAGGAAACGAAGGCAAGAAGAAGTGAGATTATATGATGGAGTCAATGTCTGACTCTATGCAGACTCTCCAGTTTATGTTTTTAACCACTTTGCTAAAATATGCTAAATACTCCCCATGTCTCAGATATTAACATTATCTTCAGAGATCTTACATTTTAAGCTATGGAGAACACATTAGTATATATAAAATATTACACTTATAAAAAGTATGTGCTTAGAATTCTATTAAGCTGCAGATGCGTATTATACTGCTTTATTCTCTATTTTACATTGAACTAATTTGGAAGATTAGATGTGACCTAGCATAGAAAAATAATTGCAGTAAATGACTGTGTGAAGGAGGTGAGAATCTACACTTATCCTGGCTATTCTGAGAGTCACTGTGAAGTAGAATTTATGGAGGGTTTTGAGTGAGGAGTGAGTGGGACTGGATGAGTGGGAGGTGGCAGGTTATTGACACTGATGGAGCAGTGTGGACTGAAACTCAGTAGGAAGCATCACTTACCCTGCATCTGAGCTGTTGCCACAAAGAAGAGCATCATTTTGCCCCTCTAAAAAATAAAAGTGACCTATTTAAAGAGAAAGGAATAGAAAGAATCATTAAAAGCCTGTAAAACACTTCAGCCACCCTGTTTAGGTGGCAAAACTCACAAATGTTTTCAATCATAATGAGATGGATAAACTAATAAATATATATGGCTAAAGAGATTTTTCACAATGTTGAACAAATATCAATATATAACATTTTTGATTATACAAATGGTTAGCAAATCTATGTTAAAAAGAAAAATGTTCAGAAGGAATTACTATGATAACATTCTTACATCAGCATTCATTGCAAATATAAGCTCAAATTGCATGGGATACATTAAGAAAGAGCTGCCAGTCTATCGCTGGGCACAAAAAGTAAGAAAGAAGAAAGCCTTGTTGTTTCTAGGTGTTTTCATGCAAATAAATTTTACCTTACATATACTTTTTTCCCCGGGCTCAAAATAGATTCAGACATTTTTTCCCGCCAATTTTAACAATTTCCTGTGAGAAGTGGGCTTAGGTATTTATTCCCTCTTATGATGCTATAAATAAGTGTTTTGTTTGAAATTTTTGCTTGATTTCTGCCTTTCAAATGAAGAAAATAAACTTGTTTTTTTGGAGAGATATGTTGTCTGAGTATATCTAGTTTTTATTTTTAAGCTGTGGAGAGCTATCTAGTTTTTATTTTTAAGGTATGACATATAACTTCAGTAAGTTGCAAAGATGATCTCAGAAAACATGCACACACATGCAAACATACGTATTTTTATATTCACATACAAACATGCACACGCATAAGAAAAATGACAGAGGGGCTGGGCTCAATGTTAAGAAATCAAGCTGAAGTATATGGCATAAGCTTATTCTGATGTTCATACCTTAAATATAATCAAACTAAACTGGTAACTACAATACAATGATGACACTAAAGGGACTAATTAGAATATGAATAAGTGAATGGCTAAATCAGGGTTACTTAACCTTCTGAGGAGCACACAAATTCTTATTTCATCTTGATAAATGGTTTCTCTATTTTCAGATATAGCATATGTACTCAATACATATGTTGCATCAACCAAATAGGGCCAAATTATTTCCCGTCAGTCTTCTTAACACATTTCAGTGGAATACACTGAATAGTTCAAACTACTTATTTATTTATTAAAATGACTGAAAAACCTGATTAATGCCTACCAAATAAACATTTTTTTAATATGGCATAATATGAAATTACTTTCAACGTGAGTATAAGACAACACATTTTCAAATAAGAACTTTTACTATATCAATGGACAGATAAGAAAAAAAGAATAAGGTGTCATTTGATATCTCTTTTATATGTATTAAATCATCTTAAATTAGTCTAAGTCACTTGGTTCACATCTAAATTGAGATAATTTCCATTATATATAATATTTAATATTTAGAGAACAAAACAACTTAATGGTGTATAGAGTATATCTTACTTTTATCCTCAATATATTCATCCCAGTTAAACATGCTCACTGTCCTATTGAAAGTAGTACCATTCCCATCCAATGAATTGTTAAAGAAGGAAGTGATATTTATTTCAAAGGAAGAATTATCTGGAGGCCATTGCAAACATTTATTTCGTAGGTTGCCCATGAACAACTGCAATCCTATTAGCGCAAACACGCTTAGACAGAACACAGTCAAGATCATGACATCAGAAAGCTTCTTCACTGACTGGATCAGGGCTCCCACAATGGTCTTCAGGCCTACAAATAAAATCAAAAGGGGGAGTTTAAATATACTACTCAACAGCTATTTTACCAGCAAAAATATCATGAGCTTGTCCTGGAAAATAAAAATGTCATGCAGAATGCCCACAATATTAGTTAAATGTTTGTGATTGAATAATATTTTCATGAAAAGCCTGCTAGCTGGTGAAAATGAATGAAAGCAGAACTTGTATGTTCATTAGAAAACTGTGAATGGAAATGAACCAAATGTGTACTTCCAAACACTCCTTAGAGCAAAAGAATGATTTTGTTATTCATGCTTAAACATCAACCTTGTGTAAATATTTTGCTTTTATTTGCAGATGTCTTACTCCCTAACCCCTCATTGGTTTTAGAAAAGTCTATGTGAATAGAGTAGTAAGAAATCTTGAAGTCGATGAATTATGAGGTTATATATTTGTGAATTCTGCAAGCTTGAGTATGGGTTAAAAAAAGGAAGACATCTGAAATCTCAGCCCCATGCAGCACTCATGCTATCCCTTGCTCTTTCATTTATCTGCAGCTTAAAATATTGCCAGTTTTAGGCCTAAATTGTCAAATTTGCATCAATCTGAATGTCTCATAGTTTAGCTTCTATGCGGAAAGCTTGATGTTAGAGGATGCAAACCATGTAGCCTGTTACTGCAAATGCCTCATGCAACACTTGTTAAACTCAAAGGCTGATTTAGAATAATTTTAAAGAAAGCAACGAGTAAAAAGCAAAGAATCAAATCCATCCAAAAAATGATGTACCAATTCTTGCTTTTTTACATATTTATTTGCAATATGCAACTAGCAACAAGGCTTCTGCACAAAAGCTGTGATTGTAGCACCACTGTAGCTAAAGTCAGCCTCGGTGTTTAACCTAGCTCTCACCTGGAATGACTGAAATTGTTTTCAATGCTCGGAGAACTCTGAATGTTCTCAACGCTGAGACATTGCCCAGGTCCACAAACTCTGTCACATATCTGTAATAGGGGGTTCACACACAAACACAATGACAGAACACAAGAAACAGTTGGAGATATAAGGGGCCTACCACCTTATACCATTTTCTTCTTACCTGGAATTACAGAAATAGTTTTCAAAGCTCTCAAGACTCTGAAAGTGCGAAGAGCTGAAACATTGCCTAGGTTTACAAATTCTGTTACATACCTGTAGAATTAAATCAGAGTTATTCAGAATTTAGGGAAATCTACGTCTACCTTGGTCTTTCATCAAGACCTTTTTAATTTCATGAGTGTCGCCATCAGATTTCCCAATTAAGAGGAAAATGGCATTGTCATCCATCATAATCTCTGTTATTTGGGCAACTTTATTACTTTACAGTGCTAATTGAAACCAAAGCCATGTAATTTGCTATGATAGTTCCTAATTTCTCCAAACTGAATAATTTGATTGGAAGAAAAATATGGCTACTAAGAAAAATGCTTGGTCTGTCAAGGCAAGCCACCAAGGAAAATATAGTATAGGCTCCCACCAGTGATTTACTCTTCCAGGATAGAAAACGTATGAAGATACTTACGCAAAAGTAATGACTGTGAAATCCAACCAATTCCATGGATCCCGTAAAAATGTGAAATCTTCTAAACAAAAGCCCCTTGCAAGTATTTTAATAAGTGATTCAAAAGTATAAATTCCTGTAAAGGTATACCTGAGAGAAAATAGCCAAGCTCACATTAAAAATCTAGTGGTTAATTTACATGTACATATCTTAAAGATGACATAAACAGCAAACAAAAATTAGACACTTCCATGTTGGTCCCCCTATGATATAGAGTTTAGATGGGGCTTAAGTCAAAAAAGAAACATTAAATTCCAAAAGACATTCTCATTGACTGTAAATAAATGAATATTGCATTTTCCACATTAATTAATTTAAAGGATCCAAATAATGTGGCTCTATATGAAGACATAATCTGAAATACACTGGCATTCAGTCTGATTTGAACAAATAGGTATTAATCCAAAAATGAGTGAAGCATTTGTATTTCATAAAATATGCACCATTAAAAGCCATCAAATATATACTAGTAACACAGAACTGTGGTAGTCATTAAAAAAGGAACATTAAAAACTAGGTATACTTTTTATCAGTAGATATTAGTAAATCACTGGTGATCTTCAAAAGAGCATAAGACTCACAAAGAAGATAAAGGGCTACAGATAATGGCAGTCAAACTACTGCAGTAATTTACACAACTGAGTGAGCCCACTACAAGCTTTGTCCTAGAAGACATTTAGTGATAGAAATGAATTTGAATCAGGGTCTGGTTAACAGTAGCTAGCATGATTTGTTAAAGAAATTGAGGCGGTCTCAAGGTATTAAAAGCACAATATGAAACATAAAGGGAGGTCAATATTGAAAAATATTTATACTTACTCTACATTCTTTGTCCAGTCTGGAGGGTTACTCATGGTCATAAATACACAGTTGGTAAGAATCGTGCACATAATGAGCATATTGAATAAAGTAGAAGAATATCGTCAAGGAAGACAAAGTTCAATGGAAAAATCTTACTTTCATGCACTACCATGCCTTCACCACCACAAAGTTTAAATCTTTAGTGCTTATTATTATTTCATTGCTTATTATTCTATCAATGACCTTTTTTTTGCCATTTCTATAACTCAACAACCTCATATTTAGATCTTGTCTTCAGGCCAAGTCATCAACTATTTTGAGGCTCTTTAGGTACCTTTAGCAATTAAAAAGATTAAATGCAAAGAAATTAATTCATCAGTGAATAATTTATCAACTTAAATTTTCTTAATGACAGACTCAACTGAACATTAAAACTGCAAGTTCAGCATGTATGTAAACCCTGGCAAAAATTCAACAAGACAATTCAAGTAATTAATTAAATGTGTTATAACATCATTCTAAAAGTTACCCTGGTGGAATGTCTTATAACAAGGTCCTTTCTAAACAGAGTGTATACTATACTGTAACCGCTCATAAAATTCTGAACTATGAGAGAAGATGGCGGATGTTAGCACTGGCATTTCTGGGGTTTGTAACTAAGGCAAAATTACTTATTAAGTTCCCTGAATTTCAATTTACTTGGTTATAAAAGTAACAAAAAGTAATCATTTAACAGGATTGCTATGAAGATCAAATTCGTTAAAATACGTAAGTCTCCTTCAACTTAATGGCCCTAGTGCATAATAGATGCTCAATAAATTGCTTCCTGGATCATACAGAACACAGTTTATTACAAATATTGGGTTGGTTTCACCCTATCCCACTTTGTCTTTG